>NC_140178.1:35490112-35550561 GCF_963971535.1 Notolepis coatsorum
TATAAAGGTCACTTTAAGGAAAGAACCGATGTGGTTCTTGTATAGTATAGTATAGTATAGTATAGTTTAGATATAGCAAGTATAGCATAGGGATATAGAGTAAAAGCTCCATAGCTAACAATCTCAGGAATTTAGCATGTCTATTTTATCATGCCCTTTTTATGTCTATTTTATTATTAGTATTATTGCACAATCGAAGCGGGCATGGCCACCTGCATTTCACTGTATGCCCTGGTATGTATGTGACAAATAAAACTCTTGAATCTTGTGGCTCGTGTATTGTGATCTATTATATTGGGAGCTCTCTGGCGATTCCCACTCCTTGATTGGATGGGCATAGAGAACATGGCACAGGAAGTCCTTCATTCCGACAGCCATCAGACTTTATAACGCATCACTGTGCCTCACTGCATCACTGAGCACAGGGTGACAAGACAGTACAGTCTGGCATAATCTCTCTGGACCTTTACTTTTAAATCGACACTTTTACACTTTACATTTGACTGTATATTTCTGTGATTTTTTAAATATTTTAGAATGTATATACATACCAGAATGTATATATATCCCAGACCGTATTTAATTCTTTATTCTTATTTGTGACTTTTGTTTTGACCACATAAATACTGTTTACTGTGAGCGATCTGTAGTGCTGAATTTCCCTCGGGATAAATAAAGAATTTCTATTCTATTCTATTACATACAGGATTTAGGGTTCTTTCTACATGCGAGAGCAACCTGTGTGAACAGGCATAGATCTTAAATCTCTTCTCCATGACAACGTTCAAGTGAGTGCAGTTCACTTTCCAAAAGAGGGCAGTGTTCAACCACAGCTCAAAGCAACCTAGCATGTCAACAACAAAACCTCATTCTACTATGATGAACAATACACCCACCACCCACTCTGGCCACAAACCACTTACAGCCATGCTGAGACAATGTAGTGGGGTTATGCTCACTAAGTATGTCACGTTTTCTGGCAGGGTGTCGACGGTCAGGTTCCCTCCCAGGACCTCCCTGCTCCCCCTGGCACGGTCTGAAGACGACCCCGGGGGTCTGTGGGCCTGGCCGCCCGCGCTGGAGGGTTGATGCTGTGTGACCACATTGTACCAATGACCTGTCCAAAGCACAGGACCACATTAGGTTGGATGAGAATGAGTGTATTTGCTTTTTGGCATAAGAAAACGTAACTTTTTATACATTTTATTATGAGATAAATGACACGCTAATATAACAGGTGTGCACAAACTTTTTGGATTCAAGGGCTGAAATGTAATAGGAGTGATGGGGCAGTGGCACAAAAAAAATGCAATTGACTTCTATGGGAGGAACACATTTTGGTATGTGGCCCTATAGTTTTCAGCACACTCGAAACATAGTGGCAGTGCCACTTAAATCAGCCCACCGAGAACAATAACGTATTTCAACTAAACTCCATGTATTCCTTCCTACACTCACACACAGCCGTTGCCACAAAGGAAGATGCTGCATCTTCACCCTAACTACAGAACTGACGACAGACTAAAAAAAGTCCTTGAAGATTCGTCATAGTTTTCCATCTTCTTCACTTAAAATCGCCCATCCTTTGCACGTAAGCTTTGTTCTGTCATTTCGACCCGAATTTGTCATCTCACAACACACCATGATGTTATACGAGAGAGGTTTTTTGTTTAGTGTCTGGGTGTAGCTAGAAGGTAATATCTTGAATGATCAAAAATACATGGATAGATACACTATAGTCCGACGGATGGGTTGTACAGTGCACAGATATTAAGTTTAGATGATTAACAGAATGAATTCCCCCCTCACACCCAACCCAACCCCCTCTAATGTATGTTTCTTCCCCTTCGGATTTCTATTTGTTTATGATGTTCTCTCTTTCTTACACAGTACCATTTGTATGTCATAAATGTCTTGATGAATTGAAAATGGAGGACCCTGTATGTAAACAAGACGAAAGTATTTTTCTGGTCCTCTTAGCAGTTGTTTGTATTGAGCTGTACTGTATTGTACCCATTCTGCAATCTGTTAATAACGTTTCCAATCAATCAATCAAGGATTTGTGTTGAGGTTTTTACAAGATACACTACACGACCAAGGTACCCATGTACATGTCAAAATACTTCCCAAAGGTCAGTGAATACCACGATCACAACACCAGAGGGAGCTCCACAAATCATGTTAAACCCAGATTCGGCTCAAATAAGGGACTAAACACGTTTCGCAATTATGCCACATCAATGTGGAACGCCCTACCTAAAGCTGTAAAGGAATGTGGATCACTACCCACTTTCAAAACCTCTCTCAAGGGACACCTACGGGAGACTGCAATTCAACACTGGCCCCTGTAAATATCCTAACCCAACCCCCTCCAATGTACAGTCACTTACCTAGTATGGTTTTGTCAATAGTCCAATGTACAATTTTGTTTGTTCGTACAGTGTCCCCCCCCCCCCCTCAATGTACAGTTTTGCCAATGTACAGTCATTTACCTAGTATGGTTTTGTCAATAGTCCAATGTACAATTTAGTTTGTTTGTACAGTGTTTCCCCCCCCCCCCCTCAATGTACAGTTTTGCTTGTTTATACAGTGTGCCCCCCCCCCCCCCCCCAACCACCTCCAATGTAGATTACCCAGTATGGTTGTCAATATCCCAGTGTACCCAACCCCCCCCACCCAACCTCCTCCAATGTACAGTTTCTACGTCAAATGTATATACTCCCTTTTCCTGACTCCTTCTGTATCACAAACGGTACTGTATTTGCAAATCTGGTATGTCATAAATGTATAGATGTAGCAGTACTGACTATCTGTATGTCATGTATGAATGAATGAATGAATGAATGAAAACTTTATTTAACAGATTGCAGAATGGGTACAATACAGTACGGCTCAATACATACAATTGTTAAGGGGATGCAGACCTGAGAAAGACGTTTGTCTTGTTTCCATCAGGGTCCCCCATTTTCAATTCATATAGACATTTATGACATACACAACATACATGACATTTATGGCATAGGGACATATAGGTATTTAGTACTGATACATTTGTGACATAGGCGGTATTCAAATATACAGTACTGTTACCCCTAGATCCTGACAGAGTATATACATATGATGGGGAGGGGACTGTACATTAGGAGGGGGTGGGTGGGTGGGAGGGAAATATACATACGGCGGGGAGGGAATATATACATGCGGTGGGGAGGAGACTGTCTATTAGGAGGTGGTGGGGGTTTTGGGCATTTACGGTGGCCAGTTTCGAATTGCAGCCTCCCGTAGGTGCTGTTTAAGGGCGGTTTTGAATGTGGGCAGGGATTCACATTCCTTTACAGCTTTGGGTAGGGCGTTCCACATTGTTGTGGCATAATTGCGAAACGTGTTTAGTCCCTTGTTTGAGCCGAATCTGGGTTTAACATGATTTGTTGAGCTTCCTCTGGTGTAGTGGTTGTGGTATTCACTGACCTTTGGGAAGTATTTTGACATGTACATGGGCACCCCGGTCGTATAGTGTATCTTGTAGACCAGGCCCATTGCAAGTTGCTGTACTCTGTCGTCTACTCTAAGCCATCCTAGGTTGGCAAAGTGGGCAGGGGTGAGGTGGGTTCTGGGGTTCAGGTCAAGTAGTAGTCTGACCAGTTTGTTTTGTGATGTTTGTAATTTTGTTTTAAGCGCCTTTGAGGTGCTTTGGTACCATGAGGTGCACGCATAGTCATAGTACCCTTGAATGAGTGCTCCTGCCAGAGTCTTCAGGGTATTCTTGTTTACCAGAGAGGAGATCCGGTACAAGAATCTAGTTCGTTGGTTGACTTTTTTTATTACATTGGATGCCATTTTGTCACAGGAAAGATTTGCCTCTAGGATGGAACCCAGGTAGGTAATTTCGTCTTTCCTTGTGACAATATTGTCACCCACTGTAACTGAGAAGCCGTCGGTCTTGCTGAGTTTGTTATTTGAACCGAAGAGAATGGACTCTGTTTTGCCCATGTGTAATGATAGTTTGTTATCAGCGAGCCATATGCAGATTTTGCCTAGTTCCGTGCTGAGGGTTTTTTCAACCTGCAATTTGTTCTTGTCAGAGACCAGCAGGGCTGAGTCGTCCGCAAACAGGAACAAGTTGCAGTCACAGGCTGACGACATGTCATTTGCATAAATTAGGAAGAGTAGCGGTCCTAGTATGCTTCCTTGTGGAACACCACAGCTCACTGTGAGGGGGGGGGATAGAGTACCGTTTACCTCTACCATCTGTTCTCTCCCCTCCAGGTAGGATTGCATCCAGCTCACTGATAGGCTATCAAAACCAATTGCTTTTAGCTTGTCCATTAGAATGGAGTGATTGACAGTGTCGAAGGCCTTTTGTAGGTCCAGCATGACCATGCCGCAGTATTTGCCAGCGTCCACCTCTTGTTTGATGTGGTCGTTCAAATAGAGGAGGCATGTGTCAGTGGAGTGGTACGTTCTGAAGCCAGATTGGAATTCGTAGATTAGGTTTTTTTCCGCCAGGTACTTTTCGACCTGTTCGTAGACTATTTTCTCCATGACTTTCGAGATGGAGGTAAGAATAGAAACAGGGCGGTAGTTGCCTGGGTCTAATTTGCTGCCCTTTTTGTGTAGAGGGGTCACTCTCGCAATTTTGAAGTCCTTGGGGACGTGCCCCTGTCTTATAGAGAGGTTTATTATGTGTGTGATGACTGGGGTGATGGCGGCTGCTGCGTCTCTGAGGAATTTGGAGGGGATGTTGTCATGGCCAGTGGCCTTGTTAGGTTGGAGGGCGCTCAATTTTTTGAGTACCTCATCGGTTGTTACCATTTCAAGTTTGAAGTCGTCTCTGTGGACCCCTAGGTTTTTGTAGTATGCTACTATGTGTTCTACCCATGTCATATATGTCCTGATGAATTGAAAATGGGGGACCCTGATGTAAACAAGACGAAAGTCTTTCTCTGGTCTGCATCCCCTTAACAATTGTGTGTATTGAGCTGTACTGTATTGTACCCATTCTGCAATCTGTTAATAAAGTTTTCAATCAATCAGGAACACTACGTCTGGGGGTGATGACGTCACACACACACTAGGGTATATAAACTCTGCACCTCCCCTCTCTTCCTCGGCAGAGTGTTTATCTAACCCTAATTTGAGGCTGCCTCCTGTACTTAACGTTTACTGTTTTACTTTGTGTCTTGCTTTTCAGTGAACTACAGGAGGCTTTCTGACGGAGACAGGGATTAGAATAAAACAAGCTAAGATAACTACTTTGCTAAGCTCAATTTATCTCGTTAGAAACACCAGAAACATGCCGTGGTCAGCCTGGCTGCCGCGAAGAGTTCGTCTCTGCTGCTCTGGTGATCTGCGAGATGAGTTTCCGTTGAGCAGATCAAACCGAGCAGGGTGACACAGCGGACCTTCTTCAGGTGTCCTGTAAACCCACGCTCGAACATTTTCTTCTTATCTCCTCTTATGGCTGCTGTGCTAGCTAACGTTAGGCTCATCTAGTGCTGATTGTAGCGCGGATACAGGTAAACTATTCTGAAATCATAATCTGTTAGTTGCTAAATAGACTACGTACGCGCATCGATTCTGAGGTGTGCGAAATTCGAGGACAAACGTGAATGTAACTCGTTAATTCACAATATAGACTACGGCACTTTCGTGTTACATGGAGCTGGTGGTGCATCTTTGCTTTGCAGAGCGGGACATGTCGTGGCCTGTCTAGTTCAGAACGTGTAAGGGTCGCGTGTAGTCTTTTACCAACACACTTGCAGTTCCGCGTTTTTTACAAAGTTAATGACCATCTTTAAGTAGACTGAAAGCCCGGTAACGTTAACTTATTCCGGTGACAATATAGATATGGCATTGCATACTTGGACGTATGTACCGGTCCGTATGATGTTGTGCAATAAAATACAAATGGAAATCCCCACCCTAGGCTGTACGACGATTCTTTTACATAGTCCTCGGTCAATGTCCAGGCCAAATTTTTAGGAACTTTTATTTTCAACATTATTATGTCTCTCTGGTATTCTATACCCAGGCATGAGCTAGCTGTAACCGTATTCCATAACTGCACAGCTGGGTTGCTTTATGCATTGCAGGCTAATTTGGCAATAAAAGGGAGAATTTCTTCGCATGCAAACATCCTTAAACTGGCTGGACTAAACGAGTTCCTCCCCTCCCTTTGAATTTAAAGGGAACTCTCAGCCCAAATGTAATCCTTTTTGTTTCACTGCAGTTATTAGTCACTCATGCAGTACAAAATGATGCACTTGTGTCCCCACTTCAGGACTCTTAAGAAAATATGGCTGAACGTAAACCCAAAAAGTAGAAACGGCTAAATAGGCCTATATATTTAAATTGGTGCTTTTAGCAGTTTTCCTACACCTGGCTGTATATATATTTTTTATTCCCAATGAGTTCCTCAATTGGCTCTCGTGGGTGCAGCGTTAACCACACACCCGTTATTGTAGCTGTCCGCTTTTGCCAGTGGAATGTTTGTTGGCGTTGAAGTGATTCCTGCCTGGTTGTCCCCACTTGAGTGTAGGAGGGCAACATAAGCCCGCTGGTCTCTCAGACGTGGTTAGCCAAACCCTCAGGCCATGGGGAAGACTCTGTGCTCCCAGAGAAGCCTGCTCTTAACATTAAAAGGGCATTTCGGACACCACCAAAATGCTGATGTCTTCCACAGTGATGAGTGACCCACTGTCACTGAACCGGTGCCCTAGAGATGCTATAAGAATGCATTGACCACACGTCGCCAGTAGCCTACCTCCCCTGGTAGCATTTATATTGCACTTTTTTCCAAAGAGCTTTAAAACTTATGCCTCACATTATGATCCCCCAAGGGGATCAATAAAGGAATATCTTATCTTATTCACACACCGACGGTGGAGGCAACTGTGCAAGCTGCCGACCTGCTCAGGCTACTCACTGGGTCAAAAGAATCATGTCACATCAACCCCATCCTAACTTCCCTGCACTGGCTCTCTGTAAATGTCAGGGTCCTGGTGTTCGCCTACAGAGCCCTCCATGGGCAAGCCCCCCCCCCCGCTACATTAGCGAGCTCATCCACCCACTTTCCTCCAGCCGGTGACTGCGGTCTTTTGACCAGGAGCTCCTGGTGGTGCCCAGGACCAGGCTTAAAACAAAAAGGGATCGAGCTTTCGTGGTGACAGCCCCAAGCCTCTGGAACGCCCTCCCCCTAAACATGAAAACCGCTCCCTCTGAACTAATTTTTAAAAGGCAGCTAAAACATACCTCTACAGGCAGGCTTTTAAACACCTATAGTATAGCCCTTTTCTGTTCGTGTCTTTTTGTTTTTTGTTGTCTATTCTGTTGTTTTGGCTAATTTTAATGTTTTATTCTTTTCTTCAGATGTTTCCTCTTACTGTTTTTTTATGTTATATTTATTACTGTTGTAAAGCACTCTGTGCAGTCATGCTAAGAAGGGAGCTATATAAATAAAGTTTTACTTACTCTCTCCACCCTTTGTTTCACTTTGATGGTGCGTTGGTTAGTGCACACATGGATATTATACCTAGATGTGTCATGTTTTCAATCACAATCCTTCCAGTTAACATCTATGAGGTATGTTGACTGGATGTAGGAATGTATTCCGGGTTGAATATAGGGCCCAAATGCATTTTTATAGACTAGAAATTGACTGTGCAATGTAGTATAAGTCTGGAACCAAGTAGATCATTTATATGGTTTATAAAAGCATGGAGGGGTGCAGAGCACCTATGGTTTTTGGCTGGCCAGGTCTCTGTAGGTCACTGGTCCAATGATTGGTTCCCCCTGGACCAGCACTACTAAAATCACTGGCCCTATTACCACAACAAGTGAGAAGTTTGACTGTCTTGAGGCTGTTTTGATGGAAAAAGATGCTCCATCTTCATTCATAGTGGGACTCAAACATTTCTTCTTATCTCTAGGCTGATCTAGTGCTGACTAGCGTGCATGCCCCACCTGTAACATAGAAAAAACTATTTGACTAAATTGACATGCATTGAGGACAACCGTTAAATGTAATGCGTTACTACAGAATATTGGACTGGGTAATGTGGCCATTTACCCATGTAGAAGACTGACCATCTTTGCTTTGCAGAGTGGGACATGTGGTTTGTCTAGTTCAGAATCCATTGGTTTAGGGGTCACCTGTCCAAGAGACGGGAGGGGTAGTTGGTGTGAGAGAGAAGGGAGGGATAGTCAAGAGTGCATATTGATTTGTTTTGACCAGAATAGACTCAGCCAAAACTACTACACTACGGTCCCTCAAACATGTAAGATAGAAACCCTAAATGGAAACAGGCTCTGAATGTTACGTCTCTAAACAAAATGTTTGCGATGTTGCTATAGTCTAGGTCTACTTCAAATACATTTGTAAAGTAGCTTTTCAGATTTATCTGTGGGGGGGGGGGGGGGGGGGGTGCATGCAGCAGCCTAACACCTGTGCACCCTAGAACACTACAGACAACGCCCAAAAACTGGTGGGAGAAATCAATGCACTGAGGGAGATTTACGGCACATACACAGAGCAAAAGAAGATTCAGAGATGACGAATGCAGAGGGAGAGGCAGAGACAGGCGTAACCGAGGAGGGCAATTAAAGAAAACTATTTTCTCATTTGCCCTTTTACACTTAATGAGATCCACTGAGCAGTGGAAAGAAATGTGACTGAAATAGATGGTTATATGTATATCTTAAACATGTATGCAATTAACTAAATCTTGCGTGGGTCTGAAGTACTAGGAAAATAAATAGATAAGCAAATGGCTAAATACCTTGAAATTGTAAGACAGGAATGTTGACAGCAGCAGAGGTCGGTGCATTTATGCCATATCAAATGTTTTATTATTTTGTTATTGTTTTGTTATTCCCTCTCTCCCTTCTATCCTTAACAACCTTCAATACCACCAAAGAAAAGAGTAAATTCCATTAAAATGATCTTGTAAAAAAGAAATAGTAATAAATAAATAAAGGAAAATGTCACAGGTAATGTCCCCGTGTTGTACAGGTAATGTTGATTGATTGATTGATTGATTGATTGATACATTGGAGGTGGTGGGGTGGGGGGTTGGGTAGGCGGGGTGGGGGGGTGGGGGGGGGACTACAACTGTACAAGCAAAACTGGACATTGGAATATTGACGAAACCATACTTGGTTCCAAGAGGAGGGCCTCTCGTATTGGGTTAGGTAATTTACTGTACATTGGAGGGGGTTGGGTTAGGACATTTACAGGGGCCAGTTTCGAAATGCAGTCTCCCGTAGGTGTTCTTTGGGAGTGGTTTTGAAAGTGGGTAGTGATTCACATTCCTTTACAGCTTTGGGTAGGGTGTTCCACATTGATGTGGCATAATTGCGAAACGTGTTTAGTCCCTTGTTTGAGCCGAATCTGGGTTTAACATGATTTGTGGAGCTCCCTCTGGTGTTGTGATCGTGGTATTCACTGACCTTTGGGAAGTATTTTGACATGTACATGGGTACCTTAGTCGTGTAGTGTATCTTGTAGACCAGGCCCATTGCAAGTTGCTGTACTCTGTCATCTACTCTAAGCCATCCTAGGTTGTCAAAGTGGGCAGGGGTGAGGTGGGTTCTAGGAGTAAGGTCAAGCAGTAGTCTGACCAGTTTGTTTTGAGATGTTTGTAATGTAATGATGTGTTGTACAGGTAATGTCCCAGTGTTGTACAGGTAATGTCCCAGTGTTGTACAGGTAATGTCCCAGTGTTGTACAGGTAATGTCCCAGTGTTGTACAGGTAATGTCCCAGTGTTGTACAGGTAATGTCCCGGTGTTGTACAGGTAATGTCCCAGTGTTGTACAGGTAATGGATAAAGTCAGATAATTAAAGCAATTACTGACAGAAAGGGTGTCACTGCAGGCATGTAGAAAAGCAATAACTCCAAAGGTGAGACAGACGCCAGACAAGATATTTTCAAAACCATCTTGACCATGAACAAACAACAACAAAAGAAGCAAGCTGGTTCAGAGCAAAACTGACTTCCGTCCAGTTGCTTAAGTAATGGGTACCCATGCCAACCACAACATTTCCCTGTCTTTTTCAGTAAGCGGTCAGCAGTGGATGGGGGTGTGAGGGCACACCCTTTCCTGAGGAGAGCCTGAAGCCACTGGCGTCGCCTCATACATGTACCCACATGACACATCTATAGTTCAATTCGAGGTCTGGCGAAATAATAGACATGTAGCCTAATACCCGGGGAGTTGGTCAAACCGGTTTGAGAACACACGTTTGAATGTTGGCACTACATTAGAAGATGGAACCCCCTACGGATTCAATTCAGTCTTCTCTCTGAACGATTCAAAATGTCCTCCTATGCTTTATTTTTCATTGTCTAAATGAGTGTTGTGGTGAGCGCTGCAGATTTAACCTCACTGTGCAACAGGTGCGTAACCAGCCACTCCTGACTAATTAGCTTGACCCAGGGCAGGCGACCGACACCACAAGTGTAAATGAGCGATTGAATAATAAAGTAAGATACTTTACGAATACGTAGGTTTACCAATGCCATTGGAATGTGACAACGGGCTAGTGACATTTCACAAGACGACGTGATCTGAGAAAATGTAATATGGGTTTTCATTAAAAGCGTGTTATGAAAACAATTGTGCAGTGATCTCACATATCCTCTGTTATGGTGAAATCCAATCTCTGCAATGGATGAGGTCAAATGGATTATCCGTTTTTCATCGTCTGATAAGAAAACGATACATGTGTAATGAGTGAAAGAGTCACAAACCAGACTAAATGCAGGCGTGTTGTTTCCAAATTCCAACATTATCATCTTACAAAGATTAACTTTGTCAAAGCCCTTACCTTCAGCATTCCCCCTTGCCACTTTTATTTTCCTATAACCTTCCAAGTGTTTAGGCTATGGCTGTCACAAATGCATGAAAATTGCATTACTTTTATTAAATAAGATTCAATCTGAGATTCAACCTTACAGAGGGATGTTTCACATTAGAGTACCGTACTCATTTCAACGCAGGCTTGGCCAAAATGTTCTGGATGAAATTACGAGCCATTTGTTTAAGTAGAATTCTCAACAGGACTGGAGACAAGAAGCCAACACTGAGGTCACTAGCCCAGGACAGATTCAATTTTTATCCCAGTGTTTTGTGTTTTTCTAATCTGGTTTGGATGCAACAGATGACTCTCCAAGGACAGTATTTCTTTTTAAATTTGACAGTATATATCGGACTGACAAGCGAAAATAGACGAGAGCAAGAACATGATTACGCGTGGGGTCATGACAAAGGCTAAAACATTGTGAGCACAACAACAAGTCCAGTGAGTCACGGAGAGCCCCCGGGACGATGCATCTTGATCCCCCTTCTTATTGATTTTACGCAACAGATTTTATTGGCACTAGCCTATGTGCATCCCGCTTTACAAAATAATATTAACTAAATTGTTAACACTCCTTTTTCAGCAAGGAGGCCGTTCTCAAGATCTTCCTATCAGAGGCGACGAGTGGATCAGTTTTCCTGCCCTCGAGCAACTCGACAAAGGTCATCTGGGGAAATACATCAAGGAGGAGGAGATATGTAAGAAAAACTAGCCTAATTATCGAGTTTCTGCTGCAATTGATTCCCTTAATTGTATGCTTACTTGTAATAAAGTCGGAGAAAGTGCTAAAGAGGATTGGCAGCAGGGGGACTCATGGCAAGGCCGGGGAAGATGAAATAGGACTAACACACATGAAGCGACGATCCATTTCTTCAGAGCAGGGAATACTGTATATTCACCACACATGAATAACAAATGTCCCAGAAACACCTCTATCTGGTTCTCTGTCTGAGCCTACTCACTTCCCCAATTCGATCGCACACGGAGACACAAGAGTACAAATACATCACATCCCTTGAAGCAACATGCACAAATACGCAACCGGGCCTCGTTTCTTTAGAAAATTGCTAAACTTAATTCCATTTTAACCTCCCAGGCAACTTGGCAGACAAATAGCCTCTCTAGGTCCGTTCCAGAATCTGTGCTAGTGGGAAGGCAAAGAGGAGAAAATCTAATTTTAAATCCGAGCAAGGCTGTTTGTGGTATGTTGTTTTTTTAGACTCTGTAGCGTGTTTGTGGAATAGGGTATTTTTACGGTATAGGTCATCCACTTTACTGCGAAAACAAAAAGGCCATGTTGGTATGTTTGCCCACTTGCCACTTCAGATTCACACACCGGCTCTGTGGTTCAACAGGAAGCTAGAATAGAAACGGTAGCATTTGCAGCCTCCAAAAGAATCAACACCATAACAAGAACACGTATAATTTAGTACATTTATTGACGAGTGGGTTCACACCCTGCATTCAATCAAAATAGCTTGTACTCATACGTAATTTCCTCGTAGTGTGAAATTGAAGATAACCCACTGAGACATCTGGAGACGATGAAGCACGGTTGACTATAGATACATAGGCTTGCTTACCACATGCATAAGATGTGTCACAGGTGTGTGAGGACGAATCGATGACAGGTGAGGTCTGGAAGAGTCAAGCAGCAATGAAGGACACGATGAAAGGAAACGGTGAACACGAGGAATAGGAAGGGTAGCTTACCTGTTGGTTCTGCAGCCCAAACTCCTTCCAGCTGTCTTTTGGAGAGAAGGAATAACAGCATCACCAAACTGAAATACATATTCAGCAGCATGAGAGTTCTGTTTCTCTTCTTCTTCCTTCTCCTCTTCTTCCTCTTTCCAAAACAACTGTCTCCTCGTCCCACGTTTTACTCTGTCCTTCACTCCCACCCTACTCAAAATCTCTCTCTTTCTCTACACACACCCTCTTTGATCTACACCCTGTCTCTCCTCCTCAATGCTGTTCTTTCGTTGCCATGGTGATCACAGAGACACACAGATCAACTGATGAAGCGTAGCAGATGAGGAGAGAAAATGTTTCTCTCTCCCTCCCTTGGAGTTCGGTCCTGCCTCTCTAGTTGTCCTTTTTTTGTGTCTTTCTAAATGTGTTTGGGATTCTGGTGGAATTCTCTGGAATTATAGCTGAGCCCACTTTCATTTTGAGGGATAACCATAGATCTATATGACAGCACTGATTGGAGTTTCATCACATAGCTCCATGGCGCCTCCTGCTGGCCAGGAAAAGAATGAACAGCAAGGGTGGAGAAATGTGAGGGGAAAACGCATACATCTTCTACATCTGAACGAGGCCGAAAAATAGCATTGCATATCCTCTAGGAATCTACTGACGAAATATCGCACCAGACTACTGGACATGAAGAACATGTTTGTTAAAACACCACGTTCCAAAGTCAACATGATGTCTTTCACTCCTCAGAACATTGGATCTGTTTCTTAAAAACAACAGTATTTTGTGACTTGCATGGCCAAGAGCAATCTTATTACAGTTTAATTTCCGTGGCCATGTAAAAATAAAGTGCACTGATAAAAATGTTTTTAAAACTCTTGTCTTTACTAGCACTGCTTTAATCTGCCTTTATTCCACTTCAAAGAGCAGACATGGGAGTCTTGGTAAGAACACGACAGTATAGTTTACAAGTACAGCTGGGAAGACTATCATCAGTACTCCATCCTATACGATCCACGCCTCAGATGCAACACGCCTCATTTATCCACAACAGCTGAGTGTGAAATAAGGGTCAGAAACTAGAATACTCGAAATTACTTTAAAATTAACATTAAAAAAATGTAATCGTAATTGAGTTAACAGCCCGATTCTCGCCGTGTTCTAAAACATGCCCGGTAATCCGAGTACACGTTCCACGTTCTCTCTTTCTCGTACACTGATCTCTGCTGGTCCGCTGGCGGAATGACATCGAGACAGATGATCTCCTGCTCTATAAATAAACACGAGGGAAGCTCTTCATAGCAGGCTGGGGCCTGTGGTTGACCTGCCTGGTGGTTAACTTAGGTCCCTTCTGACTCCGACTTCCACCAACATTGTGTCTCTGCATTCCTTTCACACGTTTCTCTATAGTTCCATTTCACGAGGTTCAAGTTTTGCTTTGTCACACATAATAAGGTAGGCTACATTGATTGATTGATTGATTGAACATTTTATTAACAGGTTGCAGAATGGGTACAATACAGTACAGCTCAATACACACAATTGTTAAGGGATGCAGACCAGATAAAGACTTTTGTCTTGTTTACATCAGGGTCCCCCATTTTCAATTCATAATGACATTTATGACATACACAATTATGTGTATCATAACATTTTATGACATACATGACATTGAAATGCTTGGTTCTGTACGAGCCCCCCGAGATTGTGCTTCATACAGTAAAAAAAAAAAGTTAAAGGAATAAAGGCCAAACACTAACACAAATTAAGTACAAATGCAAACAATGAAGTACAAAATGCAAACTTTTAAAAATGCAAAATCCCAAAATGAGGTAGGGATTAGGGACATAGTGCAAATCGTTTAGTAATAATTAATAGATTTAAAAAAAAATTTTTTTTGCTAAAAGTAATGATCTTCCATGTCTTTTTGACCTGTGCTCTGCTGGGTAAATAGTCTGTGTGCTCCATTGGGAGAGTGATGTATTACGTAAAGCTCTAACCGAGCTGTTTCCACTCAACGTTTTTATTTTATTTTCACCAGCGGTGCCACTGCGGTGGTAGGCCTCGGTTATAAACACAGCGGTGTCACGTTGTGTTTACCGTTTCACATCCATTCTGTTTCCCTTTTCAGCTAACTCAACAGAGTCTCACTTTTGGGGTAATTCATCATATTATATAGGGTGCCATTTGGACTTCATAACTTGGGATAAAAAAAAGTGTATATACTTATACCTATATTATATAAAGGACATATCTAATTAGCTGAAAAACATATTGGTCGAGATCAGGCACCTATTTTATTATATTTAGATATATTAATTAATGTGACTCAAGGGATATGCCCTGGACATAGACATAACTTTAATTGTGTTTTTAGTACATGATTGCTGTAACTGAGGGGTACAATTCCCTGACTGTATTGTTAGATATGGTATTTAATACCACTACCTCTTGTACTTTAACTTCTGGCCATCCAGTACATGATATAAGTATGATGAACACTTTCCCACCTGATGAAACGAAGTCCACACAAATGTACAAATCGAATATTTAATATAGCAAAAGGTATATACAACGTTCACTTGTTTACACTTATGATTTGAAATATGCACTTGTATGGCAAATGAGTATTCGTAGGTAAATCAACATTGAATGTCCAATCTCTGGTTACGCAGGGAGTAAGTATACAACCTGGATATTTAGGAACTATAGCGATGGTACTTAAATGATTATAGCTGGATACACTAAGGGGGGGGGGGGGGGTCCCGCTGGTTGTAAGACAGTAGGAGGGGGGGGTTAGAGAAGCCGCTGGCGGTATCCCATCTGGCCGACGATTTCTTGGGAGAATTCAAAGTCTTGAACACGGTGCCCACAGAACCTCGGTCCGCAGACGAATACAGCTGGACCCTCTGGTGGACGGTAGCTGCCGGTCCACAACGGAGAGACGTGAGGCGACCTCACTGGTGTAGAGCGCCGTCTCACCTGGAGTCCTCTCCGGGGGGTAGTTCCAACACTCCGCAGTGTTGGCCGTTATCCATGGAATAATCAAAGCACCCAAAGCATAATCCAAGCCGTGGAAGGCTCGCCGTCGTCCGGGTAGAGTAATCCAATATACAGGTCCAGTCGCCCTGGCCCGGAGCTCCTCGGATGCAAGCACCACTAGGGGTCTGCCCAGCCTGGTTAAGCGTCCAGATAACGTCAGGAACGATGGGGGTACTGATAACTTTATAACTCTAACCGAACGATGCACCATACATAAATAGACTATTATTAGCTTAATAGAATACGTCCAACTCGACGGTATAGTGCCAAACTATGACTATTCAACTATTAATCCACACGATATCTCAATGCCTATTCTGAGGCCAAGTAGGCCTTACTACACCACACGTGCGTCGTGGGTGAGGCTTCGCGTCTGTCACTCTGTTGGAGGGTAAAGAACTGGACTAAAAGAAAGTTCTACTTTACTTGCGCCATATATATATGCGCTATGAACAAATAGTACCATTCGTATTTCGCCAGACGTATTCCTACGTGGAACCGGGGCTTGCCACGACATGTTGGGCGGCACGATTGAACTTGAACCTAGGGGTATGGCAACCTGGCGCCAGGTTCTCGTCCAATGGTAGAATGAAACTATTATGGGCTGTTTAGTAGACTAAAGGGATATTCAGTGCATATTGTACAAGGAATATACAGGGGATATCAAACGATATACAAACACTATTTAAATATATATATATAAATAAATATATATATTCGGTTTAATCTGATCCTTCACAACAGCCGCCCCCTAATTAGTCCCACCTAATTAGCTAAGCAGAGACAGATTAACCGCACTGTCTACCACTCAAGGTCCGCTGTAAGGGTCAGTCAACTCACAAAGTCATGGGGTCATGGTCATCATCGATAGTATCTGGGAGTCGGGGCAGTTCTATGAGCCTCGCCACGGGTCGTGTGTAAGTGCGCCCTTGGACGAGTACTTCAGCTGCTCGGACCTTGCCATCGGCACCGGTGATCACCTTGCTTACGCGGTCAGCCGGCCACATAGCTCTGGGTAGTGACTGGTCGATAATCATGACGACTGTTCCTTCTGTCAAATTGTCTCTCTCCTTTTCCCACTTCTGGCGGGTCTGTAGAGACGGTAGGTAGTGGAGTAGGAAGCTGCTCCAAAACTTGTCAGCTAGTACTTGACTGTACCTCCACATTCTTCGGCCGTTCGCTTCTTCAGGCCTGTACATTGTCTGGGGTAGCGCGGGGTCCAGCCGCCCCATTAGGAGTGTGTTGGGGGTGACTGGGTCGACATCTGCTACATCACTGGAGACGTAACCGAGGGGCTTTGAGTTCAATACTCCCTCGATCTCCGTGAGGACTGTCATTAGGACTTCCTCCGCCACAGTCTGGGCCCCAAGCACGGCGTACACGCACGGCGTACACGGCTGTCTTTATAGAACGTACTTCTCGTTCCCAGGTTCCACCGAAGTGGGGTGCGTTCGGGGGATTAAACTGGAAGTCAATCTGGGATGGAGCGAGGTGGGTCTTAAGTTCTGGGCCCATAGCTTGGAAGCTCTCTCTCAGCTCTCTTTCTCCGCCTTTGAAGTTTGTCCCGTGATCAGACAACAATGTAGACGGTTTTCCTTTCCGTGATGTGAATCTTCGGAAGGCCATAAGGAATGAGTCTGTGCTCATGGTCGGAAGGAGCTCGATATGTATCGCTCTGGTGGTCATGCATTTGAATACAATACCCCACCGCTTCTCGGTTCCTCTTCCTCTCTTTATATACAACGGGCCAAAGCAGTCCATGCCTGTGGAGTGGAATGGCTTGTCGCCGAGTCGGAGGCGACAGGGGGGTAAGTCAGCCATCCGTGGTATGCTGGGCTGCGCGCGCCACTTACGGCAGTCTAGACAGGTTCGCTGGAAGCGCCGCACTGCTTCTCTCCCTTGCAGTATCCAATAACGACGTCTGATCTCCGCGAAGACTCTCTCTGCTCCTGCGTGGTGTACATCCTCGTCGTATTTCTTTATGATCAGCTCTGTGACCTTGTGTCGGCTGTTCAAGACTATCGGGTACTTAATGTCATCCGGTAGATCGGGGGCTCTCCGCAGGCGACCACCCACTCTGATGAGATTATGGGCGTCACTCTCGGGTGCCAGGTGGAGCAGTCTGCTGTCTGATGGGACGGGCTTTCCTCCCTGTAGACAGTCTAGCTCATCGGGGAACGAGTCTCTCTGGGCTCGTTGTAGTAGAAGAAGTTCTGCTTCTTCGTAGTCAGCTGCTGACATGTCAGTGGTGGACTGAATCTCTGGGTGGTGCCGCAGGAATGTTCTTTGCTGCGCACTCTCTAGGGTAATGCAGTCATCTATGTTGGGGTCTGTGGAGGCGACTGTGCTCAGTCCACAGAACATAGGTTTCTTGTTCTCAGCCTCCTCGTTACTTGCTTCCCGTGGGGTGGGCGTAGGCCACTCTCCTTCCGGGAGCTTGAGGAATTCTGGTCCGTCACTGTAGATGTTGCGACGGGTTAGGTCATCCAGAGACATTCCCCGGGTGATGACGTCAGCTGGGTTGTGTTTGGTGTCCACATACCGCCAGCTCGCTGCTTCTGTTAACTCTTGAATCTCGGTGACTCTGACTCCCACGAAGACTTTGTATCTGCATGAATCAGACTTGATCCATGTGAGTACTGTCGTGGAATCTGACCACAAGATTGTTCTGTGCACCGGAATGGTGAGTTCACGTTGGATTAACGTGGCTAGATGCGCTCCTGCTAGGGCTGCGCAGAGCTCTAGACGTGGGATAGATTGTTGCTTACGTGGGGCTATTCTTGAGCGGGCCAGGATGAAAGCAGTGTGTATCTTTCCTCCCTTCTCTTGGGCACGCAAGTAGGCCACCGATCCATAGGCTACTTCGGAGGCGTCGCTGAAGACGTGTAGATCAATCTCGCATGTCTCTGGCCTCACTGTGGATGGGAAGTAGCTGCGGCGTATATTGACGCCTGGGAGTGAGCGGAGTTCCGTCTCCCACTCTCTCCATGTTGAGGCAAGGTGTGCGGGTATTGGGTCGTCCCAGCCCTGGTCCTTGTCCCATAGTGCTCGTACAATCATCTTTGCCCTGGTGGTGTAAGGTAGAATACATCCCAACGGGTCATATTGTCTGGCGAGTGTTCTGTACACACTCCGTCTGGTGCGCGGTATCGCAATGTATGGCGCCGTGGATGGCGGATACATCGGCGAGCGTTGGGGGAGAGGCCTCCTAGGCGAGTCTCCTCTTACGCCTCTCTGTGGGCTGGTACCGGCAGGGTACCATGGCCCGCTGGTCCAGGTGCTATTCCTCGGGGCTGGTCGTGCGTCGTGCTCACCCGTGAATAGAGTCGGGGGTCTGTAGCGCAGCGCCGCGGGGGTATAGCCTGGGCTGCACTGGACCTCCTGGTCCGGTGGAGTACTGTGCTGTCGTCGGGCTTGGTTCTCCTCCTCTCCCTCTTCTTCCTCTATCAGGTCTTCCAGATCCTGTAGTCGTTTATCTTGCTTCTCCGCAGTGTATGCCGCTCCTTCCTTGTAGCTGGGTCTCGCTTGGACCGGTCGGGGAAGGGGGTCTGCGGGGGGTATAGGCTTGGTCTGTTGGTCAAGTTCAGGGTCGCTTGCTCGGTTAGGAGGCGCTGCCCTTGACTGTTGTCTCGATGAGTTCCTTGAACCCCTGGCGGAGGGAGAGGGTGTTGCCCTGTGGTTCAGCCGCTTCATTATCCGCGCCCGTAACTTGTCGCGCTCGGCTTGTCGCTGGATGAGATCGATGTTGCGCTCTGCTTCTCTTTGGGCATAGTCAGTGGCGCGCTGGGCTTCGGCGGCGGCGCGCTCTGCTTCTCTTTGGGCATAGTCAGCGACGCGCTGGGCTTCGGCGGCGGCGCGCTCTGCTTGTCTTTGGGCACCGTCAGCGGCGCGCTGGGCTTCGGCGGCGGCGCGCTCTGCTTCGGCGGCGGCGCGCTCTGCTGCGGCCCGGTCTCTTACCATATTAATTTCCGTCTGAAGGCGTCTCATCTCCAGGCGTGTGCGCTCTTCTTCGCTCCGTTGCTGCGCTTGGAGGCGTTCTCTTTCAATAGTAAAATGTTCGCGCTCGCTAAGCGTCTGTGCTTGGAGTCGATCGCGTTCGGTAGAGGCTGTCAGGCTGACGAGGAACGCCTGTTGTAGCATCCTCTCCGCTTCGCTGGGGGAAGGCGGTTGTGGAGGTGAGCCGCTCCTGGGTGAGCCGCTCCTGGGTGTACTCGTTGGGGAGTCCTGGAGCTCTATTTCCTCGGCGCTCTCCTCCTCTTCTTCCGTGCAGAGTTCTCTCTCTGTAGGGTTGTCTTCCTCCCGGGGCTGGTCGGGGACTACTTCTTCGGTAGTGGCGGGGGGTAAAGGCATGTCAGCTCCCTCCTGGTCCCCACCGTGAGCTTGGTCAGTTACATTAGGACCTACTAGGGCCTCTGTGGTCGGGGAAACCTGGTCGTTAAGGTCAGACATAATTTTACTTTCTACTTTTACCGCGTTTACCGTTTGTCGAAGGCTAGGTAGTTGACTGACAGTGTAATCCTCTAAGTACTGAGGTGGCTGTCATCTGCGCCGCGGGCGTTCTAGGTTAGGAGGACCGTTTCGTGGAGTGTTCATCATAGGCCATTTCAATATTAATAACACTATATTAATATTACACTAGTTACCCTCCGGCTCGAAGGACCAATTGTAACTGAGGGGTACAATTCCCTGACTGTATTGTTAGATATGGTATTTAATACCACTACCTATTGTACTTTAACTTCTGGCCATCCAGTACATGATATAAGTATGATGAACACTTTCCCACCTGATGAAACGAAGTCCACACAAATGTACAAATCGAATATTTAATATAGCAAAAGGTATATACAACGTTCACTTGTTTACACTTATGATTTGAAATATGCACTTGTATGGCAAATGAGTATTCGTAGGTAAATCAACATTGAATGTCCAATCTCTGGTTACGCAGGGAGTAAGTATACAACCTGGATATTTAGGAACTATAGCGATGGTACTTAAATGATTATAGCTGGATACACTAAGGGGGGGGGGGGGGTCCCGCTGGTTGTAAGACAGTAGGAGGGGGGGGTTAGAGAAGCCGCTGGCGGTATCCCATCTGGCCGACGATTTCTTGGGAGAATTCAAAGTCTTGAACACGGTGCCCACAGAACCTCGGTCCGCAGACGAATACAGCTGGACCCTCTGGTGGACGGTAGCTGCCGGTCCACAACGGAGAGACGTGAGGCGACCTCACTGGTGTAGAGCGCCGTCTCACCTGGAGTCCTCTCCGGGGGGTAGTTCCAACACTCCGCAGTGTTGGCCGTTATCCATGGAATAATCAAAGCACCCAAAGCATAATCCAAGCCGTGGAAGGCTCGCCGTCGTCCGGGTAGAGTAATCCAATATACAGGTCCAGTCGCCCTGGCCCGGAGCTCCTCGGATGCAAGCACCACTAGGGGTCTGCCCAGCCTGGTTAAGCGTCCAGATAACGTCAGGAACGATGGGGGTACTGATAACTTTATAACTCTAACCGAACGATGCACCATACATAAATAGACTATTATTAGCTTAATAGAATACGTCCAACTCGACGGTATAGTGCCAAACTATGACTATTCAACTATTAATCCACACGATATCTCAATGCCTATTCTGAGGCCAAGTAGGCCTTACTACACCACACGTGCGTCGTGGGTGAGGCTTCGCGTCTGTCACTCTGTTGGAGGGTAAAGAACTGGACTAAAAGAAAGTTCTACTTTACTTGCGCCATATATATATGCGCTATGAACAAATAGTACCATTCGTATTTCGCCAGACGTATTCCTACGCGGAACCGGGGCTTGCCACGACATGTTGGGCGGCACGATTGAACTTGAACCTAGGGGTATGGCAACCTGGCGCCAGGTTCTCGTCCAATGGTAGAATGAAACTATTATGGGCTGTTTAGTAGACTAAAGGGATATTCAGTGCATATTGTACAAGGAATATACAGGGGATATCAAACGATATACAAACACTATTTAAATATATATATATAAATAAATATATATATTCGGTTTAATCTGATCCTTCACAACAATTGCTATTACAATTATTTGTTTATAGGTCTTTATAGGTATGTCCCTTACTCTAATCAGATATTTTTGTATACTTACAGTCAGACGAGTACTGCGTCTGAAGCGCTACTCCTCCTATAGCTCACCATAATGGTATGATTAGCAATTCGAAATATATATATTTTTAAGATTCAATATTTCACTGAAAATAGATTCCATATTTTCTCTGTACCTTTAAAAAGCAAGGTGCATTATTGTCGTAAGACTTAGAGAATCGTCTGTTTAATGTGTATCTTACATTTAGTTCACTCCTTCTCTTCACTTCCTGCACTGCTGCCTGTGATCTGTCGTAATGTCAACGAGAGAAAGTCTTGTTCTCGGCGCTCTCTAATGTGCTCATTACATGTTGTGAAATTGCGTAAAAGGAATGCGTATCCTTCCTGCTCTTACAAAACATATCATCTAACCGTCTGATTGAACCACAGAGCCACATTACACCTGCCTGTCTGTGTCAATTATGTGCAAACGTGTAGGAAAATTAGAGAATGCAGAAAGAATGCATAGAATAGCAGACATGTGCAGTGTGCACTAATGGTTTTAGCAGGTGCTGGAGTTGTATTTGGATTACAAAAAGGAACATTGTGCATAAATCTATCAGTCTGTCTATCTATATCTAAATAAACGGTATGAAAGACTGCTTCATATAAAAACAAGTTACTGTTTTAAACTTTTAAGATATTATAGCCAAATCTGATATTGTTTATAGGTTTATAAACTGGACAGTGATCAGTGAATCTGACCCAAAGGGCCAATAGAGAACACTGACGATCCCTCAACTCAGCGAGCTGGTTGGACAAAGCAGTGATCTGCTATCATCGTGTAGTTGTTCTGAGGCGTGAAAAACCATTCAGGAAGCAGAGATCACAACTCCTGCCAAAATGACGTCAGGGGGTATAGCTCAGTGGTAGAGCATTTGACTGCAGATCAAAGGGTCCCCAGTTCAAATCTGGGTGCCCCCTTTTTTCCAATCACATGTGTTTATGTGTATCCAACAGCTACTCCTCCCGGCTCCTCCTCCACACGGAAGTAGAACAACAACACATGGTTGAGGTTGAAAATAAGGTAAACATGCGGAAACATAACGGATAGATGCTTAGGTCTTAAGTCATTTCCTGTATCCCTGTTTTTCAGATCATACTTGTCTGAGAGAAGCTTTTGTGTTAGCGTGGGCGACACTATCCTCCACAGCACCTCTCCCCTGCGGGGTGCCTCAGGGCTCAATTCTCGGGCCAATTTTATTTGTGATATATCTGCTCCCCTTAGGGCCTATACTCCGAAAACATGGCGTCTCCTTTCACTGCTACACAGATGACAGTCAGATCTACATGCCATTGAAAAGGAACGATAGCAACCCGGTGAAACCATTGTTAGCATGCCTTGATGATGTTAAAGCATGGCTGGCATTAAATTGTCTACGTCTCAATGACAGTAAAACAGAGGTCATGGTGTTTGGTCCCAGCAATGGGCATGTGTCTCCTCCTGGTGATTTGGGCCCCCTTGGACTTTTTGTGAAGCCAATTGTCACCAACCTAGGGGTGAAGTTCGATTGTCACCTTAAGTTGGACAAGCAGATCAATGCTGTGGTGGGAAAGAGCTTTTTCCAATTTATGAGGCTGTCCAAGGTCAAACCTTTTTTATCCCGTTGTGTATTTGAAACTGTCATCCATGCTTTTATGACCTCTCGCCTTGACTACTGTAATCAGTGTAATGCCTTATAAGTTGGCGTCAGTCAGGCCTCCATCTCTCATTTGCAGCTAGTTCAGAACGCCGCTGCCCATCTACTAACGGGAACACGTAAGCGGGAGCACATTTCCCCTGTGCTGGCTTCCCTCCACTGGCTTCCTGTGCATTTTAGGATTGATTTTAAGGTTTTACTGTTTGCTTTTAAATGTTTGAACGGCTTGGCACCGGGTTACCTCTCGGACCTGCTGGAACCGTATGTTCCCCCAAGGTCCCTCAGGTCCTCTGACCAGCTCCTCTTAGCTGTTCCCAAGTCCAGGCTGAAGCTTAGGGGGGGCCGTGCTTTTGCTGTGGCAGCCCCAAAGCTCTGGAATGAGCTGCCACTGCATGTTAGGCAGGCCCCCACTCTGCAGGTGTTCAAATCACGCCTCAAAACACATTTGCTCTGGCTTTCGGTGTTTAACCAGTTTTTGAGAGACCTGCCTTTTTTTATGTGACATATTGGATTTTTATTGTGTGCTTTTATTAAATTTTTTATGTTTTTATGTTTGTATCTTATGTTGTGGGACTTGTACAGCACTTTGGTCAACTTTGTTGTTTTTAAATGTGCTTTATAAATAAAGTGGATTGGATTGGATTGGATAGATACGATTTTCCACCATTTTCAATTTTCATACAAATCAGTTTTTTTGCTACTCCTACAGATTTTGAGCAATCGTTTGCAGATTTGGTACAGAGCATCTCTGGGACAAGCAGGAAAAAAAAATTTATTTGATTTTTGATATTCCATGCAGTTTTGCTATAGCTAGCAACATTTGCTCAAATGTTGTCGGCATGGCTTATATTATACAAATAAATCATATCTCCTGAACACTTTAGGCTATTGCAACCACATTTGATTGCAATATTATGTTGTATTGTATGATGTTTGGTTCTATTTGGCCAGATGGTACTACGACTATGCTTGCACCTCATGGTACCAAAGCACCTCAAAGGCACTAAAAACAAGATTACAAACATCACAAAACAAACTGGTCAGACTACTGCTTGACCTTACTCCTAAAACCCACCTCACCCCTGCCCATTTTGACAACCTAGGATGGCTTAGAGTAGACGACAGAGTACAGCAACTTGCAATGGGCCTGGTCTACAAGATACACTACACCACTAAGGTACCCATGTACATGTCGAGGTACTTCCCAAGGTCAGTGAATACCACGACCACAACACCAGAGGGAGTTCCACAAATCATGTCCAACCCAGATTCGACTCAACAAGGGACTAAACACGTTTCGCAATTATGCCGCAGCCGTAAAATAATGTGAATCCCTACCCACCTTCAAAACCGCTCTAAAAAAGCACCTACGGGAGGCCGCAATTCGAAACTGGCCCCGGTAAATGTCCAAACCCCCCTCCCAACCCCCCCAATATACAGTTTCCTGGGGGTCCACATCAACAACACACTGGACTGATCCCAGTCAGCATCGAAGAGTTGAGGTGGTGCAGACTTACAAGTGACCTGGGGGTCCACATCAACAACACACTGGACTGATCCCAGTCAGCATCGAGGGGTTGAGGTGTGACTTACAAGTTTCCTGGGGGTCCACATCAACAACACACTGGACTGATCCCAGTCAGCATGGAGGGGTTGAGGTGTGACTTACAAGTTTCCTGGGGGTCCACATCAACAACACACTGGACTGATCCCAGTCAGCATGGAGGGGTTGAGGTGTGACTTACAAGTGACCTGGGGGTCCACATCAACAACACACTGGATTGGTTCGACAACACAGATGCTCTGTACAAGAAGGGCCAGAGCAGACTGTCTGCTGTGTTCTCCTCTTTGCTGTGGCGGCTGGGAGGGAGAGCTGGCGCAGCGGAGGTGCAAGACCGCCTGGACTCCATCAGACACTGACACGTCCACTCTCACTCTCACACACACACACACACACACACACACACACACACACACACACACACACACACACACACACACACACACACACACACACACACACACACACACACACGTTTTCAGTTCCACCCCTTTCTGTACTCTGTACTTCAGTAACTTCTGTACTGCTCAGCTAGTGTTGCTACTCTTGAACACAAGCCCAAATGATTCAGTATTATAGTTAATAGTCCCCATATATGTATTGTTTCATCCTCATCTGCTATGTATGTAGCACATTCTACTTTTGCACAAACCTGAATGTGTGTTTTTTCTTTGCACACTGTGTATTTTACTTGTTTAATAACCATGCACATGCTGCTAAATACTGTACATAATGTATATGCATTACATACTTATAGACCAATATATGCCCATATTTTTACATTTATACTGTTGTATAATTGCATATTTGCTTTTCATCTTAATCTGCCATGCTGTAGCCTGTAACAACAATGTTTTTATTTGTGTCCTTTATTTATGCAGGTAAAGCACTATGAGACCGATGTCTATTTCTCATGAGCGACCTGTTTACAATAGTCATATAAAAACCACAATGGACAAACAAGTACAGTTCAGACAAACGTTCAGTCGAATTTCAAACCTTTAAAATCTCCTAACGGAGTGAAATGTTCTAACTTCAAGGTTTTCTGTAGTTCATTCCATTTGTATGCTATACAGGGCATAATATTAAAAATAATGGTTTTACTGTTGTGTTGCGACTATGACTAACGTTATGATGTATGATGTTCTTTCCTACAGCATCATATTTCAGCAGATGTGACATCTCACAGCTACACCCACACTGCACTTCATCAATTCTAAGATAAGAAAGATAAGATAAGACTGTAACGACCCTGCCGGGACCATAGGCTACATTGCTGCGCAGCACTGCGTTTTCTCACTGGAGATACATTTCTCACTCACTATTATATTTATATTGTTAAGCCAGGCCTTCTTTAAGAGAGAAGGGATATGAAGTGCATATATTTATAAGGCTCTGCTTATGAGACTTTTATTATCTCTGCTCTTTTATTGCTTTTAAATATAGCACATATGGTACTAGATCACATGATTTCTTAGCTTGTAAAATTTGAAAAATGTGAGCACATGAGCTTGGCAAAACTGGCCATGCGTACTCACGGACATTGTTCTGTAGGTTACAGACAGTACACCATGATTCCAAAGTTCATGAGTCTTTGGACCTAGAATGCAACTGTATTTGTCTCCCTCTAGCGGTTAGGCAGCGTTACCGTAAAGGCATATTGTAGTGTTGAAAATGTCCCAACAGCTGAATAAAACAACGTCTACGATCATCCATGGTCTATGATTACCACGACCTTCAGAATAAACGCACACAACCCCTCATTTAAAAAGATAACAATAGTATTTCGGTTCCCTGATATGACTTGTTATACTAGGCCTCTAAAAGGTATATGGGGGTATAGCTCAGTGGTAGAGCATTTGACTGCAGATCAAGAGGTCCCCGGTTCAAATCCGGATGCCCCCTTTTTTTTTCATCGGTCTGCATGTCGCCTGAAACACGTTTTGGTGCGAAAGGTTTACATGATCTGTATCGCACAACCTATGACATACCATGCTAAAGATTATATCGTAGCATATAGTCGTATCTATATCTATGAACGTAAATGTACAGAACAGCTTAATTTAAGGAACCCGTACAACGGAAATATTGTCAATCTCGTTGCATTGTTTAAAGGAACACTCCAACACTTTGCGAAATGGACTTAATTGTCATCTTCCCCAGAGTTAAACAATAGGATTGATTTCAGTTTCATCTCAGCATGTCCAGTAGCCCCAGAGAGAGAGGTCCAGGTGCATGCTAGCCTAGCTCTGTCAAAAGTGAATAAATACAACTTCCAATAACTCCAAAACTGATGCAGAGATGAAATTGATACTAATGCTCTCGTCTGCCACTGCAGGAGATGGCAAATAAATAAATGTATTTCCCAAAATGTTGGGAGTGTTCCTTTAACAGAAGGCGTGTCAATATAACATTTCAAAACGCCCTTGAGAAAATGTCCTCCTTCTGGTTGTCATCATAATCAAAAATGTCAAATAGCCAATCTAGTTCATGTAAAAGATTACATCATCTATTCTACTCTATTGCCGATTCGCCCTTCAGTCATCAGTGGTTGTAAAGGTCGGATATCAGCTAGCTAGTTCACAAACAAGTAATAAACTAGTTTTCAACAATTTAGTTCATTCTAGTGGTTAAAAAACATCCACAGTAACTGTGAGAACTTATTTGTCATCTACTAGCATGGCCTAGCCCTAGCCAATGTTAATCTCCCAAAGCAACCGATCATTCTGGGCTCATGAATTTGTTTACATTTGAAGGACCACGCCCCTGCAACATACTGAGAGTTGGTGCTCAGAGGGTGTAACACAGAGAAATGTAATAACTTTTTCCTTTAGGACTTTCAAATTTAAAAACTTTTCCCAGTGTTATTACATTTTAAAGTCCTTCTAAAAGGAAATTGTTACATTTCCCAATGTTACACGGTGTACTAAAACAGTTCTAACAAAACAGTTAAACCTCTTGAATCTTGAAATCAAATGAGTGATTTTCTTATTTATTATCTATTCAAAATTCAAGAAAACTCTTCAGCATGCCATGGAATGTTCAAGCAAGAATTAGCAAAACAACCGTAACGTCAATTTAGATTTAATTAATTTAGACTTCCCCATATGGAAGCAGAACCTTACAAACTAAAGCAGCTTTCCCCCCCCACATCATTCTCCAGTGTAAACCGATGTCCTGCATGATACTTGGTTATTATTGAACAGGCTATTAAATGAGCATTCAACAAAGACAACATACCGCCAATGATGACATTTATTTAAACAAAATGTGTGTACACAACAGAATATATAGTTACCGTTTAGGAAAAAAAAATACATCATCAATTACATTTTCTCAACTATTGGAAAATGCATTGTCATTTAAAAAAAAATGGTATAAACATCATTGCTGCTACTCTTTCACTTTCAGGAAATCACTGCTTTCTGTGATATAAATACTTCAAGTAATTTGTGCACGAATAGCTTAAAAATACACTACCAAGCACCATTAAGCATAGGAAATGGGCCTGTGAATCAACAATAGACATTTTTACAGGTGCAACCTGCCATTCTCATACCACTGGAGGAGAGGAGGTCGTGGACTGAGCTGTATCACTGCACCAGCCACACATACATTTGTTCCCATATTTTGGTTTAAAGCCATTATTATAGCTAGGCTTAATAGCTATTAGTTAGTTGTACATTGTGAGCTACTGAAACGCCACCTGCTAACATAAAGTCATTAGGATTAACAACCAGTCGAAGGTCACAGAAAGAGATATACTGTATATCTGTCATGATGGTTAAAAAGCTCAGTAGCTTGATTATTTTATGGCTTGAGGCACTTGGCAATGTAGTTGGCTAGAGTATGGGATTGGTAAATGACATCGTAATAAGAGAAGAGCTAAATGATAAAATACTGGAACATTAATACTGTGCATGTAAAAATGTGGTTTGCAACATCCGCATTAATCTCAGCCTTATATTTATCCAGGGGCCTGCATGATTATTTAGTTACTATTTACAGTTATACTGTAACGAATGTCCGTGTTTCAACCACTTCAATTGTAGTAACGCACGAACGGCAGCCATTTATGTTACAGCTAAGTTAGAGATAAAAACTCTAACTTACGCACAGCTGATGCAATCAGCTCGCAGTCAATAAATCAGCTCAGCATAGATCAGCCACTCGGGTCGCCCACGTGGAAATCAGGTTCCAGGTCGGGTAGGGTTTCTTATGTAAACACGGTGGACCTCTAGAATGGGGTCACTTAAGTCCACTTCAACATACAAATACACACTCGCTCGCACAGCACGCATATATGTGCATATATTGTACATTGTGTACATCTGCACCTACATAACTGGGGTCCCGTCTGTCAACGGGTTTCTCCCAAGGTTCATTGGTCCTGAGGCAGGTCCAGACCCCGGCAGCCTCCTGGCAGACTCTCAGGGCCGGGTAAGGACAGGTGCCGGCCCGGGCCCCCTGTGCTGCTGGGGCTCAGAAGAACCGGCACAACACACAGTCGAGGTTCTGGTCGTGTTCTAGGCACTGTGGCGTCTACAATGTTTGGCTTTCGGATTGAGGCACGGCTACAGGTCCGTGTCCTGGTTTCGTTTTGGGTGTTGGGGGAAGTGGTGTTCTAGCTCGCCAGCACCTGTGACTTCATCCAGTCCAGACTGGCAGGTAGACTTCAGGAAGAATGAAAAACAAGTTGTTTTAGTGAGAATATGCAGTGGACCCAGCACAAGATGGAGGATCATACATCATGCGTAACAATTTTTGCATTAAATATGCTAGTGGCAGGCTGGTTATTCATAGGAGCTACCTCAATTAGCATAATCCACTTGTTCATTGTAAATGGGGATTAAAAGATTAATAGAATAATAGAATACACAACACACACCTTGATGTGTTAGTACC
The DNA here is from genome assembly GCF_963971535.1 of Notolepis coatsorum. Classification (NCBI taxonomy): domain Eukaryota; kingdom Metazoa; phylum Chordata; class Actinopteri; order Aulopiformes; family Paralepididae; genus Notolepis; species Notolepis coatsorum. Next base: position 35,519,952 of record NC_140178.1, read on the forward strand.
AGCATTCAAGAAGGTAATGCGTTACTGTAATCACATTACATTTCCCTGTAATGAAGTAACATAACACATTACAGTTACCGATCCGACACATGGGTTGTCGCTTGTGTTACGTAATGGTATCGTTCCGTTTGTGTTATAGATCGAAATAAACACTGTGATAATTTCCTCCTCAGGAGGTGTAATGGAACTATCAAAGAATTCCGTCTGTTCTCAAGCTCCTTTCCCCCACGTCCTGTTTCCTGTCAAATTAGCGGATGTTTAAAATGCACTGGCCGAGAGAGGACCATTGTGATATGGACCACAATGGAAACAAGCCATGGCTTTATTGTGTTTTATCCATTTTTGACCAGCGTGATGACACTGTTATTGTTTTTTTTTCAAATGTTTGTCCTACGATTGTGTCAAAATAAAGTATTCAATCAATATTCAATTCAATCAAAAAAGGAAGAGAGGAGAGACACAGCGAGGACACTGCTCTTAATTTACAATTTTGTGTTTGTTATATAACCGCCTCAGTACTCACCCCTCCCCCGTCAGGGCGCAGCAGGCCTGGACATGCCAGGTGTGGGCGGTGATGGAGTCGAGTGTGAGGGTCTTGGAGATTTCTGCCGCCGTCATAGAACCCTTCATGTCCTGCTTGTTGGCCAGAACCAGAACAGATGCATTCTGCAGCTCCTACATACATGGTAAACAAATCAAATAAAAAGCCTTGTTACCCCCTATACTCTATTACTCTTGGTATAAAGATGTTGACATTGTGGGAATGTGCCATTTCAGGTAAAATTCTTGATTAACATCTATAAACACACACAACAGGAATGCGCTCGGGGTGAATTTCCAAAACGGCACATTCCAACAGACACATTGGAAACTCTTGGAATTCCACACGATGTCGCAGTCTTCAGGAACTGAAAACGGCAACGTCAGTGGAAAAAAGCAGAGGAGCAGATGTCGACAATCTCTCTAATTCACGAGGAACACGCTGCAGCTTCCCCTGATCACACGTCAGTGGTCACGTTCGACACCTCGCCGAGACGCAACGCGTCATCCTCAACGCGTCGACGGCTCTCGCGCGTCAACATGTAAATACGAGTGTATCGTCGGCAAACAAAGGGAAACAAAGGGACTTCCGTCTCAAAGCCGATCCCCTTTTGTAGACGATCCCCTTTTGTAGAGCGCTCCTACTGTGCCGGTGATTGTGTCACAAGAGGCAGAGAGAATAGCTCGCATAAATTAACACACACCTAGAAAACGTCACTGCCGAAAACCTGAATACGAATTCTACGAATTCCAGGGGCATTGTTACCTCATGTGCGAGCATGCGGTGAAGCTCCTCTTTGGTTATGGTCAGGCGCTCTCGGTCGGTGCTGTCCACCACCACGATGACGATCTGAAACAGACAGATGGGCAATAAAACATACACCCCCTGCATACATGTTTCAATCACTTTGCATTTTGGATATCAGTTCAACTGAGATTATGCATTGTCTCACAGGGGATACATTCAGTTTGCAGCAAGGCACATAAAAACAATGACACATTAGATAGATGCATACGTGTGTAAAGATCGAAGGATGGAAAAAGGATAGATAAAATGCTGAAGTGTGCAAAAACGCAAAAGCAAAGAGTGCAACATTTTACACCGTGTGCAATTTAAGCATATGTATCGCATGTGAGATAAAGACGATTTTCTTATCAATGGCCCCTTTGATGACAGGACAGTTGATAAATGTGGTGTAGACTGATATGCACTACACTACACTGTAATAGATTATGTAATGGGCGATGGGCTAAGTATTACAGTCCAATATACAGTATGTGTGATTGCTCACTGCTCACCTGGAAGTTCCCAAGAGGAATGACATTTTAATCTTCAGCCAAATATACAAAAGCATTTTGGTACGTTGTCTAACTTACATGCTGAATATAATGGGCTGTACTGGATCAATTTGACTTTTGAAAAGACCGTTTTTAGGACATGTGTCACGTGTTTGCTGGGATGTTCCTTATTTACTAACAAACCCTGGTTTGCAGTCTTAAAAGATATTAGATTAGATTCAAATGTATTGTCATTATGCAGCACAAGTACAGTATAATGAAAAGAAGTTTGGCATCCAACCAGAATGCAAATGTAGCAGTAAAGTGCAACAGCAATACACAATGTACAGGTGATTAAACTGGGTATAAAATACAAAATAGTACTAATGAGTGTAGTGCTAATCAGATGTATACTGTAACTGTACAGACTTGTATGTTATATGTGTATCTGTATGTGGAAAAACATGTCACAGATGAGCAATAAAAAGTCATCAATATATTTTGTTTCATTTGCACATCACGCACCTTGTGCTTGTAATCCACATACACTTCAAATATGTAAACGCAAACACACAGATTAGTACCTCCGTGTTGCAGAAGTAAGAGTTCCAGCTGGCTCGAAGGCTTTCCTGGCCTCCGATGTCCCAGACGAGGAAGCGGGTCTTTCGTACAGAGATCTCCTCAACGTTGCTGCCAATTGTGGGGGAAGTGTGGACGGCCTCCTTGGTCAGGCTGGATGTGTTTGTGTGTGTAGGAACGGAGGTGAGAGAACACAGGCTGGCTTTAGACACAGAGCGAGTGATGCTGCTGCAGACTAAAGCTATTTTAACAACAAACAGTATAACAGACACTATTGGCCTAATACTAATAGCTGTATAATAAACACTATAAATGTATAATAACAATGCATAGGTTAATAATATAAACTGCTGCTGCATTCGAGCGTGTCACGAGGCATGCCTTTATTCCATTGGGCTACATAGCTTTTGACCCAGTAATATGCACACATCACTTACAATTGGTAGAGGATAGTAGTCTTTCCAGCATTGTCCAGACCCACAATGATGACTTTGTGTTCTGTTGGAACATTTTAAGATTGTGTTACATTTAAGATAGCTCCTGTAGGAACATTCAAACGTGTTGTATTAAATTCAAGCTAAACTCAAGCTAATAATAGTAATATAATAACAGTTCTACATTCCGACAGCCATCACTGATAAGAACGTTTGGTCAGTAACATGTGTCTCCCAGTACCAGCTCTGCAGTCAACAGGGAAAAAAGTTATCTGGTCTCCGCTTACTTTGCCAGGATAGAGCACTTGATCCAAGACTGCAAAAATGGTCAGACAAAAAAAAACAATAAATAATAACGGGGGCGTGTAAAATAATCTGCCACTCTCTAGTAAGGAAAATTGGGTTATCTCTCCTGGTTGGATAAAGTGGGAATGTGTATTTTCCAAATGTATTTTTTGTTTACTGCAGAGACTGGGAGACTCGTGTTGTTACTGACCACACAATGATGATGGCTGTCGAAATGTAGAGCTACTCAGCTCTTATTTTAACAAACAAACAAAAAAACACCACTTACAGCATACTCACACCCAACAGTACACACTGTACCTACACAGACAGGACAGTACCAAGGGGTTATAGGTTGCATAACTTCTGCTAGTCTACTCGCCCCAAACAGATAACACGGGGACACGTGTGCAGGACTCTGGAGTCTCTGACAGTGATCAACATCTCTAATCGATCATCAGTCACTCCGTACCCACCGATCAGTGTGAACTTGTAACAACAAAGCTAACGCAATCACCTCTAAAGTTTACAAAATGTTAAAATGGTTCCATCTTACTAAGTACATCTTCTTCTCATCAACGAGGGTTATGCTCAATGGTATGAATATGCAGCTCGATGGTATACCCCCCCCCCACACTCGCCCCCCATTTTTAACAAGGCGGACCACCCAAACAAAAGAAACAAGAGTCACTTACCCTAGTTCACTAACTAACCTAGTGACTAGCAACCTTTCAGTTACGTTAACCAAGAGAGCAAACAATTAACGTGAATAAAAACATTTGTTTTACCTCTGTCACCGAACACAGCCATCAACTTGGTAAAAAGTAGCCCCATGGTGACGTGAATAACAACAACAAATCTGGCGAGGAGGACGTCGTTGGCTGGCGGCAGATGTTGGCTTTGAAAGCACCACAGAGCTATAACCTAAAGGCTTCTCACAGGTAGATTATCTTTATATCAGCTGACTGTCACTGTTAATTCGCTGTCGGCACCGAATAAAACGTACGGTTGTGTTAGTCTGGACTAGTTGAGGTATTTTTCACGAGTCAACTTTAAAGTGAAAGAGGACGGCCAAATAGTGATGGGCGTGGCTTAGATCGTAGTGACGCTAGGGGGGTAGACGCGCGTTCGCGCACACACACGCACACACATACAGAGAGAAGGACACATGCAGACAGTCCAAATATGGAGGGGGAAGTCTGTTGATTCCCTTTCTCCTGTACTGTTGTAGGACGGTCCTGGGACGGGTAGAGACTAGAAGTGAAACAATGGTGAAGGGAACTCTCCAGAAATCACCCACTTGACCCATTAAACTAAAGGACACACCCCATGACATTATTTTAACAAGATAACATTAGAACGTTTGATTAGAAAAGATATCCCGCTGCCACTGCCAGCAGCTGGATAACTAACGGCTGCAGAACTCAAGAACTGTTCAGCTGCACCTCCAATGAATTGTGTTCTCCCAGGAGTCAGGTTTATAATCTTTTGTAGCTGTCTGAAGGTCACACACTTGTTGAGCCAGCTGAGAAGTGGTTTCAGAAGTGGTTGTTTAGTGGTTTGACCTTATGGGTGAATGGGTCAACTTAGAGACTTCACTGCCCAAAGAGAAAGGTGGAGGAGAACGAAGAAGAGTAATTTGGAGGAAGAGGAAACAGGAAACTAAAAAGAAGTAGGAGGAGAAAGAATAACGTGTTACAGGACAGAATTCAAAAACTGATTAAAAACGGGTGTTTCTCTCCCTCTTGTTTCTCCCTCTAGTCTACCTAGTGTCTCTCCCTCTTGTTTCTCTTTCCCCCTAGTGTCTCTCCATCTTGTTTCTCCCTCTACCTAGTGTCTCTCCATCTTGTTTCTCTCTCTCCCCAGTGTCTCTCCATCTTGTTTCTCTCTCTCCCTAGTGTCTCACCCTCTTGTTTCTCTCTCCCTCTTGTTTCTCTCTCTCTCCCTAGTGTCTTTCCCTCTTGTTTTTCTCTCCCCCTGGTGTCTCTCCCTCTTGTCTCTCTTTCTCTCTCCCTCTTGTTTCTCTCTCTCCCTGTGTCTCTTGATATTATTTTTATTCAGTGTTTTAACAGGTAAACAAAGCAGACAGGACAGACAAAATCAAGACATTACAGCGACAAAAATATACCCTCCCCCCTCCCAAAATAAATAAATAAAAAATAAATAAAAAAAACAAGACAACCAGTCACTCCTTCGTGTCTCCTACCAGTGCTAGACATAGACACATCAAATCAGATATTGAGAATATATATCTATAATAGACATTCAGTCCACATAGTCCAGTTATAGTCTTTGTACAAAATACCATCAGGTCATCAAGAGTCCCTTTAGTTGATGCCTATAGAGCAGGGGTCAGCAACCTTTTTGACATGGAGTGCCTGTTTGAAATATAGTTGTAACTAGTGTGCCTCAACAATATTCCATGCATCGTAATTTTTTTCTTCTCATAATCAGGTATTTTTAATGATCATTTTTACATTATTACATCATTATTGTTATTGTTATTATTAACAATATTATTATGATGGTTGTATCAACCCTAAATCTGAGTTGGGGGGGGGGGGGTGCAATGCAGACAAACAGCTGCATACAGTGCGACCATTTCACTCACATTTGCCCATTCATTTTTGGACACATCACACACCATCGGTGTGTGTACTGTACGTGTGCTGTCATAGCTCCACCTACAGGCCTAATGGAGAACACCAGGAGAACACCAGGATGTGAATGGAGGGTGAATGTGAGGTATATCGTGTAAATAAGTTTTGATTGATCGCAAGACTACACTGTAAAAAAATAAATAATAATAAGTTACCAGAACTTAAAAATATTGAGTTCAGTTACTGTGCATTAAGGTTTTCAGTTTTCAATCCATAATAAGTTAACAGAAAAATAAGTACACAACCACATTATTTCAACCTAATAAACCTATGTTTATTGTCATTGTTTTAAGAACACAAGTTGAATTGGTAATACTCACATTTCGATTAAAAAAAATTGCTTTTAACATGTGCAATGTTCAATGAAATAGAAAAATAAATAATACAATTTGTTGATTAATCCCACTGGTCACAATGGTGACCGTAATAATGTTTTTGTTATAAGGCTCTGCAAATGTTACTGAATGATGTAGCAATGTATTTCCAGCTAAATTAATTAATAATAAACAAATAAAGGGTCTCAATTAAATATGTGGTAGTAAAAAGAACCTGTGGGAGGATTTCAACAAGATAAATGCGACAACAGTGCAAAATATTTCACTATAATATTTCAAAGCAAAAAAAAAAAATTATAATTTTATTTAATTTGTTATTTAATTTTTTTTAATGCTGCCCCCTGTGCCTATGAAAATGCCCCAGCGTGCCTAGGGTTGCCTACCCCTGCTATAGAGCAATGAGCCGAGGGAAGAAACATCACACAACAATCACATAGCAAAAACAAAACACAGAAAAATAGTGCTCTATGAGTTCACATTGTTTTAGATATCTACAGTATATGTAGTCGTTTATTAGTTTTAAGATAGATAGTCAAGAAAAGGTTGCCAAATGTCTTTAAATTTGCTGGGTTCCCCTGCATTCTCATAGCGTATTCTCTCCATGTGTAGCATGTTAATGAGTTCTGTCAACCAGGTTTGAAAAAGTGGTACTGTTTCTTTGTTCCACAGCATTAAAATGCATTTCTTTGCAATTACCATGCCATACTGTATAGTCTGTATCTCAGAGTAATTGAGTGTTGTCATATTATGTGGCCAGCCAAAGATAGCCACTATTGGGTCTGGGGGAAAGTCATGGGTGTAGATGTTTGAGTAGCATTGGAACACCTCACTCCAGAACCTATGGAGCTTCGGGCAAAACCAGAAGAGGTGACCCAGTGAGCCCTCAGCTGATTTACATCTGGTACAGAGTGGTGAGACTGAGGGGTATATTGAGTGCAATCTTGTACAAGAATAATGAAGTCTATGCATCACCTTAAATTGAATTAACTGATGTCTGCAATTAATAGAACAAGAGTGGATACTGCGGAGGCCCTCATCCCAGGTGTCTTTTGGAATGTCCACCTGGATATCTCTCTCCCAGGACCTCCTCAAGCATTGTGTAGATGGAATATAGTGTTCTGTAAATGAGTCTACAAACTTGGATATCAGGCCTTTAGTATTGGGCTCTGTAGTCATAAGGGAGTATATCACAGCAATTGGTGTATACGTTTCAAAATTTGGAATATTTAAACGAACATAGTTCCTAATTTGTAGATATCGAAAGAAATGAGTGGGGAGGAGCTCATATTTATGCTGGAGTTGGGAAAATGAGGCAAAATGACCATCTATGTAAAGGTTTTCTATAGAGACTATTCCCTTTTCCTTCCATTTGAAAAAAATTTGGTCTGATTGTGAAAGGGGGAAAGCATGGTTATGACAGATGGGCGTACAGACCGATGTCTCTGGTAATTTAAAGACTTTTCTGATCTGGTACCATATTTTCAACAAGTTATTGTTGTATAGCGGCCCCAAGGGATCTTTTTGTTGCAAAGAGGAGTGCTGGGAGAGAGATATTAGCATTCTGTTCTATGGCCAGCCATGCAGGGATGGTCTCACCAGGGTATGAGTCCTGCCAGTAGACCAGAGCTCTTGCATTGGCTGCCCAGTAGTAGTGTTGAAACATGGGTAAGGCAAGGCCTCCCATATTTGTAGGCTTGCACAGGTGATTTTTGGAAATACGGTGTGTTTTGTATCCCCAAATGAAAGGCATAATAAGAGTGTCAAGGGACTTAAGAAATGCTTTTGTTAAAAGAATTGGCAGGTTCTGGAACAGATATAGAAATCTGGGTAGAGTGACCATTTTTATTGCATTAATACGGCCTATCATAGACAATGGGAGAATTCTCCATTTCTCTACATTACATTTCAATTTCTCTAACATTGGTTCATAGTTTAATTTATACAGGAGTTTGTGATTCCTAGGAATAACAACTCCAAGATAGTCAATTTTATCTGTAATTCTAAAGGGCAGGTTCTGGAGGAATCCTGAATTCAGGCCATCAGTAAGTGGCATAAATTCACTCTTTTGCCAGTTTATAGTGTATCCAGAGAGTCTGCCAAATATTTCAACGAGGTCTAATAAAGGCGGTAGAGATTCTTCTGGGTGTGACAGGTAAACAATCACATCATCTGCGTATAAAGAAATGTGGTGCTCAATTCCACCTAGTTTCACAGGTGTAATGGAAGGGTGGTTTCTAATGCTAATGGCGAGGGGTTCGATTGTAATGGCAAAGAGTAAAGGAGATAATGGGCAGCCTTGGCGTGTACTACGGTGAAGGGCAAAGGGTGGTGATTTATTGCAGTTGGTCAGGACTGATGCAGTGGGGTGAGAGTATAGCATTGCAACCCACGAAGCAAAGTTCCTGCCCAAACCGAACTCTTCTATCACGGACTGAATATAGTTCCACTCAACTTGGTCGAAAGCTTTTTGTGCGTCAAGGACCAGGATAGCTGTGTTTATATCTTTTTTATATTTGCCATATGTGATGTTCAGTAGTCGCCGAACATTGAAAAAAGAAAACCTCCCGGGAATGAAGCCGGTTTGATCAGGATGAATTATGGCCATTATACATTTATTGAGCCTGTTAGCTAGAATTTTGGTGAACACCTTTAAGTCGTTTCCAAGGTGGGCAATAGGGCGGTACGAGGAGGGATCAGTTTCCTCTTTACCTTTTTTAAAAATTAAAGATATATTAGCTGTGTAGAGGGAATCAGGTAGGCATTCAGTTTGTATGGAATATTTAAACATCCGCAACATTAAGGGAGCAACATCTGCAACATATTCTTTATATAATTCTATAGAAAAACCATCAGGGCCGGCAGCTTTACCATTAGGGAAGCCTTTGATTGCTGTAAACACTTCCTGCAATGATATTTCTGCATTCAGTGTATTACGTGCGTCTTCGCTCAGTTTTGGGAGTGGTAGAGAGCGAAGGAAACTGCTAATGTCTGATTGGCTGGCAGTGCTCTGTGAGGTGTAGAGCTTCTCATAAAAGTCCTTAAAACATTGGTTCTGTATCGTTAGTGGCTTAGCTTGGCTTCGCCTTCTGCACTATCTCGCGTACGTGCACGCGTACTGAATAAACCACAAATGTACCTCTAATACCAGTATTAGTCTGACCACACCCCTCATCAGCTTACCTTCATAAGCAGGTGTGTGGTCACCTGCTCTCCTCCTTCTCGCTTTCACCACAAGGAAGAGGTGCCTCGGTAGATCCCCACACTTGACACCATGATGGAAGAAATTGGATTAGGAACAGCTTGGGAAACAAGGATACGTTGACATCATATCTTTATTTTCTCTCTCACTATTTTCGAGAAAATACGGCGATATTGTCTTCGTACTGGAGTGTCTAGAAGATGATGATCATTCTACAAACCCTCCACCGGTTTTCGTATTGGGAGCACGCCGCTGCATGCTTCTCAACTGCAGTTCCTTGCTGTGTTTGTTGGGGTGAAACCTGTCAAGCCACAGCTGAACTGTCGGACATGCCGCTGTTGTGAGGAGCGGTGCGTTCCAGGTTGGGTGAGTAGTGTTTGCTGGCGGGCTCCACTTGTCTGTTAGTGCTATGGGGGCTACTAGACGAAGTTTATGGAAACCGGCCCCAGGCTAGGGTCCTTTGTTTAGCCGTCTAGGCGACAGAAGGCCTTGGTCTGGCGACCATTATAGTTTTAACTAGTGGGCCGCGACCATTGACACTGGTGATCCCTGTGTGTTCTGGACGAGTGGATTCTCTCTGTCACCGTGTTAAGACCCCATCTTTCATATCCAAATGAGAGTATTCCTTCACGAGGGGATATGTGCATGTAATGTGCGATAGCGGCAGATTCATGTTCAAAGTCAGCTATACAGGCCAGTTGGTACTGTGCTGATTCCGCCGGACGTGTTATTATCACCGTTGTGAAGCGGTGTTGACGTCTTGTTTTTCCTTTTCTCTTAAAAAGTGAGGAGGGTTCAGAACGGCGGCCTGTCTGGGTGAGTGTTATGTCATTGTTTACATGTTCATAGCTTACGGTTAGCCGGTCGGTGGCCTGGCGCGGGGTGGCTTGGCTTCTCGCGCGCCGCCGGGAGCTCGCTCCTGATCGCGTGCGTCGTAGATCGGCGTCTCGCGAGCGGAAGCGATAGCACCCGAACGGCTGGAGCAGCCGTTAGCTTGATGCTATTCTGTTGAACGTGCTTTGATTTTTAACATGTTTTACACTTTTGACCACGACGTCATCCTTGACAGGGGATGTTCGTCAACCCTGCCCGAGCCTAGACGGGGATTGCGTCAACAAAGAGGACTGTAGCGACTGGTGGAGCGGCGACGCTGCCCGGATCGAACAACACGGGACGCTTGTGACTGCACTTCGCTGATCTGCGTTCCGGGCAGGTACGGGGTTGGCCAGACCCTCATAACACGTCTTCTGGTTTTACCTTGCTAAATGTATTGTGAATGACGGTGTTTTTTCCCAAAACGTGTGTTGTTGCAATGCATTTGAGATACGTTGCGGGTTGTGTGTGAGCTGTTTTTGTCACTGGCAGTAGCTTCTCCGTGCAGGTCGTGATGTATTGATCTGGTTGTTGTGTGAGAAACATCATGGTGTTTATGTGTACCGTGTACTCACTACTAAGGCAACTAACCTATGAAGCTATGCTTGGTGACGAGTGAGTAAAAGAATGTTCTTTCTCAGACTGTAATGACAATGAACAGTGAGTTCACACATTAACAGGTTTTCCTGTTTTAACTGGCCGTATTGAGGGTGAAATAGGAGGATTGTGTTTCCCCCCCCGGTTCCCTGGGGACTTTATCACCTCCTATCAGACATGTTGTGCATTAATTGTGTCTTTTGTGTGGTAGGGATACGATGTAACTCTCAGCTTGATTGCTGAGGTTGTGCTAAATCTGCTGGAGAAACTTATTTCCTAAAGGGAAATTGGTTTGGTTGCTGTCGTGTGCTTAGCAAGGCCTGTGGTCGATACTAATCAAGAATGATGTATTCTCTCATTGTGATGATGATGGGTTGTGTGTGTCATGTGACCTACAACTGGGTTGTACTGGCCACAGAAGCACATGTGTATGTTGGACCGGGGTTCTTAGAGCCCTCTCTATTCTGTGTTTTTCCTTAGTAAAAATCAGATAGCAGGTTAGCTCGTGCGCTGTGTGGAGCTGTGAAACGCTTCATAGAGCTGACTATGACTGTGTCATATTCTCTTTTTGTCGTTACGTCGTATCATGGGTGTGGGGTCGTAAAGGGGTGAACTGGTAACCTTTCCTCTCCCCATTGTTCTGTCGGTCAGGGGTACACCCCCTGTCCTTCAAGGTTCCCGTCACGTGGCGGTTCGGCACGTTACGGGGGGGGGGGGGGGGGGGGGGGGGGGAGTTCCTGGTCCCACGGCCTGGTATATTGGGCGTGTGCACCGCAGGAATTCCCCCGCCATAGAGTACGTCACCGTGCGCGTCTCTGTTGGTAGGACTTCCGTGTGCTGTTCAGATCCATGTGATGGATCTGTTTTCAGGGGGGGTGGTCAGGGCTCCTCCTCACCAAGCGCCTACTCAGGCCTTCTGTGAGTTCGGACTCCTTCTTCCATGTGATCCATGTGAGGAAGCCTCCATCAGAGTACAGAGCCTTCCTCCTCAGATTGTCAAAGTGAGTGGACCCTCTAGAAGGGTCCTTTTCTATTGTATGTATATTCGATTCAATTCGTTTATTGAGTGTGTATGGGTTCGGTGCCTCTTCCCCGGAGGCCCTAAAACCAGTTTTTTACATGGCTCAAGGTGCAATATATTCTTTTCAATCTGTACAGCTCGCGTGGGAAGTCTCTCTGGGGATCCCCGTCTCTTTCCTATGGGAGGGTGGTGGGATGTAAAAATGTGTACATTTTTTACCCCGGCTGTGTAGACTGGGATACATACTGTTGATGCTTCCTTCTTTCTATTCCAGAAGTGTTGGAGTTAGGGAGTGTCACACCCCTCTTGTCGTTCCCCTGGGCGCCTTGGGGATTCAATGGCAGGTCTAAATAGCCTGTTCATTGATGGGGGTGTGTCCCGACGCACGTATAGTGCTAGCTCGCTGTAAACAGGCGATTGACTGGCACGCCTTAGTTGCTTGTGGTTGAAACAGCGTTTTTATAAAGCAACTGAGATGGGGGTTTTTCCTCTTCCGGCGACCACATCCCATGACCTGGGTGGGTTGTCGACGGATCCTCGTTCATGTCTGGGGGATGATGACGGGATGGATCTGAACATATGTAGTGGGGTCTCACGCCCTTGGGGTGGGCCACCAGGCGCGGTTCGTCCCGACGTCTGGGTGGCGCCTTCTTTTCATGTTAAGATCAACACGCATATCTGCCCTTTTCCTGGGGCATGTCGGCGTGGTTAGGGCACGGGACTGGTTCTGGTCACGCTGGTCCAGATCAGTTGAACCCGTTGTCCGCCGGGGATGCAGATCTGCTGTTCTGGTACCCTGAGGGACTTGGGCTTTTTTCAGGGGGAAAAATGCCAGGTCGGTCTGGGTGTCACAGGGTTAAGCGCTATGGAGACCCTGGTTGGGTATGTTTTTACTCAGCACTGTCGTCATGGCTTACAGCCATGCCATTCTGTACGCGCTCGATCTCGTCGGATCTCGGCCGCTACACAGGTTGGTCCTGGTTAGTACTTGGTTGGGAGACCGCCGGGGAATACCAGGTACGGTGTGCTTAGGGGCTGGTTCTCCATTGTTTTTCGCTCCTCTCTCACGCATGGCGAAGAGGGGCCTGTGGGGGTGGTTTTTTGACCTCCTCTGGTGACCCTGTGCTTCCCGTACCGCCAGGCCCGGTCCGAAGTGATGTTTGCGACCCGTAGGCCTGGGTTAACCCTTTTTGGAAACTGAAACACTTGTACTGCGGTATAGCCGGTGTATACCCGCAGGTGTGTTTTGGAGTTTTTTCTTGAGGGGTTATAGGAACAACCACCGCATTGGGTAACACCGAGGTGGTTGATTCCCTGGTGTGTTGGAGCAGTGTCAACTCCCGGGTTCACCGGTTGAGGGTGCCCCTGCACGTTCATGACGTCTGCCAATCGTGTCAGCCTTCTCTGCCTCGACCCCTCTGGGTGGGGGTTGTTAAATGGAGGCTTGGTCATGCAACACCGCCAGCTTACGCTCCTTCCGCCGGGGCGGCTGTGTTCAGCTGTCCCCTCTGGCGCCTGTCTCGTCCGCAGTCTCCAGGCTAGGGTTAACAGCCTGTTGCCTGGTTTTTCCCCGGTGCGCTGCCTGCTTCCGTTGGTTAACCTTTTTTGTGTGCTTACGGCCATGCTGACTGCCTATTCTGCAGGGTCAGTGTGCCAGGCGGTGTACTATTGGGGGGACGGGGCCCGCTCGGCTTACTGGCCTGGTTGGTTCCGCCTGGGAATACCAGGTGCAGTAACTGAGGGGCCTTTGTCCGAATACGCTGGCGATGTGGGGGGCGGGGCACTACGTGCCCACCTGGTGGGGTCTTGATGCTGGCATCATGGACTTCTCCGGGCCCCCATTCCAGGGAGTCCAGTCCTTTTGGTGGGTCTGGGTCTTCCTTCGTGCTCCGCTGCTACGGCCTTGCCACGGGGTTGGGTTTGCCCTTGACCCCGTGATTCTGGGGGCAGTAACGAGGTTGTTCCTCCGTTCGTTCCCGGGTGGCATGCGGGTTGTGCGTGTGTGTAGTCGTGGGTCAAGCCACGGTCTGCTCACCCTGTGCGTTAAGTTGCTTGAGAGCTCTTCGCACGGTCGGGTCCGTCGCCTTCCCGTGAAGCCTCTAATAGGGGGGATACCCTCCATTAGGGGGGGTCGGGGGGGCTCGGCCCTCCCTGTTCTGACGGTTTTGGGGGGCTGTCAGCGGGGTGTATTTGTCAGCCAAGTGGCTCCGCTTGGCCTCCCTTGTGCAGAAGGCGAAGCCAAGCTAAGCCACTAACGATACAGAACGTTAGGTTATGACTATAACCAAGTTCTGTTAGTTAGGGGCGATGCTTGGCTTCGGACGGCCGCTGCAGCCCTTGACCTCACCTTGTGGTGAAAGCTTGGGAAGGAGGAGAGCAGGTGACCACACACCTGCTTATGAAGGTAAGCTGATGAGGGGTGTGGTCAGACTAATACTGGTATTAGAGGTACATTTGTGGTTTATTCAGTACGCGTGCACGTACGCGAGATAGTGCAGAAGGCGAAGCCAAGCATCGCCCCTAACTAACAGAACTTGGTTATAGTCATAACCTAACGTTAATTTCCTCTGGGCTGGTAATGAGGGACCCAGAGCTTGATTTTATCTTATGAATAGCTCTTTTGGCCTGGGTACCTCTCAGCTGACTCCCTAGTGTCTCTCTCTTGTTTCTCTCTCTCCCTCTTGTTTCTCTCTCTCTCTCCCTCTAGTTATATATCGTATAGCTTACGCTCTGCGCTGCCTAGTGGAACACATCCTATATCAGTCTAACTACTGAATACATTTCTCCACATGTACATATACACACCCATTCGCCTGGCCACACTCCCATCCGCTCCTCTACATAAGCAGGGGTGTGGCCATACTAACAGCTCCTTCCTTATTTTCACCACCGACAAGTGTCTGTATACACCACTTGAGTTTAGTGCCAAAATAGTTGGAAAGGAGCTACGTTGAAGAGAAGGAGCTGCGTTGACATTATATCTTTGTTTTCTCGCTCAATATTTTTCAAGGAAATACAGCGATAATGTCTTCGCCACCGGAGTGTCTAGAAGATGATGATCATTCTGACCTCCACCGGAGCTTCGTATTAGGGGCTTGCGTCGCTGAGCAATCCCCGCCGGCATTACCTCCGGCTCTGCAGTTGGACACTTTGCTTGGGAGGCGCTCTGCCATGTGAGGGCTGGCGGTCTCTCTGGGGCGGGTGATGTTTTTGCAACGCGGGCGCCAGGTGTGTTGGTTGTGGGGGGAACAGCTACACAGCTTACGAAGGTCCGGCTCCAGGCTGGTATCCTTTTTTGCTGCCACTTAGCGGCGTGGAGGGGGTTCTGGTTTGATGCCCACTTTAACATGAGCTCCTCATCGAGAGCTTTGTTTTCCTGGGACCGTGATTCCGAATCTGCGGTTCAATTCCCCGGGTCTCTGGACAAACGGATACCCACTGTCGCCGCGCTGGCCCCATTTTTTCAAAAGAATGAAAAGCACCCGGCGCGAGGTAGGTGAGCTTGGTGTTTTATTATGAGAATATCTCCATGCTCAAGTCGGCTATAGTCCGCGAGGGACTTGTTGCCGGCACCGCTATGGTAAACATCGTTCTGTAGTGGGACGTGTATTGCCTTCTTTTTCCCTTCTCTCTTCGGATGAGAAGAGGGAAAGACAGCGGCTGTCTGAAGTGTTGGCCTGTATTGCTTTTCTCACGTTGTATAGTTTTTCAGTGGTAGCCGATTAGCTTGCTTCTTAGCCGGGTTGAGCTAACTGTTAGCCAGTTAGCTGTTTAGCTACGACGTTAGCTGCCCGTTTTCGCTCGGCTGGGAACGTTAGCTTGATGCTATCAGTTAGCCTAGAGTTAGCTGTTAGCTTGTGCTACAACCATTGACATTAGCCGTGAGAATAGCAGGCCCTGGCACTCTGACTACGACATCATCTTTGACAGAAGATGTAGTCGGGCCTGCACCATGACCGGCTGCAGGAGGGGGGCGTCTCGCCGGAGCGAGGCGCCGGCCATAGCTTCTTTTTGCCCCGCCAGCGAGAGGCCTTTCGTCAATGTGGAGACCAGCCTGTGTTGCGGCCTTTCGCCCTGCGTTCCTTGGTGCAGGTAAGATGTCCATTGGACATTACCCCACTCTTCCTTCCTTCCCCTCCCGAATGTTTTGTTAATAAGAATGTTTTTTCCCCTAGGCAAAACATGTTCAAACAAGGTCTTCGGCTGTGCTGGCGTGCATGATGTAAAGCTTACTCTACAAATTGGCGTTGTATCAGGGGTAAGGTGGTGAGGGGTGGGTTTCCCTGGTTTTCCCCTGGGCCCCCCCCCTCCCCTCAAACATGATTTTGTTTACAAGATGTGTGTTGTTTCACTATGTTTTTGGGGATACGGTGTAACCCCTCAGCTTCTGCTGGGGTTGTGCTCTTGCTTAGAGAGGCAATTTTTTTCTGAAAATTGTTTGGTCGCTGTCATGTGGACTTAGCAAGGCCTGTGACCAGTACTTAATCAAGGACTTGTGTCTTCTCTCGTCATGAAAAACGGCGTTCCTCTTACAGTAGTGCCCTTTTTTGTTGTGATGGAGGGTTGTGTGTGTCGTTTTCACGTTTAAGATCCACAACTGGGTTAGGTGTTGGCCTACAGAAGTTACATGTGTAAGCTCTTGTACCAGGGCCCTTGGCCCCTCTCTTGGTCTGTGTTTTTTCTTCCTTTAGGGCAGTGCTTCTCAAACTTTTTCTGTCAGGCCCCCCTTTGGCGGACCAAAATATTTTGGCCCCCCCCCCCCTCGCCCCAACAAAATAGTAATGAAATGGGCCATGTTTAAATTGATTGAAATAACACCAATATCGTGACCTTGCAAATTGACAACACCTTCCCTCGCGAGAGCCACCTTGCCTCGCTGTGAAACAGCACTGCAGAAATGTCAGCTCCCATCTCCTCACACAGTGCAGAGAACAGGCGCGCTTTCAGGGGTCGGGTTTTGATGAAATGTACCACGTTTATAACTTCTGTCAAAACCTCATTCAGCTCAGGGCTAAGCTGTCTTGACGCTAGTGCCTCTCTGTGAATTTACAGTACGTCCATTGCGCGTTTGGCGAGATCCCCTTGATGAGCGCCTGTAGCCCCCTCCTTTTCCCTGCCATGGCCTGCGCACCGTCAGAGCAAAAGCCCACACAGTTCTCCCATTTCAGTTCATGTTCTGTCAGGTAACTGTCAATAATTTTAATCAGCTGTCGCTCTGTTTTTGACATATTTGCAAAACAGCAGATCTTCACTCAGTGACTGGGAATTTACAAAGCGAACATAGGAAATAAGCAAACAGTCTTTATTGCTGTCAGTCTTTGACAAGGCAACACGCATGTCATCCTCAAGGCTCAACTTGGCCCTATATTTTGTTTTCAGAGCTGTCATGGATGAAAAGCCAGCTTCACACAGATATGTGGTGCTGAATGGTATCAACACCTTAACTGCTGCATCATGAGATACTTGGTACTCAGCACCACACTCTGAAACTAGCTCTCCAGGTGGTATCAGATGAGATTTCAATGAGTTCTTCCAAGAGTTTGGATGGAGATGTGTCAGGAAGCTTTGTCTCAATGTTGTCTGTAAAGTTTTTTTTATCCAGAGTAACTTGGTGATCCTTTTCTGTGTTTTATTAAATAATGATTTTCAGATTTTGAGAAATGGTCAAACTTATCCAAATATGGTATTTTCATGGAGAACAGTGCAGCTGCAACAGATAGCACTTTAGTGATAATTTTCTGTAATAAAAAATAAAAATAAAAAAATAAAAAAATTTAAATCTCAAGGCCCCCCCTGTCATGCCCCACACTGCTTTAGGGTAAAGGTGTAAAAATTCAGGTGGCAGGTTCGCACATGAGCCTATGTGAAGCTGTTACCTTGACAGGTATACATGCGCTTCATGTAGAACGCTATGACTGGTGTCATGGCTCTGCTTTGTCATTGCATCGTATCAGGGGTGAGGGGTCATGAGGGGGTGAACTGATAAACCCTCCCTCCCCTTTTTTCTGATTGGTCAGGGGGTTGGACCTCCTGTCCTTTGGGCTTCCTGTCACGCTGCTGGGTCAGCGCGTCACAGGGTAGGGAGGGGGGGGGGGGGAGTTCCCTGGTCCCATGCCATATTTGGGCAGGTGGGTCATGGAATTCCCCCCGCCATAGAGTACGTCACTGGGCGCGTTTCTATTGGTTGTGAGACTTCCGTGAGTTCTTTTCAGGCTCCATGTTGTGGACCTCTGTTATTGTCAAGATGAGTTATGCGGTGCGTGAGAACTTAAAAAGAAGTTCTGCTCTGCGCTCTGTTGCATATGTCTTGAGCTTGGTCACGTAGCTCAATGTTACATATATCTTTTCAATTATTACTCACGTGGGAAGTCTCTCTGGGGGTTCCCTGTCTCCTCTCTTTTATACAGGGCAGGGTTGACAGGGGTGTTTTCCCTCGGACGCATCATATGGGACCCATATCTGTGTCTTGGCCAGCTTCCTGCCGCTCTCCCAGGCGGCTTGGAGGGAACGTTATCTGGGTTCTTGTTAGAATTACCATTGATATGTTTTGGGTCTCGACGTGTACATAGTGCTGGCCCTGGGTGCTTCTGTGTGGAACCACGCATGGGCTTGCGCGCCTTGGTTGCTCATCATTGAAACTGCGTTTTTATGGGGCAACTAGGATGGAGTTTTGTCTCTTCCGAGCGCCAGTGTACTAGGTTAGTCTCGATGAATTCTTGTTCATCTCTGGGGGGAGATAACGGAATAGATCAAAGCATTAGCGGAGGGGTCTCACGCTTTTGGGGTGGGCCACTGGGCGCGGTGCTTTATGTTCTGACCGTCTTGGTGGCGCCCTCTGTGATGTTTTGGATCGATACACGTACCTACCCCCCTCTTAGGACTGGGGATGGTGGCGTGATTAGGACACAGGACTGGTTCTGGTCGCGCCGGACCAGGTCAGTTAACCCGTTGTCCGCCGGGGCGCAGATCTGCTGTTCTGGTACCCTGAAGGACTTTTTCGGGGGGAAAATGCCGGGTTGGCCCGGGCGTTGCAGGGTTTGATGTTATGGAGGTGTTCGTGGTTATGTCACTGCGTGTTATCCTTCACTATTGCTTGGTCCATATTGTGTTGTACCTTGCGTTGTGCTAAAGGAGCCTGGTCCTTCTCCATTCTTTTTTCGCCCCTCTCTTCTCCTGCTTGGCGGGGCTGGGAGGGGGCTGTCGAGGTGGTTCTTGTACCCCTCTGGCATCCCTGTGTACGTCCCGGTCCGCCGGGCCCAGGTCCGGACTCGTTCTCGTCGACCTGTTGTCCTGGGTTAACCCCTTCTTGAGAACTGAAACACTTATACTGCTGTATAGCCGGTGTATACCCGCAGTTGTGTTTTGGAGTTTTTTCTTGGGGGGGTTATAGGAACAACCGCCTCCTGTTAGGTAGTGATTGGTTTCCAGGTGTGTTGGTAGCGGAGTCGACTCTCGGGTTAGGCCGGGCTTGACCCCGTCTGCCTGCAAGTGTGCCCCCGCACCTTTCATGACGTCTGCCAATCGTGTCAGCCTTCTCTGCCTCAGCCCCTCTAGAGGGTTTTTTTTTTGTGGAGGCTGCGACATGGTGCACAGCATACCGTACGCCCCTTCCGCCGGGGTGCTGTTTTCAGCAGACCCCTTTGGCGCCTGTCTAGTCCGCAGTGCTCCAGGCTCAGGTCGAGTCCTTTTGACCTGTTGCCTGGATTGAGGGATCAACCTCTTTGGGGGTTGTCTCCCCAGTGCGCTGCCTGGTCCCGCTGTGGGGGTGTAGCCTCTTGAGTGCTTCAGGGCGGCGTGCTGTAGGGGGGAAGGGCCTGCTCTTGGATGGGCCCTGTCCGATACGCTGGCGATGTGGGGGGTGGTGTCACTAGTGACCGCCTGGTGGGGTCTCGATGCTGCGGCGTCGTTGGCCTCACCAGGCCCCCTTTTTCCGGGGGGTCCAGTCCCTTCGCTCTCCGCTGCTACGGCCTTGCCACAGGGTTGGGTTTTTGACCTTGACCCCGTGATATTAGGGGTTGTAAAGTTTTTTTTTCTTCCTGTTCGTTCCCTAGTGGCATGTGGGTTGCGCGCCTGTGTAGTCGTGGGTTCTTCTGTGGGAAGGTAAGTCCCACGGTCTGCTCACCCTGTGCGTTGAGTTGCTAAACCCTCTTAGCACAGTCGGATCCGATTCCCTCCCGTCCTCCACTAGGGGGGTCCGGGGGCTCGGGTCCTCCCCGGTTCTGATGGTTGTGGGGTGCCTCAGCGGGTACATTTGTCATGCTTCCGCTCTGCTCCTGTGTTCCACTAGGCAGCGCAGAGCGTAAGCTATACGATATATAACATACGGTTATCCTATAACCATAGTTATATGAGTAATAGCGGCGCTCTGCGCTGGACTCACTGAGGACCCCGTGGTCTTCGCCTTCGGTGGTGAAAGACTTGGGAAGGAGCTGTTAGTATGGCCACACCCCTGCTTATGTAGAGGAGCGGATGGGGGTGTGGCCAGGCGGATGGGTGTGTATGTACATGTGGAGAAATTTATTCAGTAGTTAGACTGATATAGGATGTGTTCCACTAGGCAGCGCAGAGCGCCGCTATTACTCATATAACTATGGTTATAGGATAACCGTATGTTTCTCTCTCTCCATCTTGTTTCTCTCTCCCTCTTGTTTCTCTCTCTCCCTAGTGTATCTCCCTCTTGTTTATCTCTCTCCCTATAGTGTCTCTCCCTCTTGTTTCTCTCCCTCCCTAGTGTCTCCCTCTTGTTTCTCTCTCTCTCTCTTCCTCTTGTTTCGCTCTCTCCCTAGTGTCTCTCCCTCTTGTTTCTCTCTCTCTCTCCCTCTTGTTTCGCTCTCTCCCTAGTGTCTCTCCCTCTTGTTTCTCTCTCTCCCTAGTGTCTCTCCCTCTTGTTTCTGTCTCTCCCTCTTGTTTCTCTCTCTCTCTTTCTCTTGTTTCGCTCTCTCCCTAGTGTCTCTCCCTCTTGTTTTTCTCTATCTCTTTCTCTTGTTTCGCTCTCTCCCTAGTGTCTCTCCCTCTTGTTTCTCTTTCTCTCTTTCTCTTGTTTCTCTCATCCCTAGTGTCTCTGCCTCTTGTTTCTCTCTCTCTCTTGTTTCTCTCTCTCTCTTGTTTCTCTCATCCCTAGTGTCTCTCCCTCTTGTTTCTCTCATCCCTGGTGTCTCTCCCTCTTGTTTCTCTCATCCCTAGTGTCTCTCCCTCTTGTTTCTCTCTCTCTTGTTTTGCTCTCTCCCTAGTGTCTCTCCCTCTTGTTTCTCTCTCTCTCTTGTTTCGCTCTCTCCCTATGTCTCTCCCTCTTGTTTATCTCGCTCTCTCTTGTTTCTCTCTCTCTCTAGTGTCTCTCCCTCTCCCTAGTGTCTCTCCCTCTTGTTTCCCTCTCTCTCTTGTTTCGCTCTCTCCCTATGGCTCTCCCTCTTGTTTATCTCGCTCTCTCTTGTTTCTCTCTCTCCCTAGTGTCTCTCCCTCTCCCTAGTGTCTCTCCCTCTTGTTTCCCTCTCTCTCTTGTTTCGCTCTCTCCCTATGGCTCTCCCTCTTGTTTATCTCGCTCTCTCTTGTTTCTCTATCTCCCTAGTGTGTCTCCCTCTCCCTAGTGTCTATCCCTCTTGTTTCCCTCTCTCTCTCTCCCTCTTGTTTCTCTTATCCCTAGTGTCTCTCCCTCTTGTTTCTCTCATCCCTAGTGTCTCTCCCTCTTGTTTCTCTCTCTCTCTTGTTTCTCTCTCTCCCTAGTGTCTCTCTCTCTTGTTTCTCTCTCTCCCTCTTGTTTCTCTCATCCCTAGTGTCTCTCCCTTGTTTCTCTCATCCCTAGTGTCTCTCCCTCTTGTTTCTCTCATCCCTAGTGTCTCTCCCTCTTGTTTCTCTCATCCCTAGTGTCTCTCCCTCTTATTTCTCTCTCTCTTGTCTCTCCCTCTCCCTAGTGTCTCTCCCTCTTGTTTCTCTCTCTCTTGTTTCTCTCTCTCTCTTGTTTCTCTCATCCCTAGTGTCTCTCCCTCTTGTTTCTCTCTCTCTCTCTTGTTTCTCTCATCCCTAGTGTCTCTCCCTCTTCTTCTTTCCTCTGTAGACCCAGCAGATGTCCTCAAGTGTCTCCCATGTGGGTTCCCGTCTCCCAGTCCTACACCAGCTGTCCGTCATCTGTCCCCACCCCTAGGTGTTGTCTCTTAGTCATTAGATTCCTCTTGTATATTCAAGTCCACGTCCCTAGTGACCTGTCACCTGTATCCCGCCTGTCTGCTCGTCATCATTAAACTACAGGCAGGTAACCGTTGGATTTCTCCCGATTACCTGCCTCCTCCTCCTTCATCTCTGCACTTGGGTCCTCTGCCATAATCATTACAGAAGGACCAGACCATGCGTGGACTCAGCTGAAGACGGAATCGCACAGCACCCATATCTGCGGTGCTTGCCTTAGAGGGGTGACGATTGTATGCCACTAGCAGCTGTTATTAGATTAGATTTAAATATGTGTCTGAGGGAAAAAAGATGCAGGTTTTAGATTAGATTCCGCACATTGTATGTGAAGTTGTTTTGCTACACTTTAGAGGTATAGGAAATAGATTTAAAATATATTATCATCATCGTCAATGAAAAGAAGTTTGGCATCCAACCAGAGTGAAAATGTATTTTTTTTTTCTTCAATTTTTCTGTTTTCTCCCCATCCCAATTTAGTGGTTGTTGTGCGCATGTTCTCCTACTGGTCGGTACAAGGGAACCCTGAAGTATCCGCACGCTTCCTCCGACACGTGCGGCGACAGCCAGTGGTTCTCTTCTCACCTGGCAGCGAGGGCTCTCATTGGTGAAGCGTAACGCGTGGGAGGTCACGCTGCCTTCATCAAGTCCTGCCTACGCTGAGCAAGCGCCCAGACCTGACCTGTAGGCGTCGCTGTCCACAACGGCAGTTTCCTACCCACGGCTTCCCTCCCCCTAACCCAGCCAAACGAGTTAGTATAGCGATCAGCCCAAGCCAAGGCAATGCTGACTCCGGGAGTCGAGACCGCAGCCTCTTGCATTGGTGACGAGCGCAATCTCCGCTACGCCACCTGACCGCCCCTGAGTGCAAATGTAACAGTAAAGTGCAATAGTAATATACAATGTACAGGTGATTAAACTGGGTATAAAATATAAAAATAAGTACTACTGAGTAATAGTGCTAATCAGATGTATGTACTGTACAGAGTTGTGGTATTAATATGTACAGTGATACAGGTATAAAGACACTATGGTAGTAAGTCATACTGGCCAGGAGTGTAACTAGTAAGAGTATAAGGAATATGTACAGATATAGATTTAGTATCTACACATGTGTAAAAAGGATACATGCGGTAAGAATATATACATACGCAGGGGTGTAAAAAGTACCCAGAAATTATACTTAAGTGAAAGTATGGGTACTGTCTCAAAATCTGACTCAAGTAAAAGTCAGAGTATCTGGCTAAAAACACACTTGAGTAAAAGTCAAAAAGTCCTACTTTTAAATGTACTTGAGTACTAAAAAGTAAAAGTAATTTTTATTTTTTTTAAAGGATTCCATCATCGGCCAAGTTTTCATTTTAACTATACATTGCACCAGGTGAGTTAGTTGAAGAGGTGAGCCAATTAGTGAAATCATCAGCTGGTGTTTAGGCAAGGCTGGAATGAAACCAAGCATACACTCTGCCCACAATGGAATGTGTTCTGCGATAGACAATGCTGAAATGAAAGAACAGAGGACATTTAATTTAATAATGTCATTTATCAGCTATCTGTGATAGGAGTGCAGATGTTTCTGCACTCCCTGCAAGAAGAATCACATATTAGTTGTTTCTCATGAGTGGGATTCATCCAAAAACTGAGATAAGAGTGTTCTTCATTACTGGAAAAGATTCACTCGGAGGCGCTTTAACAATGGATCACTAGAAGGCTTGCCAGGGGCAAGGTCATCTCTTTAGACTGAGGAATTTAACAGTCAGTTTTCCAAACACCCCACCCCACACATCAATCCCCACCACATCCCCATCCAAGACACACACCCAGACGTGTCACTGACTCTATTCTTCTGATAGCAGGTGTTTAATCAAAGATCCCCGCTTTCTAGTCTTGCACAAGGACCAATCAGCATGGGTATGGGCGGGTTCATTTTCCATTGATGGGGATTTGATTGGCTGTTTACCTGCGGTCGCAGGATTAATAACGTTAGTTTGACCAGATAAACAATTAAAAAATACTCATTAAAATGGTTGGACCTGCAAGATTTGTACTTTGTACTTTGTAGGTCTGCATTTTAAATGTAAGGAGTAAAAAGTATGTTTTTATTCTCTGAAATGTAATGGAGTAAAAGTACAAAGTATACAAACCTAATAATACTCGAGTAAAGTACAAATCCCCCAAAACAGTACTTAAGTATTGTAACGAAGTACAATTACTCAAGTACTTTACACCCCTTACGGTATATACATCATTAATGTACATGCTATCCATGTTATATGGGTTATATGCAGGTGTACAGTATGAGTAGGTAATAGTATATAGAATGATTATATGCAGTTATATTCATAGATATGTATATATATTAGTGCTGTCAATAGATGCATTTTTTTTTTACTAATTAATCTCACAATTTTCTGTAATTAATCTAGATTAAAAATAGCATTTTTCTACTTAAGATCGAAGCTTGTAACAGATATTTATTTGAGTAAAATCATGGAATTAATGTAAATTCAACACAAAGAAAGTATATTTAGATTCAAAGACTATTTTAATAGCTTTCTTTGAATACAGTTTCTCTCCTGTGAAATACAAATGTTCAACAAAACCATCAACATTGACTCAGCTAGACCTCTTTCTTATATCCGCGGCGCTAAGATTGAAGATTTTTCACTCCATAGATTAATCTAGATTAATTTATTTTAATGCTTTAAATAATTTAAATTAATCTCCAAAGTTAAAGCATTAATTTTGACAGCCCTAATATATACGATATATATAGACGTGGCCCCACGTGACGTGGGGCACAGCCGTCCTTTACGCGGGTGTTACGGGTTAGCTAGTTGGCTCTACTCCTATTTTTAGGCAGGGGGGGCCGATTGGTTGATTTGGGGCGCTCGTTGGGCGGGTTGATTGCTCCTCTTCTCCTGCCAGTCCTGGAGCTCAATATCTATTACATCCTGTATTCTACTCACCCTTTGAATGTTTTGTTGGGCCTTTCTCGCGGCGGCTGCCTGGCGGTGTCATCGCGGGGTAAGCATATTTGTTTGCCCTGCGGTGGCACCGTCATGTGACTGCCGTGGAGTAGGCCTATTATGATGGAGATTGAGACATATCCTCTTTTCTTCTTATAATGAGACATATCCTCTTACAATGTGTACTTGTTCTGTTGTGTTTTTGTATGTGTCCTTGTATGTGTCCTTTATCTTACAATGTGTACTTGTTCTGTTGTGTTTTTGTATGTGTCCTTGTATGTGTCCTTTATCTTACAATGTGTACTTGTTCTGTTGTGTTTTTGTATGTGTCCTTTATTTATTTTATTTTTTTGTTGTGTGCCATGTGTTCTGATTCTGAATTACATTGCACAAAATGTGGGACCCCCTCTAAAACGAGATACTGTATCTCAATGTGGTTATCCCAATAAAAGAATATATATATATATGCGGTAAATATAAATATATACATATACAACACTATTGTATGCTATCATACAGAGTTATGTATATGGTTAACTATGGTGTGAGGTGGGTAGTTATGATTATTATGATTACAGTGTAGGGCAGTTGTAAGCAGTGGAAGCAGTAGGTAGGTATCTCCCAGCGTTCGGCTACTTCTGCCGCAGTCGGCCAAGCCACCAAGTCCCAACTGGAGTCGGGAGTCTCCGAGCTCTCGCTGGTGGAGCAATTGGGTGGAATGAGGCATGAAATGGCTGGACTGCTGTCTGTACTGCGGCCCGTCCAGCCATTTCATAACCGCCCTGACTGCGGTGTCCTGGGCCGTGGAGAATGTTGTCAGTGAGACTCACCGTTCCCATCTCAACCCTCGTTATGGACCTGCTGGTCGCCTGTTTGTTCCCAACTCCGTCCGTCCTCCAAGTTCTTTGGCCCCTTGCCTGCCTCCCCGCTTCCCTGGTCTCTATAGGCTTTCGTCGACATGGCAGGGGTCCCCTCCCTGGTCTACCTTGTGGGAAGTCAGTCATTTGAGCGAGAGAGGGGGGGTCCCGTCATGGTTATGACTTCCAGTACCTGTTCCT
The DNA here is from genome assembly GCF_963971535.1 of Notolepis coatsorum. Taxonomy (NCBI): domain Eukaryota; kingdom Metazoa; phylum Chordata; class Actinopteri; order Aulopiformes; family Paralepididae; genus Notolepis; species Notolepis coatsorum. The sequence goes on from NC_140178.1 coordinate 35,545,956, forward strand.
GTTCTGCTCTCTCTCCCTGGCCTTGTGTTTTCCCCTGTAGACCATGCAGATGTCCTTGTGTGTCTCCCATGTGCATTCCTGTCTCACAGTCCTATACCACCTGTTCGTCATCTATCATCACCCCTATAGGTGTATTAGTCATTATCCCCTTATATTTAAGTCCATGGCCCTAGTGAGTCAGTGTTCGGTTGTCTGTTTCTGTTACCTGTATCCTGCCTGTCATCATTAAACTACCTGCCTATTGGTTGTCCCTGGTTAACTGCCTCTGCACTTGGGTCCTCTACCACAACCATTACTACATCTTGCACGAGGGCATAAATGACACAAAACACTACAATTTGGCTGCATACTTCATGAATTTTACGATTTCTTTCCATGAAGATTGGACTTTTAAGTGAAAATGTTATTAGTGCGAATAAAAACAATAATACAATAGCTGGCCCCAATCATTTCGATTTCTCTTGTCACCATACTTTTGACATGACCCCTGTCTTTCTGCAGACTGTGCTGCTTCACCTCAAAAACACTGATGGTGAGAGAACCACATCCGTCCCTGAACCATGTAAGATCATTATTTCCTCCAGTGCACGCCATCACTTCAAGATCACATTGAAAACAAAGAATGTGAGCTATAACCACTTCCCTTATTTGAGCCCTATGAGTTCAAGTTCAAGTTTGTTTACTTTCTCGTCGTCGTGATGTTTCGTCCACAACACAGACACCTGTGAAGTGTCCAAAAACAAAAACAACCACCTGCGTCTGTGTACAGGCCAGGTCAGGGGTGCAGACACTATAACATGTCACTCATTTTGATAGATCATGTTGTGAGAAGATGACACATGCCTCAACGTCGGTTTTTGGGCAATAAAACCGAGAAGATCAAATTTGAGTGCGGGCATTTTCAAAAGGCCGATTCCTTTGCGATCCATATCTTCAAAGTCTTTACTGAAGAGGCCTGAGTGTCAAATCAAAAACGGTGCCAAGATCAAAAGGCGTTGCCCTCTTTTTGCTTCATGAAACGTGCAGCGCAAAACGGCATCTCTCAAATCTGTGCATGACGTCTTTATCAAAGAAGGGACACAGGTGAATTCTCTGATTCAATTTTTAATTAAAATACGAATTTATCCACAGATTAAAAATGAAAGGCAGAAAAAGCAAAATGTAGCTACAGTCAGGCACCAATGATACATGTTCTTTCATATATATTTTTTTTAACAATTGCGATAACGCAACAATAACATTATTTACTGATCATTATTTAATATTCATTTATTTAACTGAAGACATGGGTGGGCCAGAGTAGCCCACCAAAGACATTCATGGTTTCTCCATTTAGATAACTGAGTAAAGACCAAGGTTGCTCCTACCCCCCCCCCCCCCCCCCCCCCACTTGATACTCCTCCCACTACCTCACAAGAACAACTGAGGATTTATAAAATGCAAATGTCCACAGGGGGAAAAAACAACAACACTAAAGTCAGTCAGAAATCAAGAATAGAAGAAGAGCATGTATTTAATATTAGACACGCTAGCTGTTTTGGATGACAGTTGGTGGGAGTGATTTACCACGCAAAACTACTTCTTCTTTCTTTTTTTTGTGTTAAATTGTCGAACCATTAGCCCTGAAAAACATAGACAACACAGCTGGTGGTGCAAAGAAAAACAAAGATGAACGACACGAGTAACTGAGCGACAATATGTACTTACGGGTGCAGAGGAGGCAATAGACACAGAGAGACACAGATAATGGTTACGAAAAACAGGTGTGACGAGAGTTAAGACATATCCCACCAAAATGGCAAAAGTGGACATGGCTTGGCGAGTCATTCCGGCACTTGTGATTGTTGAGTTTTCTTGAAGTTAAATTCGAGGGTTTGTGGGAAAGACTAAGGCAGGACAACTTCATTCGCACACAGACACACAACTACAACGGCAGTGCTGCTGTTGTCAACTGTACCACATTTTTTAAAACCAAGCTATACCACCCCACACACAGCAGCGCCCTCGGACAGCGGGTAACAGAATGGTTAGGACCGGATCACACACGTGCACCCACACACGTGTTACAGCAAGGTACAATTCGTATATGCTATGGCTGTAGCAGGTTAGGGAAGAAGCAGAGTTATCTTTGGGGTGTTATCTTGTATTAGTAACGTTAAGGTGACATAAAAGAAAGAAAAGAAAAAGAAACAATGTAGATAAAATCTCCAAGTTAAATTATGGCAACTTTTCCACCAGATAGCTTTTTAAGGTCTGGGTGATCAAGAATTAGAGGGACTCATAAGCTCTGGATCCCTTCATATAAGGAAATGAGGCCTGAAATCCTTAAGCTTTAGTGTGAGAGAGAGAGAGAGAGAGAGAGAGAGAGAGAGAGAGAGAGAGAGAGAGAGAGAGAGAGAGAGAGAGAGAGAGAGAGAGATGTAGAAACAGAGACAGAGAGAGACATAGAAAGAGAGAGGAACCCTGACACAGTACGCGGGGGGACAATGACAATAGACCCTGTTTAAGACTGCAGAGGACAGACATGACAAACGACAGCTCTACCAGCCTTCACAGTCCACATGGGGGGAAAGATTGAGTCAAACAGATCACAATCATAGAGTCACAATCATAACAATTACTGTCCTCGTGCTGTCAATAGGATTCCATGATATTCATGCAGTACTAACAAAAGAAACAAATAGACGACCTGTAAATGGCCAATATAATCTTTTTCTCTAAACATAAATAAATTATAATTCAATTTCTACAATAACTTTATGAGGAGAATGGCAGTCTGGCAGTTGATGTATTTCTTTACACTGTACTCTAGAATGAGAAAGGTTATCTCTTAGATAAGGGATGTAAACAGATTAATTCATGAGCCTGATTGGCATGGCCCCCAACCCCCCCCCCCCCTTCAGGCCCTGTTAACCCCCTCCCTGCCCCCTCCTCCTCCAGTCAGTCCATCAGCCTTCCTAGCCTGTATAGTGTAACGTGTGTGTTTAGCGGATGTAGACATCCCTCCCCCAGTCCTCCTGGTTCTTATTGCGGCCCATGTTGGCCCCCCGTGTCCCCGGGGTCCTGGCAGTACCGCTCCCTCAGCTTGGCCCGTCCGTGCGGCTGGGCCGTCTGGCTGGGCATCGGCGGGTGGTTCAGGTTCTCCTGGTCCGGCCATCCGCTCCCTCGTCCTCCCAGGAGGCCTGGCGGCCGTGATGCTGGGCCAGGTGGAGGCGGCTGCCCCCCGCCCCCCGCGGTAGGGTTCCGGCTCCTCGTAGGGGTCAGTCTCAATGTCCATGCAGGAGTCGCCCGCCTCGGTGTAGGCCGAGTCGCGGCTGCCCTGGGTCTCGGAGTCGAAGGTGTCCTGTCGCGACAGGCCGCGCCCGCTCCCGCCCCCCCGCAGCTGTCCCCGCGAGGAGTGCAGGTACGTCTGCTGCTGCTGATGCTGGGGCTTTCCGCCCGGGTCGCTCTGGTAGTCATGGAGACTGCCACTGCCACTGCCACCGCACTCTGTCAGCGCCCCCTTCGCACTTCTGCTCCCCCGTGTACCTGGTATGGCCCCTGTAGCCACGGCCCCATGCCACACGCCAAAACATGCAGAGACACAATTGGTAGAGCAGAGCCAGGCAGTGAGGAGTTAGCGAGTAGGGTTAGGGTAAGAAAACAATGTTAGGATTGATATCATTTGGTGCCAACCTTCAGTTTGATCAAAGATATTAAATAAGCGTATTAAACCCTTCAGACGAAAGACCACATGAGTCAGTTTTGAAAGTCTTTGAAAGGCCAATGTACTTGCAGTTGTACAGGCATTCTATGACATTTGGAGTGTACATATCTGGCCCAAAAGTACACAACCTCTCCATCTTTGACAACCTTGCAATTTTTAAAAACATAACGCATCACAAAATCTACAATAGTACTAATAGGCTATGGTTCGTCTGAAGGATTCAATTTATTGAACATCACACACACACACATGCACGCGCCCGCGCACACACACATACATACATACATACACACACATACACACACACATTGTCATATAATAACGTATTCCAGATGAGAGATCTTACATTGAATGCATTAGTATCCATAAATAACATATTTACACACACACACACACACACACACACACACACACACACACACACACACACACACACACACACGTACTGTACACGCATGCGTATACACATTCAAGCTTGCACAATGTACACATTCTTGCTCAAATGTATTTAGAACTAAAAACGCATGCACATCCATGTACGCGCACACACTCGCTCCACACACTGCTAGTGTTTCACTCTAAAACCACTCCATACATCTGCAAGAGAAACACGCAAGCAGTTATTCAGCAAACATAGAGCTCTATTTTCTCATTATCATAACCAACAGTGCCGTCTCCTGGTGGATGAACTTCATGGTAGACATACCCGCAGATCGCTGCTGTTATCAAAATCATCTGTGACACTTACTCAGCAAAATCCTCATTTATGGTTGAGTGCCTGGAGGGGTTCGTTAAGCTGAAGATACTGCATGCTACCACATGCAGTATATGCTGTATATGTGTGTAACCATCACAACAGCTAAATCCATTCTATAGGTGTTTTTTTCTGGAATGTCATTT
>NC_140178.1:35550761-35568261 GCF_963971535.1 Notolepis coatsorum
GATCCATTTTCATGTATACCCTTCAATATGCTATTCTCCCTTTCGCACGTTGTGTTAAATATACAGCACGGGTGAATGAGGGAGAACTGGGTTTAAATGCACTCTTCCTTCGTGGGTGGGTAGGGGGGGGTGCATATGTGATGGGCAGGCTGCTAGGTTGGTTTTGGTTGGGGGTTTTGAATAGCTGGTTCCGTCCCTCCCCAGCAAGCCTCTAGAGGGCGTGCTCCTCTTGCTTCTCATTGGCGACGGGCCCCTCCAGCCGGGCCAGAATTCCAGGTTGCGGCGCAGGGAGGTGAGCACCTGTACCTGCAGGTTGGAGACAGGCTCCGGGGAGGAGGCCAGGGCGGCGGTGGCCATGGTGCGGTTGAGCAGGGGTTGGGGGGTTGCTGCTGGGGGGGTGCGTGGCCTTCCAGTAGGCCTCCAGATAGTCGGCCAGATGCTCGCAGGCGTCCTCCAGCTGGTTCTCGTCCAGGATGATGTCAAACAGCTCCTGCGCAATGCAGAGAGAGAGAGGGAGAGAGAGAGAGACAGAGAGAGAGAGAGACAGACAGACAGAGAGAGAGAGAGAGAGACACAGAGAGAGAGAGAGAGAGAGAGAGAGAGAGAGGAGAGAGAGAGAGAGAGAGAGAGAGAGAGAGAGAGAGAGAGAGAGAGAGAGAGAGAGAAGAGAGAGAGAGAGAGAAGAGAGAGAGAGAGAGAGAGAGAGAGAGAGGGGGCAGAATGATTAGATATTCACTGGTTCACCTGGAACTCTCTGAAACACACGTTCCTTCCAGGGAGACTCACCGGAGGGCACTGGGCCAGCTTGTCTGCGGCCACCATCTGTACGTTCAGGTGCTTGGCCTGGGACTTCCCCCTGGACTTGATGAGCCTCTGCAGGACCTGGAGGACCACAGCGACAACACTTTATTATCAAAACCTCCATTGTGAAGTGTTTTCCCCGAGACCGTAGCATGTTTTTCTACTTACAGCCTGCATGGGGCAGTGGATAAATGTGTATCCTACGTTTTGTTGTAAATATTTCCTGGCACTTAAAACGAACATTTTGGGAAATTAGCTTACCGTCTTCTCCAGAGAGAGACAGAAGATATATCCTTCGGGAGAGGTGTTAGTTGGACAATGCCTAGGCTATCCGGCCATGTCCACTTCCATTCATTGTGCTAAGCTAGGCTAACGTGCAGCCAGATAGCTTTCTACTGAACGCACAAGAAGAAAACTGGTATCTATCTTCTTGTGTCTCTCTGGAGAAGACATAAAGCTAATTTCCCAAAATGTTGGCGTGTTCTTTTAAATATATTATGTGGGATTTTTTTTATATATTATATATATATATATATATATATATATATATATATATATATATATATATATATACAAATTCCTTCACATCCCCTTTCTACGTATGTTGTATTGTATTATTATTATTATTATTATTATTATTATTATTATTATATTATTATTATTATTATTATTATTATTATATATTATTATTATTTATTATTTATATTTGTATTTATTATATGTGTAAACAAAGAAACAGAAACAGAAAAAAACATGCAGTGTGAACTTTTGGAAGTGTGGTGGGAAATCTAACTATAAACATGAAATTTACCTGCGAATAATAGAGATACATGAATGTTCTGGTTTAAATGATAATGATATAGTCTACATGTTTATGTAGGCCTGATGACATGTGTAGCTGTAGATTATTGTATGAAAGGCACTATACAAATACAGTTAATTATATTGTTATTATTATTATATTAATTATTATTATTATTATTATTATTATTATTATTATTATTAGGGATGTCCGATATTATCGGCCAATATTGGCATAAAATGTGATATCGGAAAATATCGGTATCGGTTTCAATATATTAATTTTTTTACATTTATTTAACCTTTATTTACCCAGGCAAGCAAGCAAGAACAATTATTATTTTATTTATGTCAAAGTATGCATAATGTTGTGTTAATTACACAACAAGAGATATGTAATGTTAATTACCTGAAATTATTCCGTTTTTGGGGGGGGGGGGGGGGGGAACCCTGCATATATCGGTATCGGTTGATATCGGTTGATATCGGTATCGGAAATTAAGAGTTGGACAATATCCGTATATCGGTATCGGTAAAAAAGCCAATATTGAGCATCCCTAAATAAAACACCTATATAAGGCAGAACACAAAGGAGAGAACAGGCTGTGTGTTCTCTTCCTTTACTAGACGTAGGAGGACAGCTGAGAAGGAGTACAGGACAGAATGTTCAAGAAGAGGTGGGAGTCTTAACCACCAGACCGTCTCTGAGCACAAGTTAGCAATCGTCAAAACCACTCCTGTGTCAAATTTCCCTACAGCAGGAATCTATTACACTGAATAAGATAAAATAATACCACACTGACCAAACTACATGGTGGCGTACCGTAGAACATGCCACTGTCCAGGGACAGAAAAAAGGGAAAAAAAACAGAATGTGAGTACGTGGCCGTACCTTAGGTGAGGCTATTTTGATGTAGACTATGATAGGGGCCAGAGAGGTCTTGGCCAGCTGTGAGGGATGGTTGATGGTGTCCGCGTCCAAGGCGACCAGCTGCAGGGTGCGAGCCAGCTCGAAGATACGCTCGATCTCACTCTGGACCTCCGCTGTGGTGGTCAGGACATGTAGGACAGAGATCATGTTAGCACAGAAAGCAACCACAAAGCCCCCCACCCACATACACACACGCACGCACGCGCACACACACACACACACACACACACACACACACACACACACACACACACACACACACACACACACACACACACACACACACACACACACACACACACACACACACACACACACACACACACACACACACACACACACACACACACACACGCGCACACGCGCACACGCGCACACGTGCAACCCTGGCATGTTAGTACCGCATCATGCATGTACGATTGTGTCAAAAAGGTCAGAATCAGAACCCAGTCACAGTTCCATTTTGTGCACGGTGCTAAATGGAACACCATAGCATCCTCATGCTATTGCCCCTTTCCAACAAGTAGGATCTCCTGATGCAGATGGCTGTAGCTTAGAGTTACGAAGGAAGGAGGCACTTTAGAATGAGATGATTATTGGGACTATCTCTCAAATGTAAAACATGTAAAACAACAACTACAACGACGACAACAACATCAAACAACAAACAAAAATAACAGTATGAAGCGGAACATTAGTCATTGTTAAAGTTGAAAGACATAACAGCAATTATTCTATTGGGGGACACCATCTGGGCTGCTCTGGCCTTTTTGTTTTCATTGTTCCTCGACAATAGTCACAAAGTGACCATGCTGGTGGTTGTTTAGCATCTAGAGTATAAAACTCCACCTGTTGATGTGTGGATAAAGAGAGATTAAAAAGACAGAGGCGGAATGTTTCTCGCCCGTCTGGTTGAACCCCAGCACGTCCAAAATGTGTGCTGCCATGCCGACCGGGCGCCAGAGACACATAACAGGGACGAGGCAATCTGCAGAGGGGCCAGGGCTGCAGACATTTTGGCAGCCTCTAGAGCGAGGAAGCGGAGGCAGAATTAAACCTGGAGGCACTTGAGAGAACCGGGGTCTCCACAGAGCGACGCGAGAAATTAACTTCCACTGAGATAATGAAACACCCCGGCCGTGCTATAGCCCACCAAAGCTTAAATTTGGACTTATTTTTCAGTGGAGAACTTGTTGCCCTTTCAGAGGTCTGCAATTACTCTATACTGAACCAAACTTGAGTTCACGAATCCATGGCCCAGATGATAAATACAGGATCTTCTTAGGTTAAGTTCCTATATGCACAGTATAGGATAAATAGGCACCCTGGGCCATGGGGTCGGGGGTGAGGGCACTCTGGGATGGAACAGGAGTATCAATCCCCCCCCTTATCACATTTCCCGCATCAGCCACAGAGCAGCGACCCTTCTCCAACACCATTGTGCTTCTTTCCGCTAGCTTTTTGTTATGCTTTTCTCTTGATTAGGGGCTACAAGCTGTCACACGCAAGTGTGAGGCACAGAGAAAATGACAGGCGAGCAGACAGGCAAGACACGTGAAGTGTGAAAGATGATGAATGCGGTGAGAGAGAGGGGAGGGGAGAGGTGTTTTAAATTATTTGTTTTATTCCCGTAGGAAGGAGAGAGCATACGTACCCAGTACGTCTTAAGAGAGAGTGGAGGAAGAACGAGGTGGAGGAGAGAGAGGAGGGGAGGGGAGGATGAGCAAGGATGGGTGGGTGAAAGGGCAGGAAAGACAGGATGAAGAAAGAGAGAAAGAGGACAGATCAGACTCAAGACAGTCAAGACAGAGCAGGTATACAAGGCTAAAACATTGGACAGTGTGGGTCCTGGTGGATGGAGCGCACACGCGGCTCCTCTCTCCTCTGCCCGGGTTCTGCAGGATGAAAGGTCGGTATCTGCAGCCAACGTGCCCCACTGACCGCAGTAGGGATGTTCATCTCATGTTGTGAGGAATTACAGAAAATCCTACATTTTGCGGTAAGGTAGCTTAGAGCTCTTGGTGTTTTGTTAAGTCAATCCATTATTTGATAAAAAAGCAATTGCATCAATATCATAAGGATTCAATAGGGAGGCAGTTCTTGTGATGGTCGTGTATAAAAGATAAATTATTTTATATTCATATGAAACATAGATAGATAAGACTGCATGCCAAATGTTTACCATTAGCTTTGTGATATACAGTACATTTCCATACTGCACACATGTGTTTATGGGTTTCTTTACCAGCCAACCCACCACCCAGATCACAATAAGTGCCTGGTGGCTCGGCTGCGGGAGCTTGCAACAGAGTGGCTAGTTCCAACAGAGCGGCCTTTAGTTTTGTGTGTTTATTGTTTATGGGATATCAAATAAGTTGGAGCTCGTCTTACCCAGGCTTGAGCGGGTGCTGGAGCGCTCGATGATGGTGTGCTTGCTGGGGTTGTTGAGGACTGAGCGTTTGGCCAGCGATATGTCTGCTGTCACCCGTGTAATGGATATCCTGAAACGGCAGCGGTCAACCAGTTAGTGCTGAGCTTGTTTATGTGTAGGATAGAGACGGGGCACCAATATGGACATTACATACCAATATCAGTTGTATTTTGCTGCTATGGTATAGACCTGTTCGCTGTTTACAAACATACCGTGTTCGAGCCAATCAGCAATAGCAACTGAGTCATGTCCACTTCCATTCATTGTGCTAAGCTGGGCTAACGTGCAGCCAGATAGCTTTCTACTAAACGCACAGAGAGAAAACTGGTATCTATCTTCTTGTGTCTCTCTGGAGAAGACGATAAGCTAATTTCCCAAAATGTTGGCGTGTTCTTTTAAATATATTATATATATATATATATATATATATATATATATATATATATATATATATATATATATATATATATATATATATATATATATATATATATATATATATAAAATCCTTCACATCCCCTTTCTACTTATGTATTATTATTATTATTATTATTATTATTATTATTATTATTATTATTATTATTATTATTATTATTATTATTATTATTATTATTATTATTATTATTATTATTATTATTATTATTAATATTATTATTAATATTAATATTTATTATTTGTATTTATTATATGTGTAAACAAAGAAACAGAAACAGAAAAAACACGCAGTGTGAACTTTTGGAAGTGTGGTGGGAAATCTAACTATAAACATGAAATTTACCTGCGAATAATAGAGATACATGAATGTTCTGGTTTAAATGATAATGATATAGTCTACATGTTAATGTAGGCCTGATGACATGTGTAGCTGATGTTTAGAAACCCATTGTATACTTGTATGCCGTGACAATTAAAACTCTTGACTTGACTTGACTTGAATCTAATCTGTCTATTTTTATACTCATTCTATGTCTGCACTTTATGCATTGCTTTTATTTAGTCAGAAACCTGCCAATAGTCTTTTAGAGATTTTAATGTCAGAAATCTATCATAAGTCAACGATTACACTATTTTTTTATAGATTTTAATGACAGAAATGTATACAAATATTTCCGGGAGGTTTTAATATAAATGTTCTGCTCATTTCATGCCTGTCTATAATTATTCAATTCTATGCTAATTCTATGCCTATCTATTTTGTGTCTACATTACTGCTGTGAAGCACTTTGGGCTGCAATTATTGTATGAAAGGCACTATACAAATACAGTTAATTATTATTGTTATTATTATTATTATTATTATTATTATTATTATTATTATTATTATTATTATTATTATTATTATTATTATTATTATTAGGGATGTCCGATATTGGCATAAAAATGTGATATCGGAAAATATCTGTATCCGTTTTCAATATATATATATATATATATTTTTACATTTATTTAACCTTTATTTACCCAGGCAAGCAAGTAAGAACAAATTATTATTTTATTTATTGTCAAAGTATGCATAATGTTGTGTTAATTACACGACAAGAGATATGTAATGTTAATTACCTGAAATTATTCCGTTTTCTTGGGGGGGAAACCCTGCATATATCGGTATCGGTTGATATCGGTATCGGAAATTAAGAGTTGGACAATATCTGTATATCGGTATCGGTAAAAAAGCCAATATCGAGCATCCCTAAATAAAACACCTATATAAGGCAGAACACAAAGGAGAGAACAGGCTGTGTGTTCTCTTCCTTTACTAGACGTAGGAGGACAGCTGAGAAGGAGTCAGGGAGACACAGGAAAGAATGTTCAAGAAGAGGTGGGAGTCTTAACCACCAGACCGTCTCTGAGCACAAGTTAGCAATCGTCAAAACCACTCCTGTGTCAAATTTCCCTACAGCAGAAATCTATTACACTGAATAAGATAAAAATAATACCACACTGACCAAACTACATGGTGGCGTACCGTAGAACATGTATAGACCTGTTCGCTGTTTACAAACATACCGTGTTCGAGCCAATCAGCAATAGCAACTGAGTCACGTGACAAAGTTGCCTCGGGCCTGTGCGAGCTGCTGCGCTAAAAGAAGTACAATGGGACTCTATGGAGAAACCATGGCACTCCCCTGACTAAAGGTAGTTTCAAACGAAAATGGCTGGATGTCATTTGCCAGCATGGCTAACAAATGCAAATATATTGTAGTCTGCCCCGTTGTTCTCACCAGGATTTACGTTCCTTTCTGCCTCGGGTCTGCACGCGCATATTTGTCATGACGTCGTTGGCAAACAGGTCTATTGACGAATGTCTTCATTCCTAGTTCTTTCTTTTTACCTTTTTTTTTGGCGATGGGTACCCATTTTTATTTTTATTTTCACAGATTGGGCCTTTAAACAAAAGCTAGCCTATTATGGAGGCTATACTGTTTCAAGATCCATAGTCGTATGTGATATTGGCTCTGTCAACTGGTATTGATATCATATGGCATTGGTGTCCAGAACTAATGCAGAAGTAGGTAACTGGTAACTGTCTCTACACTGCCCTACACTGTACTCATAGTAATCATAATAATCACAACTACCTACCTAATACTATAGTCCCAAATAACCCATATAACTCTGTATGATAGCATGAACAATAATGCTGTATATATATCTGTATATATATACATTTATATATTTATATTTACAGCATATACACTATATCAATATCTGTCTGAATATACCTGCATATAATCCTTCTATATACCTACTTATACACCTGCATATAACCCATATGCAGGTGTATAGCATGTACAATAATGCTGTATATAGCGTATATATATATATATTTATTCTTACTAGGGATGTCCGATATTATCGGCCTACCGATATTGGCATAAAAATGTGATATCGGAAAATATCGGTATCGGTTTTCAAATATCTTTTTATTTTATTTTTTTTAACATTTATTTAACCTTTATTTACCCAGGCAAGCAAGTAAGAACAAATTATTATTTTATTTATTGTCAAAGTATGCATAATGTTGTGTTAATTACACAACAAGAGATATCGGTATCGGAAATTAAGAGTTGGACAATATCGGTATCGGTAAAAAAGCCAATATCGAGCATCCCTAATTCTTATGTACAGCTGTCTGTACATACCTATATCTGTACATATTCCTTACCTACTCTTACTAGTTACGCTGCTGGCCAGTATGACTTACTACCATAGTGTCTTTATACCTGTATCACTGTACATATTAATACTACAACTCTGTACATGCATCTGATTAACACTACACACAGTAGTACTAATGTATATAATTTATACCCAGTTTAATCACTTGTACATTGTATATTACTATTGCACTTTACTGTTACATTTGCACTCTGGTTCTTTTTGTTGTACTGTACCTGTGCTGTATAATGACAATACATTTGAATCTAATCTAATTAAATAGGTCACTGGTAATGTTCAGTGTTTGGTCGAATACCCACCTGCCCTCAAACTTGTGTTTTAAAAAGTCAAAGAGTGCCTTCTGCATCATGTCTGTCACCTGGAGGAACACAGAGCACATAACAAGCTGTTACCAAGTATAACAGCGATCGCATAACAGCTGAAATGAGCCATGGGGGGATCATTCTAGACCCAATTGTGGACCAGACGTGTTACCTCATAGCCCTTGAGTGATGGTCCCACTAGGATGATGGGTCTCATGGAGGGAACCACGTCGTAGGGTGGGACATGCTCCATCTGAGCAGAGAGAGAGAGCAGCAAGACCCGCGTGAGGCACTATGCCGTATCTCATCAGCATACTCTCTCTCCGCACACGCGCACGCACGCACACGCACGCACGCACACACACACACACACACACACACACACACACACACACACACACACACACACACACACACACACACACACACACACACACACACACACACACACACACACACACACACACACACACACACACACACACACACACACACACACACACACACACACACACACACACACACACACACACACACACACACACACACACACACGTGAAGCTCACAGTCTCCGACGTGATTCACGACCAAAGAAATACACTGATACATAAATCAACACAAACTTCTCTCTGGAAGTTCTCCTCTCTGGCTGCTTTACTACTACAATCAGAATGATATATGGTGAGTTTCAGATATTGGAGTGAAGTCCATTTATTTTATTGACTGCATTATGAATGTTCCAAGTCCAGAGATACATTTCTCACTGGAAGCACTTAATTCCTTTTGTCTGCAGTCCAACCAAATTAAATAATCCACGATTGAACTATATGACAGAGCAGGAGAATGAACTATGGTCAAGAGTGGGGCATATTATTATCAGTGTCGACCCACACTTCTCTCTGTGGTTTCAGTCCAGCTACAAACTCCTGCCACGACTCTGCTAATGCAGCTTCTCTAAATACCATCCTTCTTGCCACAACCATTTGGAGGAATTGAGAATTGATTAACGCTTTATTTCCATATATTCATATTTGTGTTTCCTCTCCATTCAAATGAATAATCGGTTGCTTTCATGATTGACACTCTTATGGAAATCTAAAGCAAATCGGTCCATTTTAACATACTGAGTGCAACATTTCTGTGCCTTTGCCATGGCGTTACTTAACCCATTCCCTGTTGGAAAATGGAAAATTATGCATAAGCTCACACAAAGTCTTATGCAAAACACCCACACAGTCCATATCCCAGCACATAGACCGTTGGCATATACAGTGTGAATGGTACCTTATGCATGAGGACTTGACTCATCCATAGACACAGTATTAAGCATCTCTTTTCAAACCGTCTGTTTTGTAGTAGTGACAAGGGAAGGGGGGGGTCACATGTCCTTTACTCCAACAGCAGGGGAATGGGATGGTTTTGTTTTTTGTTTTCTGAATTTCTTTTCAGATCTGTATTCCGAGCACACCCCCTCCTCTGTATTCTGCGCGCGGCTCTTCACAGCTCTGAAAGCAGGAGCGATAGGGCTGGAGAGAGAGTGCCACTCCACCACGCCGCCTCGCCACTCCACCACGCCGCCTCGCCACTTCCACCACGCCGCCTCTCCACTCCACCACGCCGCCTCTCCACTCCACCACGCCGCCTCGCCACTCCACCCACGCCGCCTCTCCACTCCACCACGCCGCCTCTCCACTCCACCACGCCGCCTTGCCACTCCACCACGCCGCCTCGCCACTCCACCACGCCGCCTCGCCACTCCACCACGCCGCCTCTCCACTCCACCACGGCCGCCTCGCCACTCCACCACGCCGCCTTGCCACTCCACCACGCCACTCCACCACGCCTCTCCACTCCACCACGCCGCCTCTCCACTCCACCACGCCGCCTCTCCACTCCACCACGCCGCCTCGCACTCACCACGCCGCCTCTCCACTCCACCACGCCGCCTCTCCACTCCACCACGCCGCCTCGCCACTCCCCCTCGCCTCGCCACTCCACCTCGCCTCTCCACTCCACCCCACGCCGCCTCGCCACTCCACCACGCCGCCTCGCCACTCCACCTCACCTCTCCACTCCACCACGCCGCCTCGCCACTCCACCACCTTCGCCTCTCCACTCCACCACGCCGCCTCGCCACTCCACCACGCCGCCTCTCCTGACATAAAGCTCATTCCGTCTCGCTTGTGTTCGCCAAATCTACAAATATACAAGACTTTCCAAAATGTCCCCCATGTCCCTGAAGGACGTAACACTGAACTTTGAATAGCGTCAGAGCACTGTACAATTTATGCAATAGCTTGTAGGGGGGTGGGGAGTGGGGGCTGTGACTGTGTGCAAGGGCGTAGGTTTAGTTTTAACATGGGGGGGGGGGGGGGGTGGGGGGGGGGGGCTACTTTAAGCAGGGGTCTGGTGGTCCTCCTCCTGGACATTTTGAGCGTCAAATACTTAATTTCCTGCATTCTGGTGTACTTTTACGAGAGGCACATCTACAAGGTTGAAATTGTTTGTCGGTATATAGTTACTGGTAAGACGGATATATAAATGTTTTGACCCCCTTATTTCTTTTTTTTTTATCCACTTTTTCTCCCATTTTTTCTATATTTTTTCTCCCATCCCAATTTCGTATCATCCAATTCAACCCTCCCCTGTCATGAACGCTGTTTCTTGCCTCCCACAAGCCGGCTGCAATGTGGACTAAGTCATACATAGCACAAGTCCCCTCCGGTACTTGAGGTAACAGCAGTCGCATCTTTTACACCTGCGCAGCTCGATCTCTCAGTGGCGAGGAGTAACGTGTGGGAGGCTCACGCTGCCCCCGACACTTCCTGATTCTACTGCGCAGGCGCACCAACCGACCTGTAGGAGACGCGGTCCACAACGCCCAATCCCCACCCTTCAGTTTCCCTCCCCGTAATACGGCCAATGTGTATTACTGCGGACGACCAGCTAAACTGAAAACAATGTGGAGAGCTGGATTCGAACACGCGAACCCAGCGTCTCCACATTGGTGGCGAGTGCCTTGCCCACTACACCACCTAGCCGCCCTTTGACCCCCTTATTTCTTTTACCTCTTTTGGAGAGGGGGTTGTCTTTCACATATTTTTTGAGGGTGGACAAATCGACCTCATCTCAATAACGAGGTGGACAAGCTCCCTGCAACCCCCCCTAAATCTACGCCTATGACTACCGCGTGTCCTTGTGCTGCAGCCTCACGCGTCTTTGTGCGATCGGAATTGCGTTGAAAGACAGGAGAGGGACTGATGTCGGTTAGGCTACGCACCTCAAATCAGCCGTTGAAATGGACATCAGGATGCATTAGCATTTAAGAAGAGCACCTGCTCACTGTAAGCGGGGCCTGTGGCAGGTCTGCGCCTGACCTACGCACCGCAGAGGCGCCACCGCGACTTACAATGGGAACCACTTCAAATTTCAAAAGACTCTGTGACTGCTTCGTGGCAAGCATTCATAGACACATTTCAAAGTGTATAGTTTGTATAGATTGTCGGGGGTATCGTTGTCTACAAATCTGTCACGTTTTTTTTTTCCTGAATGTATGTATGTTTGAAAATGCTGTGACAATAAAAATAATCTGAATCTGAATCTGAATGCCTGGAAAGCGGATCTTGGCCGGCCGTCTCGCTGTGCAGGGGCTCACCACACCTGGGGGGCCCGGATTCTGTACAAGTGAGACCCGTTCTTTACCCTTTAATCCTACCCTTTACAGAACCGTCAGTGTGGGGTTCACGTCGGAGAGAGAGGGAGACACAGAAGACAAAAGAGACATGGGAGAGGAGGAGACACAGGCGCATGTTTGAAAAGGTTAGAGATAAGAGGTTAGTCTCGTTAGAGAACAAACCGCATAAACTCACCGACTTCTGTTTCTGTTTAGCCGGCCACCTACAGTATCATTCCACACACAACGCCCACCAGAGGAAAGAGCAAAAACAGACCAAAACAAAAGAAAAGAGAGACAAAAAGCACAAAACACAAAGCACATATTGTTATTGACAGGTTAGGGGTTAGGAGGTAGGGGGGTAGGGGGGTGTTGCAGGAAGGAGCTGTCTGTTTATTAAGACAAAGACTGACACTGACCCACTGCATCCACTGTAGCCTCATTTTGGAAGAGATTCACACTGAAATAGCGGTATAGTTTCAGAGTCAGCTCAAAGCAGCCTCTCCCAGCTGACACAAGCGCAGGAACAAACACATCCAAACATATCTCAGTGTTGCCATAGTGACCCAGAGAGCCTGAGGGGCCAATCGTTGTTAGAGTCAGGAGCTAGCGGCAGGTCAGTTGTGAGTAGTTAGTCGGAGGCGGACAGAGAGAGAGGGGGAGGAGGGGTGGCTAGTGAAAACAGATGCAGGGAGATCGGTTAAGACCAAACCACAGCAGTAGGAGTGGTAGAGGCGGGGGCAGAGGGGGGTAGGGAGGCCGGCGACGTGAGCGGAGTCCCGGTCCCCTTCAGTGTTACCTTCTTAAAGAAGGGCAGCCGGTGGGCGTTGGCCTGGGGGGACGTTACGCTGCCTGACGTGCCCTTGGGGGAGCGAGGGTCACCCTGGGGCTCAGGGGCCTCCTCAGCGTCCAGGTCCAGAGGGTCAGACGTCAAATGACACTGTGGCCATGTCAGGTGCTGGTAGGTGGGGGAGGGGCGAGGTGGTGTACAGAGAGGAGCATGGAGATAAGAGAGGAAAGAGAGAGAGAGAGAGAGAGAGAGAGAGAGAGAGAGAGAGAGAGAGAGAGAGAAGAAGAGAGAAGAAGAGAGAGAAGATAATAGTTGAAGGTGAAGTCGAAAAGAAAGAAAGAAAGAAAGGATAGTGAAGGGGAAGAAAGAGAGAAAGAGAAGTAGGCAGGAGAGAGAGAAGCATTCAAAAGAGGCATGGAGAAAAAGTAGAGAATAATAAAAGTCATAGACAGAGGATCTAAGGAGGTGACATATGTTTTATATATACAGGAAATAATAAATAACAGTGACCAGAAATGAAAGAAGACATTGGATTATGATGAAGCAAAGCACCAGGATATGAACACATAGAGAACACACACAGAGAGAGAGAGAAAGAGAGTGAGAGTGAGAGTGAGAGTGAGAGTGAGAGTGAGAGAGAGAGAGAGAGAGAGAGCGAGAGAGAGCGAGAGAAAGCTCAGAGCACCAGTATATGAACACATAGCGAACAGAGAGAGAACTCAGAACACCAGGAGGGTGACTTCAAGAGAAGTGACATAGATCGGAGGTGTAACAGGTGGAGGGCTTTGATCGTAAAGGAAGTAGGAATTACAGGGAATGAGAGAGAGAGAGAGAGAGAGAGAGAGAGAGAGAGAGAGAGAGAGAGAGAGAGAGAGAGAAGAGAGAGAGAGAGAGAGAGAGAGAGAGAGAGAGAGAGAGAGAGAGAGAGAGAGAATGAAAGGAAAAGGAAGGAGGGATGCTGTGTGGCTACTGGGCTTGTTGTCGTTGTTTGTGGTGGTGAGGGTGAGGGTGGGGGTGAGGGGTGAGGGGCACAGGGTCTGAGGATGTGTATCCAGATCAGGTATGCAGGAGTTTGGTGCATCAGATATATAGGTAGAGTTGTTTTATACACAGGCCACTGAGCAACTCATAGAAAATAAATACCATTGGACAACGACATACTCATAGAAAATAAATACCATTGGACAACGACATCATAATACCAGATTTTTTAGACCACTGACGTCGACTTAAATCACCCATTGATGGACTCGATGACTCAGTAACTCACTCACTCACGGTTAGCCACTCTGCCCCTAGTGGCGGCACACAGAAGATGTACTTTGCATCTACCGTGTGTTTAAGTAGGCCTATTCCTTCAGTGCTCTATTCTAAAGCCCCAGTCTTGAATCTTTAGCAGATAAATGTGGGGTATATTCACATACATTCTTGAAGAGATTGACTTGTAGATATAAAATAAGCTTTTTGTCACTCTCTCTGAACAAACCCTGAACAAACCTTATACAGTCACAAGACACGGCAAATGCAATTAAAAGTTCATATTTACCTGTTGTCTAGTATTAGCCCTTCAATTGAGAGCTCAGTCAATCGACTAGAGAATGAAAACATCCTATCTTATTATTTTATCATTATCGTTGGTTGGGTTACCCATTTGTTTACATTTGGATTATGAATTAGGCCTTTAAAGGAACACGCGAACATTATAGGGAATGTGCTTACCAGTTTACCGTCTTCTCCAGAATCACACAATGTGCGTTCAGTAGAGAGCTATCCAGCTGCAAGCTAGCCTTGTTTAGCACAAATTAATGGAAGCTTAAAACTCCGGGAGAGGTGTTTTTGCTGGTCCGTATCTGCTTCCATTCATTGTGCTAAGCTAGGCTAGCATGGAGAGGAAATTGGCATCTATCTCTTCTCGTCTGACTCTGGAGAGACAGTACGTGCATTTCCTATGATATTGGTGTGTTCCTTTAAGCTGTAGCTTATCAAAAGCCATTTACACGTCTCTCCGACTCTATTATTTCTTTCTGTCTGCACTTCCCTCCTTCCTGCTGCTCCTGTATATGCAGCAGCACACACACACACACACGCACGCACGCACGCACGCACGCACACACACACGCACACACACGCACACACACACACACACACACACACACACACGCACGCACGCACGCACGCACGCACGCACGCACGCACGTTATCAAGGTTTAATGAATGGGGTTCATTCCCAGCTCTATTTCAGTGCTGTCCTGTTTGCTAATCACAGACCTTCTCAGACCCTCTCACTTCGGCAGCACAGGCAGTGAGACGCTCCTTCATTCATCATCACGCCTCGCTAACCATCCAATTAAAATCTACATCTAAATATCAGCCAGTCAGTCTCGTCTCGTCTCATCTCTCTCTCTCGCTCTCACTCACTCACTCACTCACTCACTCACTCACTCACTCACTCACTCACTCACTCACTCACTCACTCACTCACTCACTCACTCACTCACTCACTCACTCACTCACTCACGCACTCACTCACTCACTCACTCACTCACTCACTCACTCACTCACTCACTCACTCACTCACTCACTCACTCACTCACTCACTCACTCACTCACTCATTGCAAAGTCACTCTCTCCGCAAGCTGAAAAGGCGACCTCCTTGACCTCACCTGTGCCAGGAGGGGTGGTCCTCCTGGTTCCCGTGCAACGTCCAGACTAGAGCTTCCTCCAGATTTACTGTGACAGAGAAAACAGCCATGAGTCTCTGCAGTAACGGGTAGATGACAGGGTAGATTTAAATCACGATTATAATATATAGTATAATACTGTATGGTATGAAGTCATCATATCGACATTCAGGTAGAACATACATGGAGGCTGATGTTATAAATGTGTCATAAGTGCATAGCTAGTGTGGATTGATATAATAATATCAATATGCTTGTTTATTTTTTCAGACAGACTTTTATATAACCTGTTGACACATGTTTTCTGTCACCTGTTGTCATTCTTGCTCTTAACTTTGTTCTCTATTTGTGCTCCTGATTGTTGCGCATTGTCTTCCGAAAAGACACTGGGCTACAACTGTTATTGGAAAACCCTACTGTGTACAAATAAAGTCGATTCTCATCATGATATGCATTTCCAGCCCGAGACCTGGAGCTGAGTCGGTTCTGTCTCATCCTCTGTTCCTGCAGTAGACGGGTGTTCTCCAGCTGACGGGGCTGGGGATGAAGCCCACCTCACAGCCCTCCTTCACCAGACGGCCGATCCACCAGTCGTTATTATACTTCTGCGTACGGTGGCAGAGACACAGACAAGACACATCAATAACCAATATACCCAGACTTCATCGCACTCCCGCAGACCACCGTCGTCGCCCTGGCAACCGGCGTATCTGGGTCCCACTCACTGACACGTTGCGACATCACACATACATAAATGTAATATACCGTAATGCCAGCCGATTGTTACAGTATATGGCTGATATAATAATGGTATGGTATTTTACATGATCATGCTCTTGTTGTGCCAAATGCTATTTACTGAGCATGTTTATGGAAACAGAAGTTGTTCTTGGATAGAGAGGGGGGCTACGATGTAAGAGGGGAATTTTATTTAAAACAACCGCGTGTTCGCACTACTCTTAAAAGCAGTCTGTGGGGTAACTCTCTGGAATGGATTGGATGACGAAATTAAACAGAGCAAAAACGTCATACAGTTCAAAATGAATTACAAAAGAGTGATTCTAGAAAGGTACAGTAAAGAGGAGGGAGGAAATGTTTAAATTAATGGAAATGTTGAAATTATGGACTTGTTTTAGTTTGTTGCCGTTTTTGTTCTGATCTAGTCAGCATATACATTTTGATTTCTAAAAATACTGGATGGACCGTAGCCTATTGATTGTAAAATAACTATTATTTATTAAGGGGAACTATCTTATAAATGGCCTTTTCCAGGGGTTTGCATTGTTCTAGCAATGTGGGGTTGTACCAACACTGTCCAGGTCTCAAATTCTCATATTTGCGCATTCCTCCAGTTCAGATGTCACAAGATCCTCCCCCACTGAACTAAGCCATTCTGAATTTAGGTCCCCTGTGACGATGTGAGAATTATTTGCATAATGATCTGCGTACCTCGCCGCCACACCTTCTGTCAAGAAAGCTAGAGCCTTTGGGAAGTGTAGTTTAAAAAAAATGCCAACGCTCATTGAAAGCTCTGGATGTCCTCTTCTCAGAATGACTCAAAATGACTACATTTCCCAAACGGCCGGTAATAAAAAATGGCCGATCTCCGCGATGCAAAAACTACATTTAAAAAAACTTAAATCTCACTAATAACACTTTAACATATTGATGAAAATATACATTATAACTGCTGTTGTGACATGGTTATGATGTTTATTCTTGAATACGTTTGTAAAATAAAACGATAATTATGTCAGACAGTCTGATGGGTGACTCAAAGCGCATTGCGAGTATGGGGCGGAGCCCAGCAAAAAACAGCTTGGAATCTGGAAGTGCAGAAACTGGTGCTCTACAGTACTTGATTAGAAATACAAAACAATGAATTTTCTTGAAAAAAAACGTACAGATG
>NC_140178.1:35570761-35575761 GCF_963971535.1 Notolepis coatsorum
CCTACCATTGTTATTTTTTATTCACTTTTTCTCCCCATTTTCAATTTTTCTCCCATCCCAATTTCGTATATCCAATTCTTCCCTCCCCTGTCTTGAACGTTGCTAGACTATGCCTCCCACAGGTCGGTTGTAGTGAGGACAGAAGCCTTGCATCACGTGTCCCCTCCGGTACACGAGGAGGCAGCCTGTCGCATCTTTTCACCGCAGCAGCTCGAACTCTCAGTGGCGAGGAGTAAAGCGTGGGAGGCTCACGCTGCCCCCGTCACTTCCTGCTTCCGTCGCACCGGCGTCACCAAACCGACCTGTAGGAGTCGCTGTCCACAACGTCAAATCCCCACCCACCGGCTTTCCCACCCTCTAACACTGCCAATTGTGTTAGTATGAACGACCGGCCAGCCGGTAGCAACGCCGAGAGCTGGGCTCGAACCCAGCGTCTCCTGCGTTAGAGGCGAGCGCCTTGCCCACAGCGCCAATCAGCCACCCATAGCTGCCTACCATTGTTGTCTTCATCTATTGTTGCCTTGATATGGACATGTAGCCTACCTACCAAATCACTTTAATATGAAGGGCGCTACATATGATTAGCCGTGTCCTCCAACATGACTGATCTTGGACACCCCATACAATATGATTATTGCTAAATCACCAAAGAACACAATCTTTACAAAGTAAAGAATTGTTGGCAATAACTGGGGCAGCACACTGATTCAGCACAACTGAAGTTGTGTACAGGTGGAGGGAGACTGGTGCGTCACACACATAGCTCAATAGGACTGTTTTATACACCCATATTTGCTCTCTCCCTCATTCTTTTTAATGAATTTGTTCCTCACATTTTACCCATTCACTCACACATTCACACACCGACGGCAGAGACAACCATGCAAGGTGCCAACCTGCTCATCAGGAGCAGTTAGGGGTTAAGTGTCTTGCTCAAGGACACTTCCACACGCTACCCGGGAGGAATGGGAATCGAACCGGGAACCACCGAATTAAATGGTAAATGGTAAATGGCTACTTTTTTATATAGCGCTTTTATCCAAAGAGCTTTACAATTTGTTACTCACATTTTACCCATTCACTCACACATTCACTCACACATTCACACACCGACGGCGGAGGCAACCATGCAAGGTGCCAACCTGCTCATCGGGAGCAATTAGGGGTTAAGTGTCTTGCTCAAGGACACATCGACACGCTGCCCGGGAGGAGTGGGAATCGAACCGGGAACCTCCGGATTGCCAGACGACTGCTCTACCTCCCGAGCCACTGTCGCCCCAGATTGATGCAGTATGTAGCCTTGTTCTTCATAGACTAATAGGCTTTCGATATGCCGTAAATAGAAAGTGAAAGCATTCCTGTGGGCTGAGAAAGAGTGATTTAGGCTGCTTTCCACCATGACCACCAGTGGCATATTGTGCGGTTACTGGACTTGAGTTACATTAGAAGAACAACCAAACCTTAAATTATAGCTTTTTTGGCCTCTCAGTGCAGAAAAAAGGCACTTCCTGTGGTGGCATTTTGAAACGGACACGCCATCGTGTCTGCTGTCAAAGACTACCTGTAGGACGGTTAGGGCTGTAACGAATGTAATTTTTTAACATTCGAAGGTTCGATTGAAGTATTCGAACGAAGCTTTGAATGTCTATAAAAAAAAAATTACTTAAAAAAAATTTTACTTTTTTTTTAAACTAAATCCTCAATTTTAATAAAGTGATTAATCTGATTAAATGAGTCTTTTTCTTTTATTAAATGAACTTTCTTTAATGAATATAACTCATCAGTTTCGTCAACATAAATAATCCAATAAGGGCACGGTTGGTATGAAAGTGATGGTGACGACTTATGTATAATATTATAATATTAGTGAAGCCATTGGTTTAAACAGATAAAAAATAAAATTTAAATCTTATTAAAAATAAAAAATTAGAATGTTGATTTAGAATTCGAATGTCAACATTATGATCGAAGCTTCGAAGCATTCCGTACAGCCCTAAGGACGGCCCTGTCTCTCTGTGTGGGGTCTTCTTTCCAGCAATATTGCGACATCTCTGTTTAGAAGGGGCTACAGATTTCCCCCAGGAGAGCAATGCATTCGACACAATCAATGAGAGAGAGAGAGAGAGAGAGAGAGAGAGAGAGAGAGAGAGAGAGAGAGAGAGAGACAACCCTGATTCACTTAATTTTCAAAACAGAATTTGATTTGTAAATGTGCAAAAAGAATAGTTGAAAATCAAGGACGAGACAGTTAAGTTCTGCCTGCTGTGTGGAATGCCATCGTAGGGTGTGTGTGTTGTGCTCAGATTTACATTTAAACATTGCTGAGAGTGTGCAGCCTGTGATCAACATATTGTTGTTTTCTACTTCTGCTTCACTACTTGGAAATATACTCTCATTGTGATAATTATGGGCAAAATAGCATATTCTGTAAAACAGCATATTCCGTATAACAGCGGATCACAAGAAGAAAATGGCAACTTGGGTTCAGGCAAAATAAATCGCACTTGGGCAAGATATCATGTATAACAGACATGCCTTGCATTATGACATTGATGTGATAGTGTGGCATTTCACTTTCATAGCTATTTACAATGACATCAGGTGGGAGCTCTGACGATGGGTTCGGCTACGGATGATTTTCACACAGTTGAGATTTATCTCGCACACAGTTTGAGAAGGAGACATCTTCAGGCACTGAGGAAGAATCTAAACAGATCATTCACGGAGGTGGACAACAGGGACTTTGATTGAAAACAGAATTGAATGAGAGCACAGGTCCCAACATGGGGAGATTCAGAGGACAGCTATGAAGCCCTGGATCTCTCTGTGGAATGGCGAGCTAACAAAGTATTTATACGCAACGGTAAACTAAGTAAAGCATTGACGTGCAGAGAGATTTGAGATTTGAGACAGAGTGGGGTATTGACGCAGATAGATATAGAACTGGGTGAAAAGGTGAATGTGAGTTTGCGTGTGTGTGTGAGAGAGAGAGAGAGAGAGAGAGAGAGAAACAGAGAGAGAGACAGAGAGAGAGACTTGTCGTACAGAACGTGTAAGTCACTCTAGAGTAAGTTACTCTAGAGAGGCCTTTAACCTAGAACTGGGGCGCTTGGACTGGTCAGATGAACTCAGTGGTACACAGGTTGAAGAAACATGGCTTGGATTCAAAACCAAATTCACAGCAATACTCAACAACATGGCACCCATAAGAACCACCAGGGTTAAAAATCGCGCTGAGCCATGGATGCACACTGAAATACTGGCCGCTATGAAAACCAGAGACAAAAAATGCTCTGAACTTCATAAAAGTCAGACAAAGCTTTCCAAAAGCTCAAACAGTGAACTCCAAGCCCACGTGGTTGAACAAAAAATTCAAAGAAACAGACTAAGAAATGACGTAAACATCATGATCAAAACCGCAAAAAGAAATTTCATCAACGACAAAACTGAGGAAAACAAAAACAAACCCCGCAAACTTTGGAAATTACTCAATAATCAACTAGGCTGCAGTAAAAAACTTAAAACCAGATTTTCAAACATAAACATAAAGACGGGCAACACGCTCATCACAGACAAGCTGGATGTAGCCAATTACTTAAACATCTTCTTCACAAACATAGCCACAACACTGGTAAACAAACTACCCTCCCACTCAGGGCATTATGGGGTAGAACACATAGTAGCATACTACAAAAACCTAGGGGTCCACAAAGACGACTTCAAACTTGAGATGGTAACAACCGATGAGGTACTCAAAAAATTGAGTGCCCTCCAACCTAACAAGGCCACTGGCCATGACAACATCCCCTCCAAATTCCTCAGAGACGCAGCAGCCGCCATCACCCCAGTCATCACACACATAATAAACCTCTCTATAAAACAGGGACACGTCCCCAAGGACTTCAAAATTGCGAGAGTGACCCCTCTGCACAAAAAGGGCAGCAAATTAGACCCAGGCAACTACCGCCCTGTTTCTATTCTTACCTCCATCTCGAAAGTCATGGAGAAAATAGTCTACGAACAGGTCGAAAAGTACCTGGCGGAAAAAAATCTAATCTACGAATTCCAATCTGGCTTCAGAACGTCCCACTCCACTGACACATGCCTCCTCTATTTGAACGACCACATCAAACAAGAGGTGGACGCGGGCAAATACTGCGGCATGGTCATGCTGGACCTACAAAAGGCCTTCGACACTGTCAATCACTCCATTCTGATTGACAAGCTAAAAGCAATTGGTTTTGATAGCTTATCAGTGAGCTGGATGCAATCATACCTGGAGGGGAGAGAACAGATGGTAGAGGTAAACGGTACTCTATCCCCCCCCCTCACAGTGAGCTGTGGTGTTCCACAAGGAAGCATACTAGGACCGCTACACTTCCTAATTTATGCAAATGACATGTCGTCAGCCTGTGACTGCAACTTGTTCCTGTTTGCAGACGACTCAGCCCTGCTGGTCTCTGACAAGAACAAGTTGCAGGTTGAAAAAACCCTCAGCTCGGAACTAGGCAAAATCTGCATATGGCTCGCTGATAACAAACTATCATTACACATGGGCAAAACAGAGTCCATTCTCTTCGGTTCAAATAACAAACTCAGCAAGACCGACGGCTTCTCAGTTGCAGTGGGTGACAATATTGTCACAAGGAAAGACGAAATTACCTACCTGGGTTCCATCCTAGAGGCAAATCTTTCCTGTGACAAAATGGCATCCAATGTAATAAAAAAAGTCAACCAACGAACTACATTCTTGTGCCGGATCTCCTCTCTGGTAAACAAGAATACCCTGAAGACTCTGGCAGGAGCACTCATTCAAGGGTACTACGACTATGCGTGCACCTCATGGTACCAAAGCACCTCAAAGGCGCTTAAAACAAAATTACAAACATCACAAAACAAACTGGTCAGACTACTACTTGACCTTACCCCCAGAACCCACCTCACCCCTGCCCACTTTGACAACCTAGGATGGCTTAGAGTAGACGACAGAGTACAGCAAC
>NC_140178.1:35580761-35600761 GCF_963971535.1 Notolepis coatsorum
ACATATGTAGTGTGGTTCAAGGCTGAGGATCAGGGCAGAGTGCCAAGTGCCTGCTAGTAGCAAGTGACCACCGTTACACGCATGTAAGTCTGCCAATCGGTCGACTATTTCAGTGAGAAATCTCTTCCCCTTTCGCTCACTTTAATAACTTTTTTTTTTCATTTTCAAAATCCCCGTTCATAGGATCAACAACAACAAGTCTTCCAGCTAGCAAGCTACACTCTCAAGATGGAAAACCTTGACGACAAAACATTTCTCCCCTGATGTGATTTTGCAAGGCGGATTTTGGGCTTATATCGCTGCCCTCGATGATTGTGATTGGTTTGAGAAACGCAAACAACCCCAGAAGGTTTAGTCCCATAGTGCTCAGTGATAATGTGTTCCGCCAGAGGTTTGTCCTGCACCAGCACAGCAATGAAACACAGTGTGGAGGGAGGTTTGGCAATGCAACCATGTCTGTCTCCACCTCTCTGTCTCCACTTCTCTGTCTCTACCTCTGTCTGTCTCTACCTCACTGCTTATACTTCTCTGTCTGTCTCTACCTCTCTGCCTCTACCTCCCTGTTTGTCTCTACTTCTGTCTCTAACTCTCTGTCTCTCTCTACCTCACTATCTCTACCTGCCTGTCTGTCTCTACCTCTCTCTAACTCTCTCTGTCTCTACCTCTCTGTCTGTCTATACCTCACTATCTCTACCTTTATATTGTCTCTATACTTCTGTAGATGATTTGAAGTAGCGTTACACTATGAAAACAAACTGGATAGTTGATGATAATAAATATTTCACTTCATTAGCAAAGATATTGTAAAATCATTAAGTCTGCTATAAGCTATTCTCCCTCTCTCTTGTGTGTGTGTTGTTTGTGTGTGTGTATACATTGGGTCTCATTCCCGAACGAATTTACGACCAAAGATTTCCTCTTAGGCAGATTTCTGCCCATTTAACACATATTAGGGCTGGTAGCAAGAGTCCCCAAATTTTCCTGAGATCAGATTTGAGCGTGGCTGAGAGCAGATTTAAGAGTGCTGAGGAGCACTCTTATGATTGATTGACTAATTGAAAATGTTATTAACTTGACAGACTGTGTTCTCATAGTGATTCCTTCATGTCAAAGATACAGGCCTCCTTGGAATTAATTACTTAATCATAATTTAAATAAATATGACAATATTTGTACGATAAGAAATTACGCATTTGATGTCAGAAAAATAAATAATATGGATTCATCTGATCACAGGGCAGCTGCTTAACCATATCTGAACCAGCTATTTTGGACAAATGTATAATTACTTTAATTACTCAGATATTCAAACACAATTATGCAATTATTGTGAATTGATTGAAAATAATAATTATTCAATGCCTTCTGTGGAATTTGTATTTCTTATTTGTTACACATCTGTTTTAATGATTAATTATATACATTTGAAAGAATGCAGGTCAACATGCAATATATCCCATTGATTGGTATACAATGGGACAGACCTTTGTTTGATTGATTGATTGATTGATTGATTGATTGATTGATTGAAAACTTTATTAATAGATTGCAGAATGGGTACAGTACAGTACAGCTCAATTACATACAATTGTTAAGGGGATGCAGACCAGAAAAAGACTTTCATCTTGTTTACATCAGGGTCCCCCATTTTCAATTCATCATAACATATATGACACACACAACATACAGATAGACAGTACTGCTACATCTATACATTTATGACATACCAGATTTGCAAATACAGTACTGTTTGTGATACAAAAAGAGTCCAGAAAAGAGAGTATATACATTTGACGTAGAAACTGTTGGAGGAGGTTGGGTAGGTGGGGTGGGGTTGGGTGGGTGAGTGGGGGGGGGGGGGGGGACACTGTACATTGGAGGTGGTTGGGTGGGGGGGGGGGGGGGTTGGGTAGGAGGGTTGGGTGGGGGACACTGTACAAGCAAAACTGTACATTGGAATATTGACAAAACCATACTTGGTCATTTATTGTACATTGGAGGGGGTTGATATAGCTATAAACCTGCATTCCTTCGAATATATCATTAATCAATTAAACTTATATTGAAATACACTATATAGCCTTAGTATACACCAACACTGAAATGACAGTGGATAAATAAATAAATAAGAACTAAAGCTAATCGCATGGAAATAGACTGCATTAATATTCCATAACAAGTCTTGTGTGCGCCAGTATGGCCTACGTGTCTAATGAACAGTATAAGCTTAATATATTCTAGTTACTTGTTTCATTAGGATTAGATACTATATATGCTCTGCCTCTGCCCTACGTACAGTATAAGTACAGACTGTACCTATACTGTACGTAGGGCAGAGCATATAGTATCTACTAAATCCTAATGCAACAAGTCATTAATGGAATAATAAGCCTATACTGCGTTCATTCATTACGCTGTAGGCATTAATGGAATAATAAGCCTATACTGCGTTCATTCATTACGGCTACAGTATACTGCGCGCGCGTGTGTGTGTGTGTGTGTGTGCGCGCGCGCGCTGCGGCAGGTGTACCACGAGCTGTACTATATATGATGACAATACATTAATCTAATCTCATTTCGATGGGTCGCGCAAGACTCGCAAGGCACTTCCGCATCCATTTCCACACAGCTGCGTCATTACTTTGCCTTATAAGGAGCTCTGGAGGCGTTGTTTTGTATGCAAATGACCTGAACGGGAACACGCTTTTTTTAAGACATAATGCCATTCTCCAAGCAGATATCAGATCATATCACAGGTGCGACCGTTTCAGCCCCTTAAGACATATTACCTGCACGTTCGGGACTCAGAGTGAACTTGTCATTGATTCTGTCTCAGTCGGTTCCAAGATAAGTCTTCCAAGAGAACTCTTTGAAAAATGTTGGAGAATGAGACCCATTGACTATAGGCTACTATTTTTTACATGGATTAGGCTAATTAGCTTTAACAATCCTGACTCCTGAGCCTGATTTATATCTTCCTTTTATATTCAAAAGGAAGATATTGATTTAAATATGTATATAGCCTATATATAAATGTTTTACTTTTTTTTAATCGTATCTCCTGTGCTGGCGCAAGCACTACCATAATGTGGAGTGGAGCGATGACACACAATACACATAATAATTCATGGAGGTATACTAAAAAAGCTATTTATAATTTTTGGCTGGTAAAAAATCTCTGGGTGGTAGTTTTTTTAATCTAAAGCTAAAAAGAAAAATTTGTTCCCCGTTTTTCAGCATTTAGCTACAGGCATGGATACATTGTATGTAATGATAAACAATGCCATAGTAACGGGCAGGTGTTATATTATTTTTTACAGTCAGATAATAAAGTAGCTATAATGAGTCAATAGATAAAAAAGTACCTAAAAATCCAAGCCTGCTTGCCTCAACGACTACCGCCCTGTAGCTCTCACCTCCATAGCCATGAAGTGCTTTGAGAAGCTAGTAAAGGGCTACATCTGCTCCTCCCTCCCCATCAACCTGGACCCCCTGCAATTTGGATACCGCCCCAACAGGTCCACGGAGGACGCCATAGCCCATGTGCTGCACACAGCAGCTTCACACCTGGACAAGAGGAAGGGGAACTATGTGAGAATGCTATTCATCGACTACAGCTCGGCATTCAATACCATAGTCCCCTCCAAACTCATAGCCAAGCTCAGGGACCTGGGCTTGAACTATGACCTCTGCCAGTGGGTCTTGGACTTCCTGACGGGCAGACCCCAGGTGGTGAGAGCAGGCAACTGCACCTCCTCATCCATCACCCTCAACATAGGGGCCCCCCAGGGCTGTGTTCTGAGTCCCCTCCTCTACTCCCTGTACACACACGACTGTGTGGCTCAGCGGAGTAACAACACAATCATCAAATTTGCTGACGACACAGTAGTGGTGGGCCTGATCTCTGCAAACGACGAGAGGGCCTACCTGGAAGAGGTCAAGGTCCTGGCGGGATGGTGCCAGGAGAACAGCCTCTCCCTGAACGTCAGCAAAACAAAGGAGATGATTGTGGACTTCAGGAGGTCGGGGGTCAAGGACTACAGCCCCCTCAGCATCGACGGGGCACCGGTTGAGAGAGTGAACCTCGAGGTACCTTTAAGTACCTCGGAGCCCACATATCCGAGGACTTGACATGGACCACACACATTGACAGTGTTGTGAAGAAGGCACGACAACGCCTCTACTCCCTCAGGCGCCTAAGGAAGTTCCAAGTCAGTCAGAAGATCCTTAAGAACTTCTACTCATGTACAATAGAGAGCATCCTGACTGGCAACATCACCTCCTGGTTTGGGAATAGCACTGCACAAGACCGAAGCAGACTACAAAGAGTGACACGTTCAGCCGAACGCACAATTGGAGGGGGGCTCCCCACCCTCCAGAACATTTACAACAAGTGGTCCGGCCCGGCCCGGGGCGACCAGGTGTCCCCCTTTTGGTTGTACTGTCCCACCATTTGAGACCGCGTCCCACATATTGAGAGGATGTCCCTCTTTTCGAAGCAAAAAAATAAAAATCGAACACAAGACATTACTGTCAAGTGATAAGTTTGAATATTTAAAACAATAAATAACAGTACAAAAAGGGGGACACCTGGTCACCCGTGCAGGGGTAAGGCTAAGAGAATCATCAAGGACTCCAGCCACCCGAACAACTGCCTCTTTGAACTGCTGCGGTCAGGCAAGCGATACCGGAGTCTCAAGGCGAGCACAGAAAGACTAAGAAGAAGCTTCTATCCCCAGGCCATCAGGCTGCTCAACGAACAATAAACACTATACAACAACCATCAAATGCACACAGCACACACATCCACACGCACACACTCACTTAAACAAACAACACACTGCAGCACCCACTCTCCACACTTTAGATCACCTAAACACACTTTATATTTATTGATAAAGGATTTGCACTACAACTCGTACACCTTACTGTAAATTGTACCTAAATTGTACCTCATCCCATTTCTGCTTTGCACTATATAGTATTGTATATTAGTACACTGCATAGTATATTGTATATTATATGGTAACTCAGTTACGTCTATTCTGCATCAAACATTGTACATATGTCTATACTGAACACTGTGACCTCATTTTTTACTTCTAATTTACATGCTATACTATGTTATTTCGTACTTATCTTGTCTAGCACAGTCTCTGGAGCGTAACAGTAAGAAGCATTTTGTATAAAAGTATTCTGTACTTCTGTATGGCAACTATTAAAGAAACTTGAACTTGAAACTTGAAAAGCAGTAATGGCATGTAGGTTACTCACCCTACTCATGTACTGTACAGTAGGCATCCACACTACACAGCATTTATAGACATAAATAAACGTCATGGCTCATCTCCTACTCTGGGTATTCAGTAGGTGGTGTCAAAGAGGCAACTACCCATGTGACCTGAGGATACTAGCAAAATATTTTAAAATATTCGATTGCAAATTGAATCAATTGTTGTTGATTTTTCTGGTAGATTAATCGCAGCCCTATAGTCTCTACCTCGCTGTCTCTTTCTGTCTGTCTCTACCTCACTATCTCTATCTCCCCGTCAGTCTCTACCTCTCTGTCTATGTCTCTACATCACAGTCTCAGCTCTTTCTCACTTTCTGTCTTTATGTTTTTTGTTAAACTGTATAGTCTGGCTTCTCAAAGCAACATTTAAAGCCCAAAGAAATATTGAAAAAGGTGTGAGAAAAAGAATTACATTAAAATAATTATGAATAAGCAAACACATACCATCAAATAAACAAACAAGAAAATGTATAAAAAAAAATAGATTGATGAAGAAAAACATTGTAATTATCTAGCTATGTCAACAAGAACATAATTCAAACCTACTAAATGGACTGCAAGCTGATTACTCAAACAAATCCCACATAAGTGTAATTTTAGTTGGAGGTGAATGCATAACATCCACACATAATGCACAGCCAGAAAGAAAGCGTGCTTGATGTTTTCCAGTGCCTGCGTGTCAATGAGAGAGAGAGAGAGAGAGAGAGAGAGAGAGAGAGAGAGAGAGAGAGAGAGAGAGAGAGAGACAGAGTGGGGGGGGGGGTAGAGGAGAGGACTGTATATAATATTAGCAGAGATATAAATTTCTCATGAAGTGTCTATGGTTTCCACGGCTTCAACCACTCCGGTTCGGTAACCTGACCCACCCTGGCTGACCCTAACCCGACCATACAATAAAAACCCCGGGGGCGCCGGCCCCACCGTACGGTGTCTCGCTTTATATAACAATCCCTCTTGTTCTCTTCTCTCTTTGTTATTTCCCTTCTATTTTCCTCCTCTTAGGTGACAGGCTGCCTCGCGCCCGCGTGGGAGGCACTGACAAGAATGCGGACAGCTGAATGTGCCAGGCAGAAGAACTGACTCATTAGGTGGGGGGCGGGGGGGGGTTTAAATAGAGGTGAGAATGTGCGATGATGACATACACCATATGTAATGAAGTGAGGTAAATATAGGAAAAAAAAGCTGAAAAAACCCAGAAAAACCTCAAGTGCACCAAAGTGCATGATTAGTCCGACGCCAACGTACAGAGACACGCACACGAAATCCCCACGACAAACTCAGGACGCCACTTTGTCCTCTTTAGCCGCCCACTCGTGCTGTTTGGATAAAAACAGCTTAATACCACAGGAGACCATATGTATACGACGAATATTTAGAATGGGCCCCGGGTGTAGGACTGTCTCTCATCTCCGCTCATACAGGACTGAGAAAAGCAAGGACTTGAGGGGCTAAATATACACGCCAGGGCAACCTGCCACCAACAGACAGAAATACTGGCTATGTGTGAGAAAGCGGCAGAGATTGTAGCCTACAGTGTGTGTGTGTGTGTGTGTGTGTGTGTGTGTGTGTCCGTCCGCATGTTTTGCAAATGCAGATAATGATTGCCTTTCTATGCATCTCATACCGAACCATGTGTCC
Source organism: Notolepis coatsorum (assembly GCF_963971535.1). Taxonomy (NCBI): domain Eukaryota; kingdom Metazoa; phylum Chordata; class Actinopteri; order Aulopiformes; family Paralepididae; genus Notolepis; species Notolepis coatsorum. The sequence goes on from NC_140178.1 coordinate 35,587,693, forward strand.
CTCAAAATGCTAAAACAGAATGTTGATTCTAGCACAGCCCCGGCCACCTGTCGCATCAAAGCGCTCCACGGTGGCTAGGCAACAACAGAACCCGTAACGCTGACACGCCCCGTCGTCAAGGCAACAGTTAGGCGCTCCTTGGGACCTTCGGAGACCACTGCACTTCCGTGTTACATGGAGCTTGTGAGGGGGAGGGGGAAGGGGGGAAAGAGAGCGCGGGAGGATACAATGAATGAATGTTGATTAGAGCCGTTGCTACAGCCACTTACGTCCAGGCTCTATTCAACATTCATTAATTGTATCCCCTTGTGCTGCCTTTCCCCCCGGAAGTGTTACGGTGGTCTATATGCTGACCATCCCCACTTCCTGGTTAATTTACAACTCGAAAACACTCACAGTAGTGCACTCGTAGGCTCCCCAAAGCTGGGCGGGCGACCATGATGTGAGCGGCGCGCAACGTTTAATGAGGATGATGATAATAATAGCAGCCACCACCCCCAACACTTACCGGCTCTGAATCATCCTCGACACCATGCAGGTGCATCCCATACGAGGCACGGTTAATACGCCTGGACGGGAAAAGCCACAGTGGTCTCTGTCTGAGACTAAACAAGCTCACTGTCACCTGAGAGGGGAGTAGAACAACTGGCTGCAACAGGTCGGTGATGCAGCAAAACGCAGGAGGGGGGAGGGATGGATGGTGATGTGTGGTGACTGTGTGTGTGTGTGTGTGTGTGTGTGTGTGTGTGTGTGTGTGTGTGTGTGTGTGTGTGTGTGTGTGTGTGTGTGTGTGTGTGTGTGTGTGTGTGTGTGTGTGTGTGTGTGTGTGTGTGTGTGTGTGTGTGTGTGTGTGTGTGTGTGTGTGTGTGTGTGTGTGTGTGTGTGTGTGTGTGTGTGTGTGTGTGTGTGTGTGTGTGTATGTGTGTGTACTACTATGTTTGTGTTCGACTCAGTCAGTCGGTCTGGTCACATCATGCAACACAACCACAGAAGAAGGAGGGCAGTAAGAAATTAGAACGACTACTGCAGCATACAGGTGGGAAATGGTGGTGTGCTGTAATAGAAAAAACTGATCAACTGATCAAGCAATAACTATCATTCAGTACCATACCTATTTATTGATTTCCATGGGAGGTACCACAGTTGATCGATCGACATACCCATCTCATCCTATCTATTTTCTCTATATCTTTTATAGATTATGGCCATGAATATGGACACAAATACCAATCTTTTTTGTATTATGATTTACTTGACATTACAGTACACACAAATGACATGATAGTAACCGTGTAAGTACCTGGCAATTTTTGGGAAGGGTAAGTTGTTGTTTGTAATCATAATGTTTAATTTCTCGGTTGAATGACTTCAAGTGCAAGTGCTATAGAAACAGATAGACATGTAGACATTTTCTTCTTTAGGATTGGTATCACATTTGAAGTACTGAGCGGGGTGTTGGTGTAAAATATGCTCCAATAACACCCACACACCCCTTCAGCACTGTACCTTCTCTTCTCAAACCTTCTCTTTTAATAATAACCACTATATCACTTCCCTCTCTTTTTCTCTCTGTCACTCGGTTCCGTCTCTAATTTAGTTACTTGCTTCAGAATCATTTCACATATACAGCTCCTGTTCAAAATAGCTACAGCTGCCACCTGATCACAGAGCTGCTCTCCTATTGGCTAGGCAAAAGTAGAACCCTAGAGCAGTGTCATAGTAACCATCTCTGCAGCTTGTTATGCTGAGATAGAGAGACAGAGAGAGAGAGAGAGAGAGAGAGAGAGAGAGAGAGAGAGAGAGAGAGAGAGAGAGAGAGAGAGAGAGAGAGAGAGAGAGAGAGAGAGAGAGAGGTCAGAATCGAACACGGCAGGAGACAGGAGCAATTATCTATCAAAATAGATCATTATTATGTAACGTTATTATAACCCGGAAACCTGTTTGCAGATACTCAACAGGTGACCAATACTACACTGTTTTCTTACACTATGTTTACTAGATAGATAGTTATTCATATGTATTATTGTTATATTGTAGAAATGTGTGCATTGAAATGTCTGTAAAGCCTCGACAACATTGAAAATGAGGGTGACCTCAATTGTAATCTCGAGAATAAATAAAGAATGATGATGATGATGATGATGATGATGATGATGACTACAGGAGAGAGGCCACACCCTATGGGTCAGAGGTTCTCCACCTTGTTCACATGAAGGACCCCGGCATTGATAAACATTAGGCTGCAGACCCCCCATTTTATAAGATCTTGTTAGACGTGGCTTAGTCCAGAATTCCACAACTGTCTATACTGTAGGCGGGGAGATAACATTGGATGGAGAGAGAGTGAAACCTATGAGTAGTCACTCTTATATATGTCTTCTCATTAGGGCTGTCTTAAATACTTCGAAGCTTCGTTCGATGGCACAAGCTTCGAACATAAAAAAAAAATCGAAGTTCAAATAATTTTTTTACTTCGATTTGTGTGTGTGTGTGTGTGTGTGTGTGTGTGTGCGCGCGTGCGCACATGGGGCCATTGGGTGGGGCCGGGGGACAAATACACTGGAGGAAAGTAACCCAGCTCAGCACTGCCCAAATTATATCATCACTATTGCCTGTTTGAAGGATATCATCCTCAAACACATATACACCTACATGCCTTGTAGAATTCCACACATAAGAAAGAAAGATACTGGGATGAATAAACAAAATAGGAAATAAAATGTAGAAATGCATGCAATACATAAATAAATATGAAGGATGAGATCCCTGCTGAACTGATTAAGAACTCTGGTGACCGATGCATCGAGCTCCTTGTGAAACTGGTAAACAACATCTATAACTCAGGAAATATTCCAAATGATTTCCTAAAATCAATGTTCATTCCGATCCCAAAGACCGGAAGAGCCACAGAATGCAACAATTACAGGACTATCAGTTTGATATCTCATGCATCAAAAGTACTCCTGAAAATCATCAAGAACAGAATAGAACCCATAATTGAACATCAGCTCTCGGATAGCCAAATGGGTTTTCGCAAAGGAAAAGGAACAAGAGATGCAATCTGCCAAATCAGAATCATTGGTGAAAAATCGATAGACCAACAGAAGAAGCTGTATATTTGCTTCATCGATTTCACGAAGGCCTTCGACAGAGTTGAACATACAACATTGATGAGAACAATGGAAGAATTCAAAATACCAGTTTCTGACGAAGAATAATTGCCAACTTATACTGGAGGCAGAAGGCTAATGTTAGAATAGGAAAGGAGAAATCAAGAGACTTCCCGGTGGAGAAGGGTGTAAGACAAGGATGCATCTTGTCCCCTGTACTCTTTAATATGTACAGTGAATCACTGATGAAAAAAGGTCTGAGAGGAGGGAAAGGAGTAAAACTTGGCGAAGAGAACATCACCAATATAAGATACGCGGATGACACTGCTATAGTCTGTAACTGTCAAGAAGATCTACAGGACATGATGAATAAGCTGAATGTCGAATGCAAAAACTATGGAATGTCACTAAACACAAAGAAAACTAAAGTAATGATCATTGAAAAAACACCAGGAACTGTTTGTAAAATACAGGTGGATGGAGAAAAACTTGAACAAGTGAAGGAGTACATGTACCTTGGAAGCTGGATCAGTGAAGGTGGAAGAGCTAACATGGACATTAAGAGAAGAACCGGAATTGCAAAGGGCGCATTCTGGAACCATAAAGAATTATTGAGAAGAAACATAAGTTGGAAAACGAAGACCAGGATTTTGGAAACGTATGTTATGTCAGTCTTTTCATACGGAGCAGAAGCATGGACGCTGAATGAAGAGGCAAAGAGGATGATAGACTCTTTTGAAATGTGGACACTGAGGAAGATGCTGAAGATAACATGGAAGGATAAGATCAAGAATGAGGAGGTACTGAGAAGAGCGGATATGCAAGGAGGACAGCTGCTGGAGAGGTTGAAAAAGAGAAAGATGGAGTTGTGCGGGCATGTTCTGAGAGGATCCAGCGGGGAGATGTTCAAGAAGGTGGTGATGGGGAAGGTGGATGGAAAGAGAGGAAGTGGAAGACCAAGAAGAGGCTGGGTAGACGATGTCTGTGATTGGAGTGGAGTGAGAGGCGGAGTCACGGAGTTGGAGAGAAGAAGTGGGGACAGAATGGGTTGGAGAGTGATAGGCAACCTTCGGAACGAAGAAGCCACCTAATGATGATGATATATGAAATAGAACATTTAGATAAGGTGCTACTGAGATGTTTTGGTGAGTTCTTTGTTTTTTTGTGGAAGTAGCCCTTCTTAAAAATGCATGAACATTCACTGATAATTGGTCTGTAGTGGAGTCTACAAGGTCTACATTGCCGGACCATGTAGAATCCGGACCTTGTAGACTGACATAATTCTGTGCATAGTTTAGTCTACACAGGCCATATTTCAAATAATCAAAATCTTACTTCATTCATCTTAAACATTCTTGATTTGGGGGATTGGTAGTTCCCATGAAATCTGAAGTTGTTCAAACGACAACAGCGATCCACCTTGAATTAAATCACACAGCAGAGTGAAACCTTGTTGGCTGCGTCACAGTCACGAAAGGGGCTACTTAATTAATTAATCCAATCCACTTTATTTATAGAGCACATTTAAAAACAACAAAGTTTACCAAAGTGCTGTACAAGTCCCACAACATAAGATAAAAAAAAAAAGTTATAATATATATATATAAAAAAATATATGTATATATTATATATTTAATATATTTTTTCCGAAACTTCGAATTAAAATCGAAGCTCGGCCCCGAAGCTTCGATTGCCAAAAAAAGGTTAGAAGGTCAACCCTACTTCTCATTGGGCTAAAATCTAGCGAATGAAAGAGTGGAATTAAAACTGTTCCCCGTTTCTTGCTGAGGACACCATGGAACCTCCTCAAGGTTCCATGGTTCCCCTGGGAACATGACAATATCCTCGGAAAACAAGGTGATACTATGGCATGCTGGACTTACCCTGTGAGGCAAATATGAACATTATTACTTACTACAGTTACATCAGTGGTGGAAGAAGTACATAGTTCCTCTACTTAAAGGTGGTGTAGAGTTGAGCTTACATGTCCAGAAGAAATAGAGCAAGCTCTGTGTCGCTTTTCAAGTCTGCTATGCATGAGCAACAAAGTTTATCCACAGACTCCCAGAGGCACCATCAGCTTTAAACTGCATAATTCTTTTAAATTATAAAAATATTTCCCAACCTCTGATCAGCAGGTGGTTTTATGCACTGTGCGCTACTTTTCCAATGAGGAACACAAGGGTGTTGTTAGTTTTACCACTTGGCAGGCCAAATAAATTGGATTGGTTGTTAAGATTCAGGCTGAAATAACACCACCATCACTCGTCGAAAAGTACAGACAAAAGAGAAAAGAAAACAGCTTAAAGCTGCTGGTGCCTTTGGCAGTCTGTGGAAAATCGTTGTTAGTTAGTTAGTGATGCGGAGGATATGTAAACTCACTCTTGCTAGAAATATCCAGATAAATACTCTGGTAAAGGTAGAAGTCCTACCTAAAGTATTTGATATTGAAAAAGTACACATTCCATATGTTTGTGTATTTCAGTGTGTGGGAACATTACATTTGCAATCCACTGACTGCTAGGGCTGCATGATTCTTGCTCAAATGTGAATCACAATTTTTCTCTCTAAGAATTTAGCTCACGATTCTCTCACACGATTCTTATTTTTCGTCATCATTTTAAAAAGTTAAGTAAAAAGTTAAAGCATTTATATATTAAAAAAAAATGTAATAGTCATAATTTAGAAATGAGATTGCATAGGTCTATGAATCGAGATCGCAATTTTTTTTCTCGATTAATCGTGCAGCCCTACTGACTACTATAGGTTATGTTAATGTGGTTGTAGTCCAGTTAATGTATGTTGTAAATGTAAATGTAAAGTACATCATCTTCATCAATCTTTGCCATGTTTTTTATGCAAACAATTTTCCTTCAAAGTAACAAATGACTGATGGTTTCAGAAAAATAGTGGAGTAAAAAGTACAACATTTCCTTTGAAATGTAGTGGACTAAAACTACAAAGTTCCCTAAAAAGTTAAATACAAAATTGTAGTTCGATGCAGTACTAGAGTACAAATACAGTACTTTCCAATTACTATCCACCACTGCTTACTATGATAACTCACGATCAAAACAACATCAAATATAAAACCATATTGGCAAAAAAGTAAATAATATAGCTCTGAGGTTATAAAAGCATTCAAGTGAGAAGGAGGACCTATTTAGCTGTATTTCAAAAGATGAAGGCACTCTAATAAAAAAGGAGGGTTTTCTTGGACAACGGTTTAGTTTTTCCCTTGGTTCCACCCCACCCTCTCCAGAGAGGCACCTTCTTCCACCTGTGAGTTACCTCCTCTGAATGCTTTGCTGTTCCTAGATTCTAGGAGGGAAAATCTATAGAGGAAAACGAAAAGCCTTTATTTATATGACTTCTCAGAGTTAAAAAACAATCAATCCAACGAGTTTCAACCACAAAGGTCTTCATCAGAGCATAATGGCATGATGATGGAAACACAGCCTCCTTCTCACATGACTTAAAAGTAAACCACCTCTCTGGTAAACAAGAATACCCTGAAGACTCTAACAGGAGCACTCATTCAAGGGTTCTACGACTATGCTTGCACCTCATGGTACCAAAGCACCTCAAAGGCCCTAAAAACAAGGCTACAAATATCACAAAACAAACTGGTCAGACTACTGCTTGGCCTTACTCCCAAAACCCACCTTACCCCTGCCCATTTTGACAATCTAGGATGGCTTAGAGTAGACAACAGAGTACAGCAACTTGCAATGGGCCTGGTCTACAAGATACACTACACCACAAAGATACCCATGTACCTGTCGAAATACTTCCCAAAGGTAAGTGAAGTCCACGACCACAACACCAGAGGGAGTTCCACAAATCACGTTCAACCCAGATTCGGCTCAAACAAGGGACTAAACACGTTTTGCAATTATGCCACAATAATGTGGAACGCCTTACCCACAGCCGTAAAGGAATGTGAATCCCTACCCACCTTCAAAACCGCTCAACGTGCACGTACGGGTGGCTGCAATTAGAAACTGGCCCCGGTAAATGTCAAAATCTCCCATCCCCCCACCCACCCAAGCCCCTCCAATGTACAGTTTCCTCCCCTTCGGATGTATATTCTTTTATGATCTCTTCTTCTTACACAGTACCGTATATTTGTATGTCTTGTCTTGTTTTGATGAATTGAAAATGGAGGACCCTTATGTAAACAAGACAAAAGTCTTTTTCTGGTCTGCATCCTCTTAGCAGTTGTTAGTATTGAGCTGTACTGTATTGTACCCATTCTGCAATCTGTTAATAAAGTTTTCAATCAATCAATCAAACCAGAGAGGCCTACATGCAGTTGGCCAAAAATTTAACTGCGTGTCAAATCGAGCCAAGCTGACATGGCTGGGCCGTGTACCTCTGATGTACTTCCGTATTTACCATTTATCACCTCTGGAGCTCGGTCGGAGCATTCCATTATCGATCCTGATTAACTACATTACAAACATGGACCAAATCGAAGAAAGACTGGCCGAGGAAGTCCGAAAATATAGAGATTTGTACAACACAACGCAGCGGCAGGTTCAGCGGTGTGCTGCGACCCTCGCGTTGAACTGGGAAGTATGTTGGTCTAGCTCCCACACACAAAATATCGGCAACAGCCAACGTTGAAGCATATCTTGGCCTTACAGTTGACCGTTTCACATAGTTTCTCCTCCACGAGCTGCCGCTGCCTCGTCTTTGTTCTGTTTCTTTTCACACTAAACCTTTGGGAGCGTGTCTTTGACTATACAGATTGTTATTTGTGCAGAACTTGTCACCAGATCACCTTCACATTCGTCTCCCTGGAGAGGGGAGAGCTTCTCTGTACTTCCCTGAAATCTGAGTTGCACGTGTGATCACCAATAGGTCCAACCTATCTTGGGCCAATATGTGGTAACTTGACATCTTTACCTTCAGCCTATACAGAAAGCTGAGAAGGTATTGACACTGTCTTGAGAGAATATAAGCCGCCGACTTGTTTTAATTACTGGTAAACATCAACAAGGGCTTGTTTCCGGTAGTCTGTTGAACAATTTGGTGAAAGAAACCACATTTATACAAATTGTTGTTCAATATAGAAAATATAGATAAAAAAAAAGAGGAGGGGATCTTCATTTCCATTTAATTTAATTTCAAACCTTTATTTAAACTTGAAAGGCAACTGAGGCTTCCCTCGTTTACACATCACGTGTGTACGTGTGTGAGTGTACATACAGAAATAAGCACACACAAAATCACACAGCATATAAAATAATAACAATAACCAAACGAGGAAAAAAGCAGGTTTCAAACTCTACAGCAGAGGAGATAATCTCAAGCTTTAAGGGCTGTTGGAGTTCATGCCATGAGCTAGAGACATCATAGCAAAATGCAGATTTACCTTAACACATTCATGGCCAGCCATTCTAGGAAGGCCACCTTTCCATTACAAACGTTCACTGTGCGTCACGTTGTTTGTAGAGCTAAATCTATATTTTATATTATAGCTATGGGTCCAATGTCATTGTCAATTGACAGTATGAACCTTCCGTTCAATATGCCATAAAGAAATAATTTTTTCATCAATACGTTCCCGTTTTATACCGTGGTGAATATGAGTGTTATATCGGAATGATCTGGGATAATTCCTGCAAAGCTATTTATAAGGCGCTAAGCTAATAACGTTAAATAGATTGGCGTTTCGTCCCTACACAAGCTAGAGTTAAAAATCCAAATGCATATGATCGGTATTATGTTCCATCATGAATGCATGAAAGGGGGGGGGGGGGGGCGGGGGAAGTTATTTCTGATTATTGATTACCAATAACAGCATTCATTATTACCACAACATAGGATGAGCAGGGGGATGGCTATTAAATCCTTGCACGATCAAGCTGAAATTGACGTCAAATTGCTCTTACCTGTGGCCGGTTGGATTCCAAAAAGAATTTTCCAGTTATTTGATCGCCATCTGCTAGATCATATGTCCATTGGCTGATGCCATATTCCTTTACTGCATAATGAATTCGGCGTCGCAAAAAGTATTCCAGGCGATCGGGTGAAGCCCTCGCTTCAGACTAACAAAAAAGTCTGCCCGGAGCGTAAAAAAGGTGACACCAAGTCTGCAACAAGGATTACTGCATTCTCGAGACAGCGACAATACCAGGATCTGGCCGGTACTGCACTTTCCGAGTCCTAATATGCCTTTTCCAGCCAAAATACAGCTCTGTGACATTGAATAGGATATTAAAATCGAATAAAAGAAAAAAACGAGTTAAAAACGTATATATACGTGACTGGCCATCAAGCGCCGGCTCCCAATCACATATATATACGTGATTGGCCGGGAATGTGTGACCAGTCAGTCACTAGAACGGATTCCATACTTTTCAAAATTCCATTCCAATAATGATAGTATAAGTATAAGTTACATTTCCGAGTCTACATTTGATTGGTAGAATCCGCGGCCCACACAGGCCGAGGGGGAAGCGGATAGAAATAGAATAGAATAGAAATACTTTTATTATCCCGAGGGAAATTTGACACTGCAAATCGCTCAACATTAAACATTTAGACAGAACAGGTCACAAATTCAAATTGCCTAAGATAAGGGTAGAATAAAATAGAATAAAAATGGAATAAAATATACAGTAAATAAATACAGTAAAAATATACTGAGGTCTACAGTAGGTGCAGTATTGCACAGTGCTGTTTCAAAAGTAATAGTCCAGGAAGATGGTAACTGTCACTCTGTGCTCAGTGATGCAGTGAGGCACAGTGATGCATTGTATAGTCTGATGGCTGTTGGAATGAAGGACTTCCTGTGCCGTTCAGTGGTGCATTTAGGTAGTGTGAGCCTAGCACTGAACATGCTCCTCCTGTCAGCCAAGTCTGTGTATAGTGGGTGGGAGGGGTTTTCCCTGATGGCCTGGAGCTTAGCAAGGCTCCTCCTCTCCGCCACCCTCGCCAGGGAGTCCAGCTCCACCCCAACCACGCTACTGGTCTATGGAGGAAGGTGTGAGATGAGACTCAGTAATCATCACCCGACAGAATTCACTGACTTCCTCTGTCTGCAAAGTGACTGTCACTGTGATGCTTCCACACTCACACTTTGATATTGAATTTACTGGAAGATGTGTGTGTGCAACAGAGGGTGAGGGGAGGAGAGAGAGAGAGAGGGAGAGAGAGAGAGAGAGAGAGCGATGAGAGAGAGAAGAAAATACTTGTACTTTGAATAATGGGGATTTAATTTTGAAATAGTACCGTGTACAGGCGAGAAACGGCAATGCTTTTAGTGAAATGCACGTATTGCTGCATAGCGTCGTTTTCTGGGATTAGACAGGATAACTCTAAAACTATACTCATATTCACCACAGTATAAAACGGGAATGTATGGATGAAAAAAATATTTATTTTTCACATATTGAACGATATAGTCGATGCCAAATTGGCCATAGTATTGTATCCATAGCTATAATATAGAATATAGTTATAGCCCTGCAAACACCGCCACTTATTCCTATCTCTTAGAGCTTGGCGTGGTAAGTACAAACAATGCTCAACTGCGTGGCGTCCATTGAGTTAATACAAAATAAATGAATAAAAAAGAGAAAGCTATGGAGAGAGAGAGAGAGGAGTGGTTGGATGTGGTGATGTACAATACTGTAGACCAGCATTAACCCTTTCACTACCACACTACAGAAGGTTAACCTTTCACTACCTGTAGTGTGGTAGTGAAAGGGTTAACCTTCTGTAGTGTGGCTGTGAAAGGGTTAACCATTTGCCATGTGGCAGTGAAAGGGTTAACCTTCTGTAGTGTGGTTGTGAAAGGGTTAACCATTTGCCGTGTGGCAGTGAAATGGTTAACCTTCTGCATTGTCGCAGTGAAAGGGTTAACCATTTGGTAGTGTGGTAGTGAAAGGGTTAAGAACATCACCACCAGTGTTGTCCTTGCGATCATGCGGCTCAAAGTCACTGTCATCTGAGCGCAGGTGTGTGAGTCAGTGAGCCACACTACTACACACCTCCTGTCCTGATAAACATGTTGATCATAGCCATAGTTGATAGATAGATACATTCTAGTGTTATTGACCATATTTATTGTAATGTATAGTGTAACTGATAGGGCATACAGACCCTCATCTGCACCTTTGATCACACTGCCTACTTGCTCATATGCGTATATTCAGAGTTAATTATATTGTTTACACTGCCTATTTTTACTTTTCTACTGTACTATAATTGTATTGCCTGTATTTATGTCTTCTACTATTACCTTGCCCATACCTGTACCTCCCCCCCCTCTCCCCCATGCTGCTATGATGCCTGAATTTCCCCAAGGGAATCAATAAAGGAATATCTTATCTATCCATCCATCCATCCATCCATCCATCCATCCATCCATCCATCCATCCATCCATCCATCCATCCATCCATCCATCCATCCATCCATCCATCCATCCATCCATCCATCCATCCATCCATCCATCCATCCATCCATCCATCCATCCATCCATCCATCCATCCATCCATCCATCCATCCATCCATCCATCCATCCATCCATCCATCCAGATCATTTTGGTGTGATTCTTGGAGATATCTGCCATAGAGAGATGTGTGCCATCACTCCAATAAAATGGAGCTGAATGGCTCTTAATTCTTAAAGCATCAAAACAATACTTTTGTTTTGGCTTTTGTCATAATAATGAATGGGGGTGTAGGCTACTTCGGTAGAAAATAGTTCCTACATGATTAAGCATTACATCACACGCAGGAGTGGTTTGTGACCAATAAACCATGCCTAGGGGTGGTTGTTAGGCCCGAGGCGCAGCCGAGGGTCGTTAGACCCCCCTAGGCATGGTTTATTGGTCACAAATCACGACTGCACGTGGTGTAAAGCTTTTATACAACTGCCAGATTCATCCAACCTTATTTCTATACAATAAACACACATTAATCGAAGATTTATTGAAAAAACCATCCGCCAGAAAAAGTAGTTCCCACAACTCCATGTGGAAGCAGCTTGAAGTGCATCCAACCAAACTAACACATCCAACTGTGTATTATTGGAATGATTGAGAGAAGTTGCCTCATGTGGAAGCAGCTTGAAGTGCATCCAACCAACTAACACATCCAACTGTGTATTATTGGAATGATTGATTGAAAATTTTATTACCAGATGCAGAATGGGTACAATACAGTACGGCTCAATACACACAATTGTTAAGGGAATGCATAGGAAAAAAACGTTTTCTTCGCCCTATTTTTTTATTTATTTCTTTTAGCCTAAACTTAACCAGTTGGAAACCAGGGGTACAGTAATAAAATTAGCAATCAACCAATCAATCAATTCAATAGACCATGCTCACTTAAAACAGCGCTGCTTCTCTCTCAGTCTGACTCCCCCGCTGTTGCAGACAGGAGTGTGTGTGTGTGTGTGTGCGTGTGTGTGTGTGTGTGTGTCACAGTGTGTGTGTGCGTGTGTGTGTGTGTGTGTGTATGTGTGTGTGTGTGTTTGTGGGTACGCCAGCGTCGGACAGTGAGAGAGAACGCTGCAGTCAGTAGCAAGAAGGAAGTAGAAATTTAAATCAATCAATTAATCTATCAATCAAACCGCGATTTTTCTTTTGTTCTAGATTGCCTCAAGACCCATCAATTACATCATCCAACATTGTTTAAAGGGCTAACACATTCCCCTTGACAGAATCGCTTCATATTTAGTCGTTTAGTCGCCATTAACATATCCATTTGTAAATATTATTGGCCACCTTCTTGTGATCCGGCGGAGTGATGTGATGTGGGTCGGTTGTGGGCGGGTCCTGGGCCAGCAGCGTGGATTGTTGCCAATAAAGACGTGTAAAATGACTGTTTCAGCCAATCAGAATCGAGAAATTTGCATGCCGTTGTATAAAACTGCTCACAACAGGGTCTGTAGATTATCTTGAGTAACCGGGTCATGATTTCTGGAAAGAGGTGTCAC
>NC_140178.1:35605761-35696945 GCF_963971535.1 Notolepis coatsorum
TGTTTGACGGATTTGAGAAATTGAATGAGCCGTTGACGTCACATGAATGAATGAGGATAAAGAAATAAAACTTCATTCAAAATAAGGGATATTCTAAACACGGGTCTCTCGTTCATTAATGTATAAACAATGAAACTATCCCATCTGGCACAGTGGCCCAGCGGTAGCGCTCACGTCTGCCAACCTAGCGATCCGGGTTCAAATCCCCGTTTTTCCAATATGATTTTTTTGAATATAATATTAATGATTATACGCCAAAGTAGCCTGGTTTTAAGTTAAAATATTATAAATCTACATGCATTGAGGATGTCATTCTTTATATAGCTCTCAACGTGCACCAAATTGAATTATTCCTATATTGCAAAAAGAAGGAAAAGACTAGGGCCTTGAACCCCGGTCGTCCGTGTGAAAGTCAAAAGAAGAACCCGTTACACCACAGAGAAGATAAGTAAAAGATTGACTATACATCAATCAATGGGTAAGAGAGCCGTATCGTAATTCTGTATAACAGTTAACTAATAATTTTCGCTAGCAAGATCTCATTTGATTATTCAATCCAGCAGGCAAGTTTAAAGAAATATAATCTGATTGATTGAGGTAATGAGGGACTTAGAATTAGCCTATAGATAACGCATTTAACTTGTCGGCGAGGCGATTGAGCCTATTGCAATCTGTCAATAAAGTCTTAAATCAATTAATCAATCAATGCCGTTGAGAATCAGGGTCTCTGCCATCGATACGTGCTGGCTTTCCACCTAAAACGGGAGCGCGCATCTAGCCTGACTTGAGCCTGACTCTCAAGTCTGGCTTGAGTTAACGAGACTGAATCCTCCTTTGTGAAACAGGAAAATCCCGGCTTTGAACATCGGGTTAACTGAAGCTGGATAATGGACATGTTGATCGACTTAGTTGAACCACGTACATGGAACGGGGCCCAGGTCTCTATAGCAATATGCCTGGAGGGCATCAAGAGGTATATAGTATTGATCACAAAAAAAACTATTTGAATGAAAGTGAGAAATGCACCATGGGAATATGTTAAGGCCTCGTTATGTGGGTCCCAGTGCTACAGCTGATTCAGACTAGAAATGCTCACACACACAGTTTCCACCTCCAAATACAAAACAGGCATGATGCAGCCGAATCAGAGATGACACTAACGTCTGCTTGCCTCCAGTACTAATGTGGCCACATGCTCCTGGAACAATAATGTTGCTCATAAAAGGCAGTCAAACATATGCTGCCTTTGTAACTAAGCTACACTTGAGGACTGCGTGTGATTGCATTCAAGCTCTCGCATAAATGAACACTGGGGGCTCCACCCACATGTGCGTGCAGTGTCAAATGTGAAGTTGATTGGATGTGCGGTTTTCTAGAACGATGAAGGGCAGCAATACCATGGTTCTCGACAATGCTGCAAGCAGCACTTCCGGGGGCCAAGCAAGGAACCTATAAAAGAGGGAAGGGTCATCATGTCAGAATACCGGCGTTCTATGCTCTGCTTGGTGCCAGTTCTATTGAAGCCTATATTGAAATTCTAAACATACCAGCTCTCTGAGGAAATACACATCAACCAAACTAATGTTAGCTAGTTAACAATGCAACATATTGCAGATGATTCTGACATCCGAGGTAATAACCTGTTGGTTGGTCATAAACGAGGAATAGCTGGCCCATTCAACTCAATGTCGGCCAAACTGAAACTTTCCGCACTTGGCACCAATGTGCATTCACGTGCTACACAGTGAAGTAACAACCCTTCCTTCTTTTATAGTTTCCTTGGGGCCAAGTAATTGCCCAGTTCTCAACATGTCTGCATTCCCAACATGCACAGACTCTGAACGGCCACCTTTTGAACGGGTACTGTGTTAACTCTTAATAAACCAGCGGTTTGTGCCTAGTCAGTGTGATCATTGACTCACACACTAATTAAACTAATCTTAAACTAATTCTACACTATGCAAGTGGAGGACAACACAATCAAGGATGTAGCCAACTATGTTATAATATTAGATGCTGTCAAAGCGGCACAGTGGTGTAGTGGTTAACACCGTCGCCTCGCAGCTAGAAGGTCCTGGGTTCGATTCCCGCTTGGGGGACCAGGTGGAGAATTTGCAGGTGAGAATTGTATAATAAGCTAATATAATGACCCTCACTTACCCAAGAGGCTGACACAATAATTGTAACGCAATGTGACTGACGTAGGGCTGGGCGATATAACGATAACGATAAATATCGTGATATATTTTAATAATCGATATTGGGGAAAAATAATCAATTTTTTTTGTGACCTGCAACAGGGCAGTTTTAAAACCAGAGACAGTGGACAGACTTGTCTTTCTTGCCTGCAACTTAAAGTAATGGCTTTGCTTGTCCAAATGACAATACTGACCAAATTGAGATTTCTTTTTCTCTTGTCCATTTATTTTGTTTGCTTTCTAATTTAAAATACAGTTTGAAACCGTCTGTACACAGTAGGCTATGTGTGCTAGCAGAGCTAGACTCCAGTCACGAGTCACGGTGCACATGTGCGGTGGTTTGTCCACCAAAAAAGCGCCAAAAGATAGAAAATAAACTAGCAGAGCCAGAACTGTTCAACTCCGCTGGAGCCACAGCCAGCAGAGAAGCCGGTTTACTTTCGCCTGAGAACTGGAGTGTGAGGGGATGTAACACTAAAGATGGCGGCAACGACAAAGAATTGCTGCAAAATAAACATACATCTGTTGTTAAAAAAAAAGAAAAAAAAGAAAATTTGTACTTACAACAATTTAGATAATTATTGATATCGAGTGATATGATAACATTATCATATCGTTATCGCGATAGGATTTTTTGCCATATCGCCCAGCCCTAGACTGACGTTACACATGTCGTCTGTCTCCCATCAACAATTCCCGGGTTATAAACATACAACAACATTTGCTCTGTTGCACTTGTAAAATGATTCAATAGTACATTTCAGAGTGAAATGGTGCGTTTAACGCAGAAGTAGTGAGCGGAGCTGCCATTGTGATTATGTTACGACAGAGCATTTTGACCTCGCTGCCTACGGTATTCCTGATTTTTAAGCGTGTTTCTGTCCAAACGGACGTTCAGAGCATCTTTATGTCCAAAGCCAAAAAAATGGCATTCGGGCCAACCCTAGTACACACACACAGACACACACATACAACACGCTGCCCCATCTAAACAGCATCTCCTCTGTCTCTCCATCCCACTGTGCCTGCACACAGAGGGAGATGCAGTGGCCCGGTTGCCATAGAAACCAGGCCCAGTGTACCAGCTCCATCGTTGGCTGATTGTGGCTCTTGTGTTGTGTGTATGTGAGCGTGCACTTGCGTAGGTGTGTGTGAGACTAAAGCCTATACAGGGCTCTGCTTTAAGCTATACATACAATAACCTACAGACAGGGCCTATTCCCTGTATATCCGAATAAATGCCCTGTGCTCAAACATCAGATTGTTTCCGAACTCATTTGAGTCTCACATATGCTAGTGTGTGTGGAAACCTTAATAGAATAAATGGCACAGCCATTCATTCAGCATGTGTATTATGCAAGGCAGGCACTCACTGTGACTGAAAATCCTACTACTTGCACTGTCCAGCCTTCGTGAGTGAAATGCTGTGAAATAGCCATATAGACATACCGTATAGGAGCCTATTCATCCCGGCAGGCGTAAAAGCATGATTATTGCGGGTGACGAGTTGGTTAAGAGTGAGTGATGATGAGTGTCTCTGGCAGAGAGCCCCGCCTCTGTTGTCTAACCTGCAGCCAGGCCTTGAGCACATGGTCCTCCACTACTGTAGTAGAGAGGGCACAGACTTAATGTAGTAGAGAAGGCGGTGGGGATGGTGTGTGGTGGTGGTGGTGTGTGTGTGGTGGTGCTGTGTGTGTGGTGGTGGTGTGTGTGGTGGTGGTGTGTGTGGTGGTGCTGTGTGTGTGGTGGTGGTGTGTGTGGTGGACTGGTGGTGCTGTGTGTGGTAGTGCTGTGTGTGTGGTGGTGCTGTGTGTGGTGGTGCTGTGTGTGTGGTGGTGGTGTGTGTGGTGGACTGGTGGTGCTGTGTGTGGTGGTGCTGTGTGTGTGGTGGTGGTGCTGTGTGTGTGGTGGTGGTGCTGTGTGTGGTGGTGTGTGTGTGTGTGTGTGTGTGTGTGTGTGTGTGTGTGTGTGTGTGTGGTGGTGGTGTGTGTGGTGGACTGGTGGTGCTGTGTGTGGTGGTGCTGTGTGTGTGGTGGTGCTGTGTGTGTGATGCTGTGTGTTGTGGTGGTGGTGGTGTGTGTGTGTGTGTGTGTGTGTGTGTGTGTGGTGGTGCTGTGTGTGTGTGTGTGGTGGTGTGTGTGTGTGTGTGTGTGTGTGTGTGTGTGGTGGTGGTGCTGTGTGTGTGATGCTGAGTGTGGTGGTGGTGTGTGTGGTGGTGGTGCTGTGTGTGTGTGTGGTGGTGGTGGTGCTGTGTGTGTGATGCTGTGTGTGGTGGTGTGGTTGTGGTGCTGTGTGTGTGTGGTGGTGGTGGTGCTGTGTGTGTGATGCTGTGTGTGGTGGTGGTGCTGTGTGAATCAAGAATCAAGAATCAAGAGGTTTATTTGTCACATACATACCAGGGCATACAGTGAAATGCGGGTGGTCATGCCCGCATTGATTGTGCAAAATACAATAATAAAAATAGGCATAGAAAAAATAAAATAGGTAAGACACAAGATATGCATGATAAAAAAAAGACTGAGAAACTGGTTCCTATATACACTACTATATAATTTACAATTTTAACTCTTAACACTTTGCCCGCCGGGCAGTTTGCCCATCTCATGCCCCTCTCTGCCAGCACTATAACCCTATGGAGTGGCTCACCTTCTTTGCAGGGCTATAACTTTTTACATTTTATTGCTATATTGACATTAATATGGCCCATTCAACATCGATTATCTATCGTTCAGGATGTGGGAACGTTATACTTTTTCATTCATACATTCATACAAAAATACCTTCTAGAATATAAGTATGTTTTTATCGTTTTCTGCAGTAATTCCTAGAACGTGAGTTATAGGCCTAAACGCATATATACATTATCGATTGCCGTTTCTTCCCTATACACGCTATATTAAAAAATTCAAATGCGTGAAGGAAAGGGGGGGGGTCGTTTATAATTCCTTGATCGTCACTAACTGCTTTATGTAGTATGGGTTGATTTATTGATCAGATGGTTTGTAAATAAAGAAATGGACAATCAAGCTGAAAGTAACATTAGTTGCCTCTTACCGTTCGCCGACGAGACTGGAGGAAAAAGATCCCACTTATTTGACGTCGAACTCCTAGATCCATTTCCGGTTTGTATGGCGCAATAAACGCCCGAATCATATCGATTATTGAGTTATGGCAGCGATCCATATGCACGCCAGTGTTTGTCTGGAGTACAGTAACGAGATGTGACTGCCGGACGGATTTCCCAGATGCACCGATTGCCACTTCCGGTTTGACTTGAATGTAACTCGCCCGATCATCCACCAGGCGGCGGTATTGAGGCGTTGCAATATTGTGCAGGGTCCCACTGGATCACCAGAGGTTGGGTGGCTGAATTATGAATGCCATGGCGAAAAAATGAAATATGATCTCAATAACGCTGTACAGCGAGGTCTGGCGGTCAACGCATGGCGGGCAATATCGCTTTAAAGCGTTTTTGGCGGGGAATGTGTTAATGTATCTAAACTATACTATACAGTACCTCCTTCCTTTAAAGTGACTTTCCATTTTTTTTTTTTTTTTTTTAGCGTTTATCGCTTTTTACTATTGGGCAGTCCAGTAGAGTGAGAGAGAGAGGAGTAATGGGAGACAGAGTGGGGGGAAGACATTCGGCAAATAATGACGGTCCGGGAATCAAACCCGGGTCGGCCGTGCCGCGACTCAGCGCGTTATGTGGTTCGCCACTGGGGCGCCCGACTTTCCATTTTTTAAAGTGACATTTTGTTTAAAGTGATTGTTTTAGCGGTTGCCGCATGAGTGTGTGTGTGTGTGTGTGTGTGTGTGTGTGTGTGTGTGTGTGTGTGTGTGTGTGTGTGTGTGTGTGTGTGTCAGTGTGTGTGTGTGTGTGTGTCTGTGTGTCTGTGTGTGCTCATGTGTACTTGTGAGTGGAGAGTTCAGTGTTCAGTGTTCTGATGGCCTGGGGGAAGAAGCTGAGCCGGAGTCTCTCTGTTAGTGTTCTCGCAGCGTGTGTCCGTAGGCGCTTGCCTGACTGCAGCAGCTTGAACAGGCTATTGTTGGGGTGGTGGGGGTCTTTCATTATTCTGCAGGCTATGGATTTGCACCTCCTGTTATATAAGTCCTGCAGGGGTGGTAGTGCAATACCCATAGTACGCTCTGCTGAGCGCACCGCTCTCTGGAGTGCCTTCCTGTCCTGTGCCGTGCTGTTTCCAAACCAGGCAGTGATGTTTCCAGTCAGAATGCTCTCTACAGCCCCGGAATAGAAGGAGTGGAGTATCTTCCCTGATACTCTGAACTTCCTTAGCTGTCTCAGATGATAGAGCGCTGAGCGCTGTTTCGCCTTTTTCACCACAGAATCTATGTGTGTTGACCATGTCAGGTCCTCTGTGATGTGGACTCCCAGGTATTTGAAACTGCTCACCCTGGCCACGATAGCCCCGTTTATCCACAGAGGCGTGTATGTCCCCTGCTGTATTCTCCTAAAATCCACGATCAGAGCTTTGGTTTTACCAATGTTCAGGAGTAGGCGGTTATCCCGGCACCAGCGCCAGTTCATCAACCTCCTCCCGATAGGCCTTCTCGTCATTGTTAGAGATCAGCCCCACCACCACCGTGTCGTCCGCAAACTTCACTATGGAGTTGGAGCTGAACCTGGCCACAGTCATGTGTGTACAGTGAATACATCAGGGGGCTCAGAACGCAGCCCATTTTGAAGCAGGCAGGGACCATGGACTCAGCCAGGAATAGATTGAATATGGATGTAAATACTGGGGCCAGCTGATTTGCACAGGACTTTAGTATTCGTCCTGTTATCCCATCTGGCGCGTCAGTGGCGCCATTAGCCGGTGAGCTAACGTCGCCACTGCTCGCGCCAAACCTGGCGTAAAAGGAGTTGAATTTATCCGCGAGAGAGGCATCGGCACTCACTATTGAGGGGGGGCTGACTTTATAATCAGGTATGGTTCGTACTCCCTGCCATAAGCCTCTCGTGTTGTTCTGTGCCATCCACTTTTGCAGCCCGAACCTCTTTGCTACCTTGTACTCTTCCATACTTCCCGATGCTTGTTGTAAGCAGCGGTACGAGCATTCAGGGCCACTCGGATGGAGTTGTCCACCCACGGTTTCTGGTTTGGGAAAACCCACACCTTCTTCGTGGGGACAATGTTGTCAGCTAACATTGTTATGAAACTGACTACAACATCCGCATATTCACTGACGTCACTGGAGCTCGACCGGAGCATGCCCCAGTCGGCGTCATCCAGTGCGTCTTGTAGCGTGGCCTCTGAGCTCTCGGACCACTGCTTCACCTCTCGTGACACAACAGCCTCACGGGCTCTCTGTTTGTAGCCGGGCAAAAGAAAGATGGCATCGTGGTCAGATTTACCTAGCGGAGGTGCTGGTACTGCCTTATAGCCCTGTTTGAAAGGGGTGTAGCAGTGATCCAACGTATTTCCCCCCCTAGTGGTGCATTTGATATGTTGGTAAAAGTTTGGCATAACTTTTTTTAAATTAGCCTTATTGAAGTCGCCGGCTACGATCATAGCCGCGTCTGGGTGTTTGTTTTGGTGCTGGTTCACATAGTGTAGGTCTGGCGGTATCGGCTTGCAGTGGGATGTACAGTATACTGCTGTTGTTATTATGGCTGTGAATTCCCGGGGGAGATCAAACGGGCGACAAAGGATGGATAAATGCTCAAGGTCCGGCGAACAGGATGGTGGTGGTGTGTGTGTGTGTGTGTGTGTGTGTGTGTGTGTGTGTGTGGTGCTGTGTGGTGGTGGTGGTGCTGTGTGGTGGTGGTGGTGTGTGTGTGTGTGGTGGTGGTGTGTTTGGTGGTGGTGTGTGTGTGTGTGTGTGTGTGTGTGTGTGTGTGTGTGTGTGTGTGTGTGTGTGTGTGTGTGTGTGTGTGTGTGTGTGTGTGTGTGTGTGGTGGTGGTGGTTGTGGTGGTGGTGGTGGAGGTGGTGCTGTGTGTGTGTGTGTGTGTGTGTGTGTGTGTGTGTGTGTGTGTGTGTGTGTGTGTGTGTGTGTGTGTGTGTGTGTGTGTGTGTGTGTGTGCGTGCGTGCGCGCGTGTGTGTGTGTGTGTGTGTGGTGTGTGTGTGTGTGTGTGGTGGTGGTGTGTGTGTGTGTGTGTGTGTGTGTGTGTGTGTGTGTGTGTGTGTGTGTCTGTGTGTGTGTGGTGTTGGTGGTGGTGTGTGTGTGTGTGTGTCTGTGTGTGTGTGGTGGTGGTGGTGTGTGTGGTGGTTGCCGCTAACCTTTAGAATCCACAGGATGGTTCAGCTCCCTCTGTTTGCTGACAACGAGGGGAGTGTTTTTCCTTCTTTTTTTTAATAACAGCCATACCAAGCAGGTAAATGTCATTCAGCATAGGCCAAAGCATTTCCTAATACAAATACAAAGAGGTCAAGGGGGGGGGGGGGGGGGGGGGGCATTTTGGTCTGCCATGTCCAGACGAGGTCTGCTGCCCCGGGTCAAATGTGTGGGCAACCATGACCCCCCCCCCCCCCCTTTACCCCCTATCCACAGGAAGGAAGTGCCCCTGCGTGGCAGAGGAAGCCTATTTTGACCTGCAAGCAACAGGGACAAGAACCCTCAGGAGCCCAGTTTCTCATACTCTCCTAGTCTGAAGCCCCCCCTACAGTATGCACATGCACGCACATGCACACACATGCACACACATGCACTAGGGCTGCATGATTATGACAAAAATCATAATCACGATTATCACACACACACACACACACACACACACACACACACACACACACACACACACACACACACAGACACACACACACACACACACACACACACACACACACACACACACACACACACACACACACACACACACACACACACACACACACACACACACACACACACACACACACACACACACACACACACACACACACACACACACACACACACACACACACACACACACGCCTATGAGGTGATGCTGACAGAGCTGATCAATGCACCACTGGGGGCCAGAAGAGATGCAAGTGGATTAAGAACAAAGTGAATGTTTGGATTTTTTTGGACAGTCACAGAAGGTAATACAAATAAAACTATGACCAGAAATACATTTAAATACCAATTTAGCTGGTAAGGTAAAGGGAAGTTGTAGACCTTTTTAAATCTACATGCGAGTGCGCCTGAATGAGCTCATCTGACATTTCTCTTCAGTAAAATGGAAACGCTGGTGTCTGATTAGTGTCTGAACGGTGTCTGAATGCCTCTGGCCCCGGGTTCTATCGAGCAAAGCAAAATCTAAGAATATTTCTTTTCTCAACTCTAACCCTCTGTCTTTGACACTGAATTGGTTATGTTCCATGGGAGAGAAGTCGTCTGCACTGGGATTGGTGGCCTTGACAACTGGATAGAATGCAAACTATGAAAAGTTCACCAAAGAAATATCCATTCACTACCACACTACAGAAGGTTAACCTTCTGTAGTGTGGTAGTGAAAGGTTAACCTTCTGTAGTGTGGTAGTGAAAGGTTAACCTTCTGTAGTGTGGTAGTGAAAGGTTAACCTTCTGTAGTGTGGTAGTGAACGGTTAACCTTCTGTAGTCTGGTAGTGAACGGTTAACCTTCTGTAGTCTGGTGGTGAAAGGATAACCTTCTGTAGTGTGGTAGTGAAAGGTTAACCTTCTGTAGTGTGGTAGTGAAAGGGTTAACCTTCTGTAGTAGTCTGGTAGTGAACGGTTAACCTTCTGTAGTGTGGAAGTGAAAGGTTAACCTTCTGTAGTGTGGTAGTGAAAGGGTTAACGTAAGGTTATGTATATAACCAAGTTCTGTGAATGCTAGTGACGCTCAGCGTCATATTGCATATATCTCGCTTCAGCGTATATACACTGAATAATTTCAAAATGTACCTTTACATACCAACATCCGTCTGACCACACCCCCATCTGCTACCTATGTAAGCAGGGGTGGGGCCACACACTCATCTCCTTCCCAAAAAATGTCACCACAATGGAAAATCAAGGGCCGCAGTGGCGCCTAGACGCTGAGCGTCACTAGCATTCACAGAACTTGGTTATATACATAACCTTACGTTCTGTATCATGCTAGCTTCCGCTCAGCGTCATATTGCATAACAGGAGCTGAGCGGGAGCTAGAAGCTCGACAAATGTACCCCGCTGAGGCCCCCCACAACCATCAGACCGGAGAGGACCGAGCCCCCCCGATCCTCCCTAATGGAGGATACCCTCCCTATTGGAGGACGGGAGGGAGACGGATCCGACCGTGCGAAGAGAAACTCGAGCAACTCAACACACAGGGTGAGCAGGCCGTGGCTTGACCCCACGACTACGCACACGCACAACCCGCATGCCACCAGGGAACGAACGGAAGGAACAAACCTTGTTACTGCCCCCAAAATCACAGGGTCAAGAGCAAACTCAACCCCGTGGCAAGGCCGTAGCAGCGGAGCGCGAAGGAAGACCCAGACCCACTGAAGGGACTGGATCCCCCGGAAAAAGGGGGCCCGGAGAGGTAAATGACGCCACAGCATCAAGACCTCACCAGGCGGTCACTTAGTGACACCGCCCCCCACATCGCCAGCGTATTCGGACAGGGCCCCTCCAAGAGCGGGCCCTTCCCCCCACTAGTACGCCGCCTGGCACACTGACCCTGCAACACAGGCAGTCAGCATGGCTGTAACTCGAAGCACTCAAGAGGCTACACTACAGCGGGAGCAGGCAGCGCACCGGGGAGACGACCACCAGAAGGGGTCGGTCTCTCAATCCAGGTAGCAGGCATTTGACCAGAGCCTGGAGCACTGCGGACGAGACAGGCGCCAAAGGGGTCAACTGAAAACAGCACCCCGGTGGAAGGGGCATATGCTGGCATTGTTGCACACCATGACAAAGCCTCCACCAAAAAACCCCGACCCAGAGGGGCCGAGGCAGAGAAAGCTGACACGATTGGCAGGCATCATGAACGTGCAGGGGCACACTCAACCGGGTAACCCGGGAGTTGACTCTGCTCCACCACACCAGGGAATCAACCACCCTCTTGGTACCACATGCGGTGGTTGTTCCTATAACCCCTCAAGAAAAAACTCCAAAACACACCTGCGGGTATACACTGGCTATACCGCAGTACAAGTGTTTCAGTTTTCAAAAAGGGGTTATTCCAGGCCTACGGGTAGACGAAACACAACTTCGGACCGGGCCCAGCGGCCCGGGAAGCACACAGGGATGCCAGAGGAGGTCCATAAGACCACCCCAACAGCCCCCTCTTCGCCATGCGTAAGAGAGGAGCGAAAGGAATGGAAAACCCGCCCCCATGATAGTGCCAGGTACAACATGTACCCAACAAAGGGTCTCCATAACGCCCAACCCTGTGACACCCGGGCCGACCCGGCATTTTTTCCCCCGAAAAAAGCACACGTCCCTCAGGGTACCAGAACAGCAGATCTGCGTCCCCGGCGGACAACGGGTTAACTGACCTGGACCAGCGTGACCAGAACCAGTCCCGTGCCCTAATCACGCCGACATCCCCACTCCAAGAGAGGGGGTAGGTACGCGTGTCGATCTAAAACATGAAAAGAGGGCGCCACCCAGACGGTCGCATTCGTACCACGCTCAGTGGCCCACCCGAAGGGCGTGAGATCCCTCTACCTATGTTTTGATCTATTCCGTTAACATCCCCCAGATATGAACAAGAATTCGTCGAGACCTAGTAACAGGCGCTCGGAAGAGAAAACCTCCATCCCAGTTGCCCTATAAAAACGCCGTTTTAATAACGAGCAACCAAGGCGTACCAGCCTCATGCGTGATTCTTATCAGAAACACCCAGAGCCAGTACTATGTATGCGTCGAGACCCAAACACATCAATGGATAGTCTAACAAGACACCAGACATTGTTCCTCCAAGTCGCCTGGGAGAACGACAAGGAGCCGTCGTGCTTCATGTTCTTTCCTCTTTTTATTTAAAAAAGAAAGAAACACAGACTGACATGAATCCCACGTGACGCAGCTGAGGGTAATTTTTTTTTCATTTTTACATCCCGCCACCCTCGCCACAAGGAGGAGACGGGAATCCCCAGAGAGACTTCCCACGCGAGCTGTATAGATTGAAAAGAAATATTGCAACATTGAGCTATGTAACACTTGGGTTAGGGCTCTCCGAGGAGGAGGCACTGAACCAATACACACTCAATAATCGAATTGAATCGAATACACACACAATAGAGCAGAACTCCTTTTTGAATTTCTACTCACCTTGACAATCTGAGGAGGAGGCTCTGAAACTCTGAGGAGGCTCCCTCACTGGGAAGGAGAGTCCGAACTCACAGAAGGCACTTCTCCCTGAGGAGGAGCTTCGTGAGGAGGAGCTCTGACAACTCCCTGAAAACAGATCCATAACATGGAACCTGAACAACTCACGGAAGTCTTACCAATAGAGACGCGCTCAGTGACGTACTCTATGGCGGGGGAATTTCCGCGGTGCACACGCCCAATTTTTCAGGGCGTGGGACCAGGAAACTCCCCCCCCCCCCTTCCCCCCTACCCTGTAACGTGCCGAACAGCAACGTGACAGGAACCCTGAAGGACAGGGGGTTTCAACCCCTGACCAATCAGAAAAGGGGAGGAAAGGATTACCAGTTCACCCCTTTACAACCCCTCACCCCTGATACGATGTAATGACAAAGTAGAGCATGACCCAGTCATAGCATGCTACATGAAGCATCTAACAGCTTCAGATAGCTCATGTGCTAACCTGCTCTCTGAGTTTTACTAAGGAAAAAACACAGAACAGAGAGGGCCCCTTTAAGAGCCCCGGTCCAGACTTACACATGTGCTTCTGTGGGCCAAACCTAACCCAGTTGTAGATCACAACGACACACACAACCCTTCATCACAACAAAAAATGGCAAAAGTACACTCTTACTACAGAGGAACGCCGTTTTTCATAACGAGAGAAGACACAAGTCCTCGATTATGTATTGGCCACAGACCTTGCTAAGCACACATGATAAGTGACCAAACAACCTTTTCTTTAGGAAAAAAATTGTTTCTCAAGTGGAAGCACAACCCCACCAACTTTAAACTGAGGGTTACATCGTATCCCCACAAACACAGTGACACAATATATTGTAAACAACATGTCTGAGAGGAGGGGGGGAAGCCCCAGGGAAACCGGGGGGGTCACCCCTCCTACTTTACCCTTGATACGACCAGGTTTGAACAGGTACTCCTGTTAATATGTGAACATGCTGTTCATTGTCATCACAGGCTGAGAAAAAGATTCATTCCTCAATCACATGTCACTAAGCATAGCTTCACAGGTTAACTAACCCTCTTAGTTGTGAGTTCACCCACGTTACAAACGTTACATGAACACACATGTTCTCATCACAACTAACCAGTTCATTTTTACACATGTAAAAAACAACGCCGATTTACTATGGAGAGAGAAGCTATACCAGTGACAAGACAATTCACACACAACACGCGTCGTATCCTCAATGAATTGCAGCAACACATGTTTTGGAAACATCGTTATTACAAAACATTTAGAAGGGAAGAAAAGAAGAAGTGTTTAAAGTCCGGTCAGGACTCCTACCTTCACCCTGAGCGCAGGCCGAGAGGACTGCAACACTGGTCAACGGGACACCGAGTCGAACCCAGCATCTCCTGCGTTGGTGACGAGGGTATGTCCGCTACGCCACCCAGCCGCCGTTGTCCATGTTGACGAAGTTCTCGCTGGCATGGCACCCGGGTGTAGGGTCGACTAACATCCTCTGTCAAAGATGACGTCGTAGTCAGAGTGTTAAAGGCATGTTATAGTCACAGTAACGTTTCAACAGTGTAGCATTAAGCTAACAGCCGACCGACTGATAGCAACAAGCTAACGTTTACTAGCCTAGTGAACACAACGAGCTAGCGCCGCAGCTAACAGCTGACTGGCTAACAACCGTAGGCCACAAACTAGCACGCCAGCTAAGCAGCTATCACCTGAACTGTACACAACAACATAACAAGCCACACTTCAGACAGGCCGCTGTCCAAGTCCCTCCCCATCCTAAGAGGGAAGAGAAAAAGAAATGTCAAACACAGTTTTCAACTGTGATTTACCAGACATACAGCGGAGCCGGCACAATTCCCATCCGGGCTGCAGCCGACTTGGGCATGGAACTCCCGATAACGAAGATCCATGCCCACTTTTCCTCGTGCTTTAGGGTGTACTTCCACATTCATGTGAAAGATGGGGCAGAGAAGCATCCGCTCGTCCAGAGAATCCCGGGTTCAACCAGGTCTCGGTCGCGGCCCACTAGGTTGACCATCATGGGGGTCAGACCAAGATCCTCCGTCCGCCGCTTAAGAAGCCGAGCAGAGGACCCCAATCTGGGGCCGGCCTTCGTAAATTGTCAGCTAGCCCCCATAGCACTAACAGACAACTAGCGCTCGCAAGCAAAACAGTACTCACCCAGCACGGAAGCAAACCGGCTTCTCACAACAACCGGTGCCTCCCACAGTCCAGCTGTATGACCGGAGGGTCAATACCCATCCAGCCGCAGCAAGGAGGACTGCATGTGGGGAGTATATCAGCGGCGCGAGCCTCTAATACGAAAAAACCGGTGGAGGTCAGAATGATCATCATCTTCCAGACACTCCAGTGACGAAGACAATATCGCCGTATTTTCTCGAAAATAGTGAGAGAAAATAAAGATATAATGTCAACGTATCTCCTTGTCTTCTGTTTTCCTTTCCTCAGATAAATATTTTCTCCACGACAAGTGGGTTATATAACAGGCACTTCCTTGTGGTGAAATTTGAGAAGGAGATGAGTGTGTGGCCCCACCCCTGCTTATATAGGTAGCAGATGGGGGTGTGGTCAGACGGATGTTGGTATGTAAAGGTACATTTTGGAATTCTTCAGTGTATATACGCTGAAGCGAGATATATGCAATATGACGCTGAGCGGAAGCTAGCATGATACAGAACCTTCTGTAGTGTGGTAGTGAAATGTTAACCTTCTGTAGTGTGGTAGTGAAAGGGTTAACCCTTTGTAGTGTGGTAGTGAAAGGGTTAACCCTTTGTAGTGTGGTAGTGAAAGCGTTAAGCATGTGGAATTGGTGGAACTATTAACACTTTGAGTGCCAGCGACGAGATAACTCGTTAGTTCATGCCAACCGCTGAGTGCCAGCCGACAAGATATCTCGTTTTTAATTGTTATTTTATTATTAGCGATTTCCATTCATATTTCATCAATCTAGCCTCACGTTACCAGTGGGGATCTGTCTGAACTCGAATAAGGAAAATACCGCCCCCTATCGTCTCCCGGATGGTAATACACGCATTGGAATGGACTCAATGAAAATGGATGAGAAAAGAAAAATCCGGAATCCACATTTTACTTCTCAGGCAAGTAACCCGAGCTGATCGGACTCATTGTGGACAGTCAGAACAGCGTGGAATATATATTTCCAGTACCCAGCGTTGGATCAATAAACGCGATCGATATTTGGAATGGCGATCAGGAATTGGAATAATCTTTTTGGAGAACATCTGATCTGAGGTAAGGAATCTATTTTACCAGTATTGGGATAATCAGAGCTATTTTCACCTATATATCAGCGTGTGCCATATGTGTGTGTGTGTGCGATCAGGAAATAAGATAATCGATTTTTCAGCCCGCTTCTATAGCGTGCATAAGTATACATATACTATCGATAATCTAGCGTTTATTTGAAAACTATTCATAAATAGGCCGAAAAATTACAACGTGTTTTGTGTATTCCAGTGTATTCCAGTAAAGGGCGTTTATCACAGAATCTTCTGAAATCTTCTGGAAGTTTCAAGAAACTATAGTGTTTTTCAAAATGGTATAAAACGGAAATGAACCGATTAAAAAACAATCCGTTTCGACGGCCACATTAGACATGCCATAATTTAAGATATAGTTTATGCGTTCGCAAATATGAGAGCTCTATCATTGAAGTGGGTGGTGGCATTCAAGGGGGTAAATAGGAAACGGAGGCCGGCACTGAAAGTGTTAAAAAGAGAGAGATGTGTTACCAAAAGAGAAATGATACAATGAATAATTGTTTCAACCTGAAACTGATGGGTAATCTTCTGTGAAGAAAATTTTTCAACAAAATGTCATTGAATTCACACTGTGTGTGTCCCCCCCCTATACATTTATACTACATACAGGTGTTGGGGTATTCAGGTAAAGTGTGGAAATTGTAGGTGAAAACAAGTAAACATGGTCAAAATTAAACAAAACTGTGTACCTTCATCGTCTGCCTCCACCTTTTAAAATATTTTTTTTAATATTTATTCTTACCGTTTATATATATATCCACATTTGTCTGTACATACCTGCATATAACCCTTTTTACATATCTGTACTATATCTATATCTGTACATATCCCTTACCTACCCTTACTAGTTACGCTGCTGGCCGGTATCACTGTATATATTAACACTACAACTCTGTACATACATCTGATTAGCACTATACTCAGTAGTACTAATTTATATATTTTATCCCCAGTTTAATCACCTGTACATTGTATATTACTATTGCACTTTACTGTTACTTTATTGTACACTTTACATTTGCACTCTGGTTGGAAACTTATTTTCGTTGTACTGTACTTGTGCTGTATAATGACAATGCACAAGTCACGGAAAGCATTCAAACCACCGTGCCTGGAGTGCAGACCTCGGTGCTGCTGAAACTAAACTAGACTGCCACTGTGTGCAGCACACCGACATACATACAAATACTGTAGCATCATCTTCTGTTAGGGTCTCCAGATCAGTGAGGTTGTGAATATAGCGGGCTGTATTCACACCCTGATGAAGACTCTTTAGGAGTCTAAATGTGTTGGTCATTCATGCTTTAATAATGGATTTTTGATTTATAATCAGAGTGCCTCGGATTCTCTTTCAGACTGACAATCTGGAATGCCCTCCAACTGACTGAAGCTGATGATTCTTCCTTCCTTTGCTGCATTTAAAAGTATGATCTCCGACCACTGTGTGTCGACATGTAACTGTTTAAACTGATTTTCTATTGTGTATTCTTATTTATTGTGCCTATGTGTATGGATTTGCTGATAAACTATGTAAGCTTGTTGTCAGGAAAATGAGGGTAACCTCTTACAAGTTGAAATAAATACATTTTAATCCTATAGCTGGGTGGATTCTCGAAAAACAATAGCTCACTTTTATTCTCGGCTGCATTTTAAGTAGACTACAGTTCCCTGTCAATATGACACAGGTGCGTTGATCATTTCTAGCATGTGACAGTGCCCATGCTCTTCAATGAAGTCCCACGTATTTAGTATCAACTTGCCTCTAATCAGTATATATTGAAAAAACATTACATGAATAATCAAGGAACCTCTGTTGTGTTGACAAGCACAGCGCTCCTTCAGAGCCAGCGACAAGAAAAGTCACCATATTGATTTTCATGACTCTGTCAGAATCCAGCGGCGCCTGTGTCTCCTGTGTCTCCCCTACGCCTGTTTTTCTCCTGTCTGTCCCTGTCTGTGTGTTAGCTGAGGGGAGCAGCTTCCTGCAGACCATATATGGGCAGCTTCCTTCCACTCACCTGCTCAACAACCACACCTGTCAGCCATCTTCTCATCAGCCTTGCAGTACATCTATGATCTACCCTGGTTCTTCAGTCACTCTTGGTCAGATCATTAACTCAGCTACTTGGTAGTGATGTTTCAGGCCTCTCTTTAGAAATATTTCTCTACAGATTATTTGTCCGTTTTCCTGTGTTTTTGTGCTTCGCTCATTGTGTTTCTTCTGTCTCAGGATCACTACTGCCTGCCTGCCTGCCTGCCTGCCTTCTCTGATACAGACTCACCACCTCCAACCTTCCCCCGTTTTTTTAAATAAACATATCTTCTATATTACTACAGTGTCCGCCTGGATCTAGGGTCCCCCAGTTCTGCTCTTGACAGACTCTGTGTCATCCGTACAGGGAATCTGCTATGTTGCACAAATGCACAGTGTCTTCAATCTCTGGACATTCTCTGAAGATTTCCATATGGATTCATCCCCAAGGACCCCCGACATATATACGGGAGGGTCTAGCAGCTAGGTTTTCATTGGCTATAGTACACTCACTGCACTGCCCAGCATAAACACCCACTAGCTGTGGGGCTTATGCATAATAAGCATTAACCAACAACCATTCATGTTAAAACCAGCATGCAGTCTTATCTATTTGGGAGGGGTTGTCTTCCCCCTTCATTGGCCTATGCTATAGCTAGCATACTCGTCATCATCATCATCATCATCATCATCATCATCATCATCATCATCATCATCATCATCATCATCATCATCATCATCATCATCATCATCATCATCATCATCATCATCATCATCATCATCATCATCACAATAGGCCTATCAATCATCCTCCTTATCGATTATCAACACAACAGCACAAAACAGTGGTCGTCTGCCTCCTCCATAACAACGACCGTAATTCAAAGGTCTTCACCACTGATCTATATTCCTCAGTCCTGCTGTCTGTCCTTTGATGATCCATGACCTCACCAGCCTTGACGTTCTGCAGTGACTTTGGTCTGCTAAAGTCCCACTGGTTTGAAAAAGCTCAACAAATTCCATTGTCTTCTTGCCATTGTATCCGGTTTCCCACCGCGTGGCTGACAGACGCCGCCATCACACAGTCTGCAGTAGTTCACTCACATCGCTCACTGTATTCAGGCGTCACCACCTGCCTGACCTCGTCGACGTTATTTTCTTCATTTGATTTATATGAATGCCACATTTACCCCAAATTGTCTCCCACGCTTACTTAAACAAGCAATTTATGAGTAACCTTTATGGGAATATAGGCCTACAATAAAATAATAACTGACCACATAACATTGAATCTTACATGGTCTTACACAACATATATTGACACGCTGTTAAAGTGAGAGATTATTATAGTGATGATCCTGTTCCGGCAGGATCCGGCACAAATTAAACTCGCTTGCGCGCACACACGCACACGCACACGCACACACACAGAGAGAGAGAGTTGTTTATGTGCATCATAATTAACAAACATATATCCCCACTGGCATGTATCTGGGTCCAGCTTAACTAGGCTTGCCTAGTCTTGTTCAAGATAAACACGATTAATTAAATTCATGTCTTGATTATAATGGATTTTATTCATTTATCTTTATCACTAATCACATTTTATCACTAAAACAAATAGCACTTTAATTGATAACTGTGATCTAGCAGAGGTAAATGGAAAATATTAACCATATACAGTATGCTGTCTATATTGCTTATGATTGAGATAAAGTTCAGATCTGTTAAATATATTTACACAAATTGTTATGGTTGTGTTGTTGAAATAATCCCAATAATGTTGTGGGTGTTGTGGGTCCACTAGAACAGCTGTTCTCAAACTACGGGTCACGACCCAACGTGGGGTCGCGGGTAGGTGACAGTGGGGTCGCGCATTGGCAAAAAGAATATCAGATAGAATTTTCCACCCTGCAGCTGTGTGTATTTGCCATGTCTCGCGACTCTCGTCCCTTCATCAATGGAGGCCGACACACGTATTCCAATACACATCTCACTACACCCTGCGCATTTATAATCACGGGAGGGGGGTCTGGTCTTTTGTGTGTAACCCAGACTCACAATTGATAGGTTTGTTGTCAGAAGCGGTGCTGGTTGGCCGCGATGAAATGGGCTCTGCCTCTGATCTCGAGGCAGAGTATTCACCTTTGTTAACTCGGAGAAGAAGCACAGATTTTCCTTGCAGACAAAAACAACACATTGGCAGAGAAATGTGCTGATAATGCGCTGGAAACTCCGTTAGTGGCACTCCAGGATAATCAGCAGAGATTTGGGGGTATTTACTCAGCTTGATGGCTTTTTGTAGGAACAGAATGCAGCCAGGAGGCGCTCAATGATCTTTCGTGTGACGAGCTACTGAAAGTCAAGTTCACTGGACACTGGACAGGCCCTCGCAAAGTTCTGGATATCAGTCCGGAACGAGTACCAAGTGTTGTGTAATGCTGTGAAGTGAAGTGTCCCCTTCGCATCAACATACCTCTGTGAGGGCGGATTTTCAGAGTAGAAGCGGATCTCTGCCAAAGCGCACGTGAGCGCATTTTCTTTTCATGTTCTGGCAACATATTTTGCATATATGCCTCGTTTTATAAATGTGTATACAGAAACAATTCCATTGCTTTTGTTGATAATATTCATTCATTTAATTGATAACATAGTGCTGTAATTTCATTTTCGAAACAACGTGCTTTTATTTTGATATTCCTTATCTCCACATTGAAATTACGTGATACATTAAGTGTGGCGTCGCCAAAGAAAAATTCTAAATAAAATGGGGTCGTGGTATAAAAAAGTTTGAGAACCCCTGCACTAGAACATTGGGTGAACACCAAAAACATAAACACCACACAAAGATTAAGTAAGATAACAAGTTGTACTTAAGTGTTTTTGAAAAGTTAATTCACACCAGTTAAGTCTAGTGTGTCAACTTCCATGTCGGACCATCATGTTTTCATATCAGCCCTCGGAGGTCCGAGGCTGGAATGTTACCTGTCGGACAAAGCTGTTGGAGGTGGTGTCAGAGGAGGTGCTCCCATCAGATCGCTTGAAGCGGCTCTTCCTCTTGGCATACTTTCCCTGAGAACAGAGAGAGGAGGAGGAGGAGGAGGAGGAGGAGGAGGAGGAGGAGGAGGAGGAGGAGGAGGAGGAGGAGGAGGAGAGAGAACACCCAAAAGAGATTTACATTTACATTTAGCTGACGCTTTTATCCAAAGCGATTTACAAGTCAGCAGGGTACAAACTCTGGCAGCTAAGGGTAAGTAAGATTGTTCACCAAACAGTGTTGAACTTGAGTGCTACAGTCTTGAGTGCATAGTAGAATAGACTAGGGCTGACCCCTATTAGTAGATTAGTCGACTAATCGGTCGAAAGGAGCCGTAGTCGACTGGCCAACCTCTTAGTCGAATAATAATAATAAAAAATATATATATATATATATATATATATATATATATATATATATATATATATAATATTTTTTTTATCATTCTTTCCAAAAGAAAAGAGGCCTAGAAGCATGGCTAACGCTAATGGCACACATACCAGAGGCTAACTGCCTACGAAAACAGGCACAGAGGCACTGAAAGAGGATTTCACCCATCTAATGAACACACTAGACTAGACAAATATCAAGATGTATCCATCAGTGGACCAATTGCATGCTTTTGCAGAGGACAAGAAGCCTTCAGTCGACTCCTTCAGACATTAAGCACCCCCCACAGCCCAAATGGAATGATAAAAAATATTTTAAAAGAAATATAAAAAATATTATACCCCTTTTTATTTTATTTTTTCGACTAACGGCAAATTTTGGCCAATCATAGTCGACCATCCAAATCCTTAGTCGGGGACAGCCCTAGTATAAACATAATAGTATTAGCATAGTAGGAAGTAATATAGGCAAGGTAGATTCCTTAGTAGTAAAGTGCATAATAAGGTTAGTCGTTTTTTTCTCTCTACATTTCAGATATTGATTGAAGAAGTGTTTTAGTTTTTAGTTGACGGTCAGAAAATGTTGCGGGTTTCGGCTGTCCTGACTGTGGTGGGAAGTTCATTCCAGGAGCGAGGACCGAGAATATGGCGACTTTGCCTCAGTAGTCCACAAATAGGACATTATTTGGGAATAGCAATGTGATAATGAGACACTTGGTGAAGCATTTGTGAAAACCTCAGACCGTGATCCGGCAGAGAGATAAGAGGTTCCAGATTGGAGAGGGAGTTCACTAGAGAGAAACTGTGTTCTCCTCTTCTTAGTCCAGCAGCTCCATGTTAAGCCTCCATTACTTGTCATTATTCATGTCCTGGTGTAGGTTGGGACCCTGTAATCTGATTGGCAGATCCCTGGCAAATGGCCTATCTGGGTTGGGCAGAGGCCTACATTGCATTATGAGCCCACCCTATCCACATCACCATGGCTACGCAATGCAGACTAATCACATTAGTTGGCAATCAGGAGCCCTGGTGGATCAGACTGGCCGTGTCCCTCCTGTGAGTGAGGAAGGGACTGCTGGTTAAGCTAATGGTAGCAAGCAAATAACACATAGTAACAAACAAACACTGCGACTATGAGCACAGACGTGGGCACGTGCACACACAAACGCACACACACATACAGTACGTGCACACACGCGCACACACACTACATGACAATTAATACAGCATGGATTCTGTCACAAATATCCAATAGGAGATATTGCTCAGTGGTATAGAGCATTTGACTCCGGATCAAGATAATAAAATCTGGAAATCCTTCACTCTCTTATCGAATACCACTGAAAATCAAGAGTGCTCTATTATACACAGCAACATATAATGCACAGCAAACTGTGGAATATTGCGCATGTAATCGTTCAGCATGGTAGAAAATACATCTGACAATTTTCTGCCCAAGAGCCATTTTCTCGTCATACACACAATAAGGATCACGCACCATATAAGGAGTAGTGTTCTCCCACACAGCTGCTCCCAGCAAACTAACTGCCCACACACACACACACACACACACACACACACACACACACACACACACACACACACACACACACACACACACGCATACACCCACATACACACATGGTATGCACACTTACACACACACCTTGAATGCACACCTGCGTCAACAATGAACTTCATCAGTCAACCCCTGCATTACTAACCCACTTGAAGCTTTGAACCTGTCTAACCGTCTTCATGGTTAATGGCTCAGTATCCTTAGGAAAATCTTGATCAGAAATCCAGTGATAGATTAACGTCACAATACTGTAGCTCTCATTGTTGCCCTCTGCACCCTTTATAGCTCATTATCATCATCATCAACTGAGATAGGACAGCCAAAGGCTCGCAGAACAGAAGTATGACTCTTATGAAACAGAATTATCTGTTCAGTGAACAGTGCAAACACAGACATCACAGTGGTCAAAAAGACCATTTCCAACCATAATATAAAACACAAAGATAATACACCTAACCA
This sequence comes from Notolepis coatsorum, assembly GCF_963971535.1. NCBI lineage: Eukaryota > Metazoa > Chordata > Actinopteri > Aulopiformes > Paralepididae > Notolepis > Notolepis coatsorum. Next base: position 35,629,016 of record NC_140178.1, read on the forward strand.
AAAGTGTTTGGTCAGTAACATGGGTCTCCCAGTCCCTCCGCTCTGCAGTAAACACAAAATACATTTTCTGGTATCCCTTCCTACTTCATCCGGAGAGAGAACTCTACACTGCAAAAATTATCTGACAAAAATAAGAAATAAAAACAAATATGAGATTGGAACAAGTAAAATAATCTGCCAGCAAATTAGGCTTGGCAAGATTTCTTTAAATAAGAAAAAATATCTAGGGTTCTCTCTTCTGATTGGAGAAAGTGGGGAGGGATACCAGAACATTTATTTTCTGTTTACTGCAGAGTGGAGAGACTGGGAGACCCATGTTACTGACCAAACACTCTATATCAGTGATGGCTGTCGAAATGTAGAGCTATTTAACACTTGTTTATAAAAAAGAAAAAAGAAAAACCATTTACATCACCTTTAAGAACCTTGTTTCAAACCTGTATCAGACAGACAGTATGAATAGTTTCAACCCTGTGGGGGTTGTCCTCAGCTAAAGAAACTCCTACTGTATCAACTATTCACAGCCTATTCATATAATGTTGTCCACTAATCAGTAATCAGTCTATTATTAGTGACAAATCTATAATTGTGGTACAGTAGCCACATTCTTGTCTTTCAGCAAATTACAATAATCATGTGAAGGGCCTCTTTAAATATAGGGCCTTTAAAACCAGAGGATATTAATTAAACATGTTTGTTAATGACTAATACATCATTCAGTGTGAAACTAACTAGTGTGATGGACTAATAAATCACTGGTTCTCAACTTTATTTTTTATTTTTTTTTATGTCAAGGATCCCCAAATGTATATGTAATAGGCCATAGACCCCTATTTTATGATTGATGAACAATTGTTAAATGAGATTAAGTCCAGAATTCCACAACTGTCTGTGTTGTAAGTGGGGCGATAACAGAGGCGAGAATGAACCCTCACAATAGTCCTTCATATACATTCTCTCATTGGGCTTACTGCTGATTGATTGATTGAATTGATTGATTGATTGAAAACTTTATTAACAGATTGCAGAATGGGTACAATACAGTACAGCTCAATACACAATTGTTAAGGGGATGCAGACCAGAGAAAGACTTTCGTCTTGTTTACACCAGGGTCCCCCATTTTCAATTCACATGCTGGTGACTAAAATAGCAGTTCTATATAATCTAGTATTGTATTGTATTAGATTAGTATTGTAGAGAATTTGTTGTGGAAATTACAATGATGGAAATCGTCTATTCTAAAGCCACACCATTATAAACAACTAAATAGATGTCATATCGCCTTTTGATTTGAATTTAAAAGGAAAATATGTCAAATTGTTATACCGTCAAAGACAAAGAAAATGTGTATCTGTGTAAATGTAACATCACACAGCCATAAGTCGGGGACCAGTTGCTTTTCATTCCTTCATTCCTTGTTCTTTTCATTCCTGATTTAACATTTTAATCATTTAAACTCCTCTGGGTCCTACCAGTGAGTCCAATAATGCAATTACTGTTGTATGGCCTGGCTTTGCTCACATCTACAGCAATCAGAGGAGAGCTGCCAAGGTTTGTGATGATATAAAATAGTCCATCCTTGGTAGCAGGGAAGTGTGGCTATATAAGGGACTAATGGCACCCTAGCTTTTCATGTACTGTAATGTAATGACGCCTAAAAGGAAGATGGCATCTACGGTATGAATACCAGTATGTTGCTTATTATTATTACTACAGACATGCTGTTGTAGCTCACAGGGATTTATCACCTTTGAATCTGATTGAGGGGAAATTTAAGGGTACAATTTTGTGACATGGTTAAGCTTGTATTTAACTTAATTTTGCCTTAAAGCGACAATGTGTCTTTTTCTTTTCTTTTCTTCTATTAATTAATCATGGTCTGGAGTGTGTACAGACAAAATTGAGACCACCGACACATCAATGCAGCACTCGCCTTCGCTGCTGTGGCCTCAAATGGTCTGATGAGACACAACACTAGACTAGAGCCATATGGAATCCGCGATCACGGAATCGCGGACGGAATCACGGAATTGAGCAATAGAAATGGAATCAACTATAAAAAATAAAAAATAAATGACTTTTTTTTCTAATGTTGTGGGACTTGTACAGCACTTTGTTCAACTTTGGCAGTGCTGTAAAGTTTAAACCTTTTTAAATCTTAGACAAACAAAACACTTTGCTTTCATGAAATATTGTAAGCCGTCATTTGAGGCTTTATAAAAGCAGCACAATGAACACAAATCTGTCAGTGCCGAGTCCGACCTCATCTTAAATAACAAACAGCATTGCTTGTTGTAGTTAACAAAGAGAGGCAGAGTTGATTTTGCAAAAATATATATAATTTTTTAATTTTTTTAATAATCGAATTTTATTTTCATATTCGAATCCCATGCCCATCGAACGAAGCTTCGAAGTATTTAAGACAGCCCTATTAAATGGACTGTTATATCTTATTAAATTGTGGACATTTATTCATTCCCACTTATTAGACATTATTTCTGATGGTAAAATGAGCGTACAAAGCAAAATACAGAATTCTGAAATATTAAAACGGAAAAAACGGCATTTGGAAAAAGATTTAATGGAATTTGGAAAAAAATAAAACGGATTTCATATGGCTCTACACTAGACCATGTTTAGTGTTGTGCCTCACCAGACCACTTGAGGCTAGAGGGGGTAAAAAGACACATTGTGGCTTTAAGCAGGTTAAAATGCGAGACAAAATCATTTGTTTTACAGTATATAAGTCAATACCTACCATGTGCTTATTCATCATCTGCTGATTCAAATGCTTAATTTTAGCTAGAGCATGGGCTGTAATGAGCAATATATTCATACCCCAGACATCATCTTGTTATGAAAGTGCCATTACAATATAATAATAATAATTGTAAGACTAGAAGTCTTTATTTGTCATGCAGTTTTTTAACACACACACGCGAGATGGGCGACCCACAGGAACACACACACACATGCACTGAGTCGCCGATGAAATGTCTCTCTGCACTTTTCCCATCCCGTTGTCCTTCCCCCCAAGGGGGAGCAGACATGGGCTGCGGCGTGGGCCGTACCCGGGGACCAAACCAAGTGCTCCTGTCCGTCTTCGTCAAGGACGCCACAGCGTTAGAGATCTGTTGTGCATGTTTTTCCATTGGGTTTATCTTATCGGGGGGAACCCTTGCGAGCACGGGGAGAACATGCAAACTCCACACAGAAAGGCCTGGGAGTAGGATCTCTATTAAATCCATGTAAATGTAAATGATCAAAATCTGTGAGCAAAACCAGGCTACGGTAAATGCATTAGTCTACCCATATAACTCTGTATGATGTACAATAGTGCTGTATATACTGTATATATACATTTATATTTACTGCATATGTAGCCGGTTTGATCTTGTCTGCGTTGTGTTTAAAGTCGATTCGACCCCTGTTAAGGGATCGCCCTGAGTGGGAGTTGAACCCCGGACGCCGGCGTCGCGGGCGGCATCACAGACCACTAAGCAAGAAGTGAATTCACTGCTTGCTTCCGGGTCTGGATGCCTCTGGGGAGTGAGTTTACTTGCAGTACCGCTTACCATCCACAGCCACGTCACTACTTGTGCCCGTGACTGTGGATATACTGCGGTACCTCCGTTACACTCACCCCACTAAACTCACACCACCCAGGGCATCCGGGTCACGGCACCACATGTAGCCGGTTTGATCTTGTCTGCGTTGTGTTTAAAGTCGATTCGACCCCTGTTAAGGGATCGCCCTGAGTGGGAGTTGAACCCCGGACGCCGGCGTCGCGGGCGGCATCACAGACCACTAAGCAAGAAGTGAATTCACTGCTTGCTTCCGGGTCTGGATGCCTCTGGGGAGTGAGTTTACTTGCAGTACCGCTTACCATCCACAGCCACGTCACTACTTGTGCCCGTGACTGTGGATATACTGCGGTACCTCCGTTACACATATATATAATTATTTATACATGTATATCTGTCTGAATATACCTGCATATAATCCTTCTATATACCTACTTATACACCTACATATAACCCATATAACTCTGTATGATAGCATGTACATTAATGCTGTATAATGGAACTTCATAAAAGTCAGACAAAGCTTACCAAAAGCTCAAACAGTGAACTCCAAGCCCACGTGGTTGAACAAAAAATTCAAAGAAACAGACTAAGAAATGACGTAAACACCATGATCAAAACCGCAAAAAGAACGTCATCAATGACAAAACTGAGGAAAACTAAAACAAACCCTGCAAACTTTGGAAATTACTAGAACACATAGTAGCATACTACAAAAACCTAGGGGTCCGCAAAGACGACTTCAAACTGGAAATGGTAACAACAAGTACTCAAAAAACTGAGCGCCCTCCAACCTAACAAGGCCACTGGCCATGACAACATCCCCTCCAAATTCCTCAGAGACTCAGTCGCCACCATCACCCCAGTCATCACACACATAATAAACCTCTCCATAAAACAGGGACATGTCCCCAAGGACTTCAAAATTGTGAGAGTGACCCCCCCTGCACAAAAAGGGCAGCAAATTAGACCCAGGCAACTACCGCCCTGTTTCTATTCTTACCTCCATCTCGAAAGTCATGGAAACAATTTTCTATGAACAGGTCGAAAACTACCTAGCGGAAAAAAATCTAATCTACGAATTCCAATCTGGCTTCAGAACATCCCACTCCACTGACACATGCCTTGTCTATTTGAACAACCACATCAAACAAGAAGTGGACGCGGACCTACGACACTGTCAATCACTCCATTCTGATTGACAAGCTAAAAGCAATTGGTTTTGTCAATTAAGGCTGTCAGTTTATCACGTTAATTAGATTAATTAATTACACAGCAAATTATCGCGTTATGAAAATTAACTAAAAATTAATTAAAAAAATCTATTATTTATTATTATTATTATTATTTTATTTTTCTATCTCATTCATTCCATAAGAACGTAGAATACACTTTTTTTTTTTTTTTTTTAATATTGGCTATTTGCATGTTCTTGGTATCTGATTCTAGGGACATCTATGGATCTCAGGGAATGTATTCCCAGTGTCAGAAATACTGTGTCTACAGGGCCTATATAACACCCTGTACATTGAATAAAATGAATCACACCCTACCTAAATTGTGCTGGCATGGGTGTGGAGTAGAGGGTACGCTCATGCACTTGCTGTGGCACTGCCCGCTTGTTAGGACATTTTGGTTGGACATTGCTGAGGACCTGTCAGTTACTCTCCAAATTGACATTAATCCTTGCCCTATAATGTGTATATTGGGTGTAAAAATGGACACTGCTCAAGCAAAGATTGTAAATAATACTGTAGCACTGGCTTTTCTAGCATGCAAACGGATTATTTTAATGAACTGGAAAGAACGCAAACCGAACTGCTTCAGTATGGAGAACTGGCGCAAGGACTTCATGGACTTGCTATCGATGGAACAGGCTGCTCTGTCTCTTCAAGAGAGTGATAGGCCCGATGGCCTTCAAGGTCCCCTGAACTTTATTAGATCACTATCTGGAATAAGTTTGTCTACTGAACCTTTGTAACGCTCTGCAACCCCCCCCCCCCCCCTCGCCCCTTGTTGTTATTGTTATTATTATCATTTCTTGTCTTGTCTTGTCGTGTATGTATTGTCTTGTTTGAGAAAAATAAAAAACTTTAAATATCAAAAAAAAAAAATACTGTGTCTGTTACTAGGCTTGAGTCAATTGTAATGAACCAAATGAGAATTTGTTTATTTTTGACTGTGAATAAAACCATGCTAAAATTAACCAGACCTGAAAAATCTAAGCAAATGAATAAATGGAAGATGATTAAACAGAAGGTTTTTGTAGATACAGTACTGAATTCTGCCATCCGGACACATGCAATTTGAAATATGATTATAGAATATAGAATATATCAGGCCTAAAATGGTTATGCGATTAAAATGCGATTAATTAGATTAATTAATTACAAATCCTGGATGCAATCCTACCTGGAGGGGAGAGAACAGATGGTGGAGGTAAACGGTACTCTATCCCCCCCCCCCCCTCACAGTGAGCTGTGGTGTTCCACAAGGAAGCATACTAGGACCGCTACTGTTCCTAATTTATGCAAATGACATGTCGTCAGCTTGTGACTGCAACTTGTTCTTGTTCGCGGATGACTCAGCCCTGCTGGTCTCTGACAAGAACAAATTACAGGTTGAAAAAACCCTCAGCTCAGAACTCGGCAGAATCTGCACCTGGCTAGCTGATAACAAACTATCATTACACCTGGGTAAAACAGAGTCCATTCTCTTCGGATCAAATAACAAACTCAGCAAGACCGACGGCTTCTCAGTTACGAGTGGGTGACAATATTGTCACAAGGAAAGATTAAATTACATAGCTGGGTTCCATCCTAGAGGCAAATCTTTCCTGTGACAAAATGGCATCCAATGTAATCAAAAAAGTCAACCAACGAACTAGATTCTTATACCCGATCTCCTCTCTGGTAAACAAGAATACCCTGAAGACTCTGGCAGGAGCACTCATTCAAGGGTACTACGACTATACTTGCACCTCATGGTACCAAAGCACATCAAAGGCGCTAAAAACAAGATTACAAACATCACAAAACAAACTGGTCAGACTACTACTTGACCTTACTCCTAGAACCCACGTAGATGACAGAGTACAGCAACTTGCAATGGGCCTGGTCTACAAGATACACTACACCACACAGGTACCCATGTAGTACTGTATATTTGCATATCGTATATGTCACAAATGGTGCGAGGGGGCTGTAGAATGGCAACATTGACTCCGATGTTCCATCATAATACTTGCTCTGTCTGAAGCTTTGAGGTTAAAGATTCATATTTTTTTAGGACACTAAAAAGGTGGATGCAATAAAGGGTCACAAATGCGTGCGTCTGTTTATGTGTCTGGGCTGTGTTTCTATGGCTCCGGGATGAGGAGAGTTCTCCACAGTAAAGGGCAGAGAAATGCCAGAGGAAGTGAGGAGCGCGGGCTTCCTGTTGGTAAACAACTGTGGAGGCTAAGTGGGTAATTAAAGAGGGGGGCGTCTTCCACCCGAGGAGCGGACGGCGTCACCGTAGACGCACTTCAAAACAAAACATCCCGTATAATACACAATTCTGCTCACAGAGTTCGGCTCTCTGTCTGTTGTCGAGGAACAAACGCAATCTCAGATCTGAGTTATACCGTCCCTCCTGCCTATAGAACCCGATTCCAATCAGCTCAGCATTGCCTGGCTTACGATTCGTCTCTCTCTCCCCGCTCCACGTCGTCGGATCGTTCGATGCTGGGAGAGACCCGGGCGTCTGACAGACCCTTCCCTCCAGGATATTAGAAGGTGCCTGCCTCTCTTGCTCGTGTCTTCGCGGCCGGGTTATAAATATGTATGCCAGCGTGACCCGCTGCGGGTCTGCATGAACTTCATATCTAATTGATCTGAGTGCAACAAACAAACCCGTTCCCCGCTGAACGGCACGTGGAGGGGGTCCATCTGTCTTTCACCAGAGCCCCACGCGGGATAAGGATCTGACTGGTGAGAACAGGACAGGAAGAGGTGCGATAGGGGGAGAGGAGCATTAGAGACAAAGTGACGTTCGGAGCGAAGAAAGCGGACGATGAAGAATATGATGGAGGGGGGATGAAATAAAGGAGAAGGTGATGGAAAGGGGGTGGGAGTGAGGAGGCTAGGGAGCAGGATGCATACTTGGCACGGCTTCAGGCACTCTATGTGTGTGTGTGTGTGTGTGTGTGTGTGTGTGTGTGTGTGTGTGTGTGTGTGTGTGTGTGTGTGTGTGTGTGTGTGTGTGTGTGTGCGCGTGTCTAATGCGTGTGTAATGCGTGCATGCATGCAATGGTTTTTTCTGATGGAGACAATGATGAAGCTCAGTGTGGGTGTATTTGTTCTGAACAAGCCCCCCCCCCATTTGAATTATTATGACTAATCATACCCACACATCCAGTGATATCATACAGCTGCTAAAAAAGCTATTTGTAGCCATGAAATAGTCACACCGTCTGAAGTCAAACACCAAAGCATGAAACGAGTAACATAATGCCGGCAGGATATTCAATAATCAATGAAATGTGATGAAGTGCATCTTGAGAGTAAAATGTAGGCAGACCTGTCAAAAGATGTCTCTGGTCATAGCTCCCGACACGATGAGAGATGCTGAGAGATTCTGAGAGATGCTGTAAGGCTGGCAATATCGACTAGTCAAAGGCAAACTAATCACTCAATGGTGTTGTTGACACGGGTCCGAGTGGCAAACAATTACTGTCCAAGTCAAGTGTGGAAAAGGCGTGGACTCCATCTCATGTTAATAAAACTCTCCTGTAAAGGGACTTTGGCGTCCACCGTGGATCTCCACCCCACTCTCATCTGCGCAATGGTTTTAGGCATATCGGGGAGGTCCCGGTCTTATTTCGCTCGTCAAGCATGGAGCGCCTCCATGCTTCCTCTTTCCCTGTGGGTTGTAGTCCAGAGCCTGTTAGTTGTCTCCTTTCTAAATGTATGCCCGATCCATCTCCGCTTTCTCCTTTTGATTTCAATGTTGATTTGCTCCTGGTTTGTCCGTTTCCACAGATCTACATTTTGTTATTTTTGGGCCACTACTTTTGAATAAACACTTGCAGTTTGTTGTTGGTGATTGTTTTTGTGGCTCCATAGATGCTCATGTCTACTGCGACAGGTGCTTGGGTCTCACGAGTCCCCCTCTCCGCCTCGACTCCTCAGACAATGACCCTTTTGTTGCTGGTGGCACCTTAGACAGCACCCCTCCGTTCTGTGATGTCGTCGATGAGGAAGGTTATCAGCTGGATTCCACCAGCCCCCTATCCGCTTCTGGTGCCCCGCCCATGTGACTGCCACGCCAGGACTTCCCTAGGCTCATCCAGGCTGTGGTTGCAGTGGCTAATGGGATTCCCCTTCCCAGCCCCCCACCCCTCCCTGAACCCGATGGCATGGTAGGTGAGTATTACCGCCCTAAACCATCCACCCGGCAGCCTTTCCTGTGCCCTAGGTTCTTGCCCATCGATCCCTACACTGACAACGCAGGGACCACAGACCGCAGATGAAAACAGTGGCTCAACAGCTCACCGACCAGGCAAAACTTAGAGTGTGGCTGCTGCCAACAACATAGCATTTCTCTCCTACTAACTGGCGTCCTTGGTGGTGGGAAAAGAGACGCTCAACTATGAAGAAATGGAGAACCTGACCAAGACCTCTGGTGCCAGACGAGGAAGCCTCAGTGTTCCACACTGCAGAGATGGAGAGAACCCATCTCTCATTCAGACCTCTTCTATTGTTTCTATTGTGGTCTCCGTTGACATCTGCACTCGTGTTCCAGACGAGAGAGCATTCAGCCTCGACACACCTGGTGACGTCACCCATTCTTTCAACACGGCTCGCAGTCTTCCAAGGATGTGGTGCTTCAGGTCGATGTGGATCAGGCCATCACTCCCCATTGTGAGCTGGTAAACATGGTTTCTCCGTTAGCCAACCCTCTCTTTCCTACAGGGTCCTCCATGGGTGAGGCTGGTTCAGAACTAGCTCATAACGGTAGCGACCCAGATGTCTTGACAACATGTTCATCCAGCTTACCTCAACTCAAGGCTCGCCCACTAACCAAATACTACACAGTATGGCGAGAAAAGTGTCCCCTGTCAGAATGGCTAGACAGGTCACTGAAGGTGGGACACCCCTTACAATTTGCGGCCCCCTACCGTCCACTCTCGGGTGCGAGTCAGACTGTGCTGTCAGACACGGCAGCAGTGCCATCCCTCTCTACCAAGATTCAGACGCTGCTTTCGAAACAAAAACTTATTTCCAATGTCCCTCCACAGGACGGCACAAGGGATTTACTCCCGATATAAGAAAACAGGGGGTGTGAGGCCTGTTCTGGATCCCTCGTCACTCAATCGGCTGATTGCAGTGAAAACGTCCAGAACGCTCACAGTAAAGACCCTGTTATGATCTGTCAGACCAGCAAGACGGATTCACGTCTATAGAGTTGAAAGATGCCTGGTTTCATGTTCCCATCTTCCCACCACACAGGAAAGTAATTTCCGATTCGCCTATCGAGGGACAGCTTACGAATATCTGAGGATCCCGTTCAGATACTCTCTGGCACCCCCGTTTTCACAAAGTGTGCGAAGACGGCACTCAAACCTGGAAATGCGCCACCAGGGCATGAGAATTTTATTCTACCTGGACAACATTCTGGTTCTCAGTCAGACAGCCAAACCAGACTACCGGTGGCCATCAACCGGGAAAAGAGTGCTCTTATCACGGACACATCCCTGATAGGCTGGGGAGGGACAACATGTCTGTCTAATGCAATAGGAGACAGATGGACATTGCTGCTCAATGTGCTGGAGTTCAGAGCAGTGTGGCTAGTGCTCAAGCAGTTTCACAGCCGACTGAGCCAAACAACACCTGTCCCATTGGCTGTGTAAGGAGATCTCTCACTGTTACACCCAAGTCGGACAGGCGCCACCGGTCGGCATCAGAACCCATGTGTGTGTGAAATGCGTGCAGCAGCTTCTTGGTCTTCTCCATGCCCTTTTATCAGATTCAATCTGCTGGACGTGTGGGAGAATTCTCTCTCACACTCCGTCCTCAGCCCAGGAGCCCCTCCTCATCACTCCAGCTCTTGCTAGAATGAAAAGCCTCCCATCTCCAGATGAGGTTATTTGTGTTTTTATGCACTGAAATGTCTGTCTTCTCCCCTTTGTGGTTATAATTCCTAACTCCCACACTGTGTCACCAGGCTTTTTTTCTTTTTTTTCTGTAAACTCTCTCTTCTTAAGAGAGATAAACAAATTTATTCTTGGGATCAGCATTTTTACACATCAGGAAAGCAGTTTTTCCTCCTTCTCTCCTGTTACAATTCGCAACCTGCATTGTAGGCTACCCTGCTTTTCACCCCTACTGGTGTCTTAACCTCATGATATCACCTTTTAGGCTTATTTGGTTTTATCCTAGCCTCCCTCATAGGCTTTTCTGGTCAACCATTCTCTTTCTGTCCTCTTCGTTAGTTCTGGCGTTGTGTTTTTTACGCACTGGAGATCCCAGACCATCTTAAGGCTATAACCTATTCTAGTAGTAGAAAAGACTCACGCACATCCAAAGTATAGTTACATATCAAATAGATATGTAAGGTTGTGGAAAAAAAGTCAGCACACCGTCTGCCGTGTTCCCAAGTTTAATGGTGTTAAAGTGAATTAAACTTGGGAACACGGCAGACGGTGTGCTGACTTATAACCTATTCTACCCAAGGTATTTTTGCACTATATAAACTCCTTCCCCTTGCTTCTCCTTTTAGGTCTAAGCAGAGGCATGCATTTTTTTTTTACTATCACGTCCTTTTAGGGTGCATTGATCACGGCTCTGCATCACTTCGTCTTAATCCAATAGGTGAAGCAAGATGCGTACCAGCATGGAATAATGATAGAAGACAGAATACACTATTGGAATTATAGACTTGTGATTACATCAATCATTTGTTTTTAAATGCTGTAGTTTTCATGTTTTGAAACGTTTATTCATAGCTATAATGAAAACAAAGATGGTGGCAAAAACTAAAGAGAATGATCCTGGAATGACACAAATGTCAAAGTAGTTGTGCTCATGTGATTGGTCGAAGATTATGAAGTAGGGATGGGCATCTATTTTTTTTTATATTCAAATAGTCGTTAAATGATCAAAAATCGAATCCAAATATTGTTTTGTCTCGAAATAACCACCAGCACCTACACTGTGTAGTGTATTGAGAGGGACCCTATTAACTGTTACACTGCTGAATGGCATGCTGGGTACAGGTAGCTAGCTAACCAGGTAGCACAACAGTCTGGGAGAACATCTCTTTCTTATCTCCGGTATCTCTTTCTCAAGGAAGAAAGAGATACTTCTTAGGGACCTGCACTGGCTCCCCATTGCTGCACGAATCCGCTTCAAGGCCCTCGACCTGGCATATCGTGCAGCAAAGGGAACCGCTCCCGCCTACCTCCGGTCAATTGATTGATTGATTGATTGATTGAAAACTTTATTAACAGATTGCAGAATGGGTACAATACAGTACAGCTCAATACACACAATTGTTAAGGGGATGCAGACCAGAGAAAGACTTTCGTCTTGTTTACATCAGGGTCCCCCAATGGTCTCTAACTACACACCCTCAAGACCCCTACGCTCTGCATCTTCTGGCCACCTCAGACCTACTCCTATCCGAGCTCCGGGAGGGTCATCAAGGAGAACCTGCCTTTTCTCAGTCCTTGCCCCACAATGGTGGAATGAACTGCCCCACCACAGTTAGGACAGCCGAAACCCGTCCAATCTTTCGCCGTCGACTAAAGACGCACTTTTTCAACCATTATCTGAAATAAAAAAATAAAAAATCGAACCCTAACTAACCTTACTGTCATGCACTTGTCCTAATATACTAACCTACACTGTAGCACTCAACACTTTGATGAACATTGTTACTCAGCTGATAGAGTTGTGCCCTTCCTGATGACTTGTCGTACAGAACTTGTAAGTCGCTTTGGATAAAAGCGTCAGCTAAATAATGTAAAATACCATACATAGATGTTACATTCTAGCAACGTTTTGTACGTTTGCCATGTTTTCACCAAGCTCACATATTTCAAGCATCAGTGATGTAATTTTCAGAATTAATGCTTTTGTTCCCGGAACGCTAGCCTGGTCTGCTATAGCTGTTAGTAATGACAGCAGCTCGCTTGTTTGATTATATCACATTCGCTATTAAGTAAAAACAATATCTATGTTACTAGTTACCATGGAAACAAGTAAAGATTATGATAAAAATTCAGTTAAAACATTTACCATTGGTTCTTTTTTAACAGTATAATAATGAAATTATCTATACCTCTGTCAATGATTATGAACCGTTACCTACATAATACGGTTTGGCTGTAATAATTGTAGTTTTCAAGTTATCTTCACTCTTCAATGGGTGGGACATGGTACAATGGGGGGAAATTCCAGGTGGAACTCCCAGGGCCTATAGGCGAAACAAGATGCTTTTGCCCGCCTTCATATAACTAGAGTTATACTATAACTATCGTTTTCTTCTCTTGCGCTGAGCATCCAGTGGCTGACAGTCCACAATCCACATTCGGCCAGCCACGTCTCATATTATGGTGAATTATGAAAAACAATCCAATTATGCCTTCATTCAATCAACTGCAACAAAATAGACGAGAAGAATAAATATAGACCCAAAGCGCACACCACCTCTGTGACCAAATTATTCAGTTATAGCTTTCTCTCAGAATTATTAAATTAATGTAACACATGGAAATTAGCCAGTGCGTGTTACATAGAGAAATATAGCGTCTCAGCCGTCGCTGTAAGACGCTAGACGGAAAACCATTGTTTTAATGTTGAACAACCTGTTAGGCTTTCTGAAGACAAACTGGTGTTGCCAAAATATAGGCGCAACATTTCCGTAGGCATAGAATAATAGAGTGGTTCCATTCAGTGTCATTTGATTTTTTTTACCGGTTACATTTCCCCCATTCTCTTGATCATTTATGGTGTTACCTGCTGTGCGTGTGGAGGATGATGATCGAACATGTCCATTTGGATATCCTGGGTTGAGGTCGAAGGCGTCCTGGACATATTACTTTTCTGTACCATTGATTTACTTTTTTAATTCTATTTTCTTTTTCATTTATTTATAGAGATATCAACGCAGTCATTGTTAACGAAGACAAAGTGACTGTTTCCCTCGATATATCTGCCTGCCAGTCGCAACAGCTATAATACCTCCCCCCAAGCCTATCGTAGCGCTCGAGCACCAGCCGTTGTTCCTATAAGATACAGTGCGCGGAGGAGCGCTCCAGACATTCCAGCTGCTCGCCGAGCTCCACGCCCAGCTGGACACAGGCCCCACCCTCACTTATCGATTGATCTGAGAACAACAGGAACGAGCTATTGACACTACTCCTGTGATCAGAATGATTAACATTTAACTAACATTTAACAACCATGGATTTGGACCATATGCTGTTTTTTGTTTTTGTTTATTTACCTACTTGTATTTGCTATTTTATATTATTTTAGGGGGTATACAATTTGTGTTGATTTGTTAATTAATTTGCATGTTCCCTGTATAGGCCTTGTCTCCTAAAGAAAAAAAAAAAAAAAAAACAGAATCCGATCTGTGATGTCATCAAGATGTACAACCTGGGAGTTGCTCCAATGATAATGAATGGGACTGCCATATAATGCATGTTTCAGGCCCTCCTTCTGGGGGATGATCAATCAATCAATCACATTTATTTGTATAGCACGTTTAAACATGACGCTTGTCAACCAAAGTGCTTCACATAGCTAAGCTAAGTACAAAGAAAAGTATAAAATAAACAGAAAAATAAAATAAAACCAACGGATAGACAAAGGAAAAACAGAACAACACGTCAACAAGTACAGCAAGAGTCAGGGAAGACCAGGCGATATAGGTGGGTTTTGAGTTTTGATTTAAAAGACTCGATGGAGGGGGCAGATTTAATGGACATGGGGATGCTGTTCCAGAGGTCAGGGGCTGCGACCGCAAAAGCACGTCCCCCCCTAGACTTGAAGTTAGACCTACGAGTTGTTAGGAGACCCTTATCAGCCAATCTGAGGGCCCTGGCGTTGGTATAGGGGGTGAGGAGGTCTGCTAGGTAAGCAGGGGCTTTACCATTTAGGGCTTTATAAATCAATAAGAGGACCTTGAAGTCTATTCTAAAGCACACCGGGAGCCAGTGGAGGGAGGCAAGTGTACAGGGGTGATGTGAGCTCTCTTCCGGGTACCTGTGAGCAGTCTAGCGGCAGCGTTTTGGGGGAGTTGTAGACGGGCTATGGTGGATTTATTTAGCCCCAGGTACAGGGAGTTACAGTAGTCTAAGCGTGAGGATATGAAGGCGTGAATTACTCTTTCCAGGTCTGAGGGGGAGAGAATGGCCTTGATCTTGGCTATGGACCAGAGCTGGAAAAAGCACCCCTTCACCACCGAGTTTACCTGCCTATTGAAGGAAAACTCGGGGTCAAAGAGCACGCCCAGGTTTTTAACAAAGGGCTTGACTAGGGGAGACAGGTTACCCAGGCTGCTGGCAATGACACTGGTTTGGTTCGGAGGGCTGAAAAGGAGGTCCAAACAGTTCTAATTGGTAGACGACACAACTCCATGGTGTGTCTTACTGACCGGCCTTAGTTTGTCCGACTCTAGAGCAACGTGTATGAAATGGTGAGCAAAACGGTGGCACCTCAAGGGACTGTCAGTGTCTTGTCATCTGTCCTTTTCACCCTCTTTACTCCCCAATGTGACACCTCCAGAAGACCCCAGATGTCTTCTCTTTGGTTCGCTGCATTACTGAGGGCAAGGAGGAGGAGGGCAGATCTGGTGAACAGCTTGTGTCATTGTGCAAGAACCACCTCAACATTTGCAAGACATGTAAGTTAAGAGCTGGTGGTAAAAACATTTATGGTGTATACTGTTTATTTTTCTCATATCTTTATATTCAGATGTTATTTTATTGCCTATATGTATGTCTTTCTTCTATTTCCTTGTCCATACCTGTACCTCCCCTCCCCCATGCTGCTATATGATGCACGGATTTCCCCAAAGGGATCAATAAAGTAATATCTTATCTCATCTTATCTATCAGTTCATCCAGGGGGCGGATGTGGAGGTGGCACAGAGTTTATAAGTACTTTGTTCTTCACATCATTCAATAAGAAACTAGAGGTCTGACAACATTGGAGCACTCGAAAGGCTGCGTTCCATATAGCGCCTTTCTCGTACTATAGCCTATTATTCAAAGTGCTTTACAGAAGAATAACGGCATACATTTATCAGTATAGGTGGCCCCAGTTGGAATTGGACCCTGGCAGTGTACTGTGCCAAAAATTCTACCCATTGAGCTACACAGGACCACAAGCTCCACGGGCTCATCCCCCATTGATGTGCCAAGGGTCGGCTCAGGTGTTTTTCCAGATGACATCCATCTCCACAATGTATCCTATCACAATGGGTCCTGTCACCTCAGTGAGCTGGGTGCTATATAGCTTAGGGCTACAGTCTCTATTGCCCTGCTGTGCATACTCTGTCCATCACAAGCTCAGTGTGTATATTTGCACATCTGCCATGACCTGGCGACATATACTCTTGTTTTACATATCCATATATAATTGAGTACATGTGTTTTTTTAGCACATTACTATGGGAATATCAGTAGCCTACTCTGTATTATATGTACACTGTCTGTTCACTGTCTATATGTCTGCTACATGCTCTCTCACCTGTTATCTGTTCATTTCAGTAGCTGCCTGCACACTTGTAGATTAGATGTATCATGCTTATATCTCTGTACATACTATGACTGTACATAGATATTTATTTATTTGTATTCATTTAACCACTTTATTTGACCAGGCAGGTCAATTAAGAACAAATTCGTATTTACAATGGCGGCCTGGTGAGAGGACACAAGGGCCTCTCGAAGGGTAACAAGGAAAGGGGACAACATTTAAAAAATAAAATAGGAAAGAGACAGACGATACATACAACACAGAGGTAAGAGAAATAGTTAAAACACACAAGGTATGTAATACATGAAGCAGAACAGACAAATTGCAGTTAAAAGGCTGGGTGATAGTTGCAGGTGTGTGTAAACAACTCTGCTATAGAGTTCTTAAAAGTAGTGAGGGGGATCAATTTGTCTATTTTGAAAGTAATTTGCATCTTGTTACAACTGCTGGTAGCAGCAAATTGGAAGGAGGCTTGACCAAAGGAAGTATTAACACAGGGAACATTTAGCAAGACATGGTGAGCAGCTCTGGTGTTGTAGGGAGTAGATGACAATTTACAATTTACATTTACAAATTATAATCGTGTGCTTTTATGTTCCATCATATATTTATCTTTTCGTCTTTTTTTTTCTTTTCTATATTTCATATTCCATTCCATATTCATTTCCATGTGGTTCTGTCGACAATGACACAGTCTCCCCTCAGGGACAATAAAGATATCATCTTGTTGTCTTACTGCAGTGATAATATAGGCTAACCACACATGTCTAAGGGTGCTTATACACAGTTCATATTTTACTGAGTGACATCACAGAGGGGTATTGCCATATACATGTCATTCTACTAATTCTATCTATTGGCAAGATTGCAGGGACATCATTGAATACTGAAAACAATAGTTTAAGCCTATAGGCTAAAAATAACTATCAGAGAACATGGAAAAACATTCTATTATAAGCCTATAAGTACATTTTCCATCCAAAAGACTTGTGGCCTGCCCTTAGAGATTATCCTGTAGGCCAGTGGTTCTCAACCTGGGGTCCGGAGACCCCCAGGGGTCCTTCCAGGGGGTCCCCAGAAAAATGTGGAATAGTGTAATTTCACTATTTCATTCAGTAGAAGTTTACCCAATGATAGGAGATATAAGAGTGATTATTCTGATTCACTTTCTCCACTGTTATCCCAACTACAGTATAGACAGTTATTTAATTCTGGATTTAATCATATCTCTAACAACCCAAATCTGCTCAGATGGGGGTCCCTTTGACAAAAGCGTTATGAAATGGGGGTCCGCTGCCTTATGTGTATCAATCTGGGGGCTCTTCAGATGAAAAAAGTTGAGAACCATTTCTGTAGTAGGCTGGAACACAACAGACAAAAATTCATAGATAGATATCAATCAATCAATCAATCAGATTTATTTATATAGCACATTTCACATGACACGTGTCAACCAAAGTGCTGTACAGAGGGTAGGTACACATAGATACATAATGACAAGATAGATTCATAGAAAGATAGCATTGATTGATTGATTGATTGATTGATTGATTGATTGATTGATTGAACATTTTATTAACAGATTGCAGAATGGGTACAATACAGTACAGCTCAATACACACAATTGTTAAGGGGATGCAGACCAGAGAAAGCCTTTCGTCTTGTTTACATCAGGGTCCCCCATTTTCAATTCATCTTAACATAGGCTATATCATGACATAAATGACATACAGATAGACAGTACTGCTACATCTAGACATTTATGACATACCAGATTTACAAATACAGTACTGTTTGTGATACAAAAAGAGTCTAAAAAAGAGAGTATATACATTTGACGAAGAAACTGTACATTGGAGGTGGTTGGGTGGGTGGGGGGAGGTTGGGTAGGAGTGGGGGGGGGGGGGGGGGGGGTTGGGTAGGAGGGGTGGGTGGGGGACACTGTACAACTGTACAAGCAACACTGTACATTGGAATATTGACAAGACCATACTTGGTCATTTTTACTGTACATTGGAGGGGGTTGTGTTAGGACATTTACAGGGGCCAGTTTCGAATTGCAGTCTCCCGTAGGTGTTTTTTGAGAATGTTTTTGAAAGTGGGTAGTGATTCACATTCCTTTACAGCTTTGGGTAGTGCGTTCCACTTTGATGTGGCATAATTGCGAAACGTGTTTAGTCCCTTGTTTGAGCCGAATCTGGGTTTAACATGATTTGTGGAGCTCCCTCTGGTGTTGTGATCGTGGTATTCACTGACCTTTGGGAAGTATTTTGACATGTACATGGGTACCTTGGTCGTGTAGTGTATCTTGTAGACCAGGCCCATTGCAAGTTGCTGTACTCTGTCATCTACTCTAAGCCATCCTAGGTTGTCAAAGTGGGCAGGGGTGAGGTGGGTTCTAGGAGTAAGGTCAAGCAGTAGTCTGACCAGTTTGTTTTGAGATGTTTGTAATTTTGTTTTTAGCGCCTTTGAGGTGCTTTGGTACCATGAGGTGCGTGCAAGCATAGTCGTAGTACCCTTGAATGAGTGCCCCTGCCAGAGTCTTTAGGGTATTCTTGTTTACCAGTGAGGAGATCCGGTACAAGAATCGAGTTCGTTGGTTGACTTTTTTTATTACATTGGATGCCATTTTGTCACCGGAAAGATTTGCCCGCTAGGATTGAACCCAGGTAGGTAATATCTTCTTTCCTTGTGACAATATTGTCACCCACTGTAACTGAGAAGCCGTCGGTCTTGCTGAGTTTGTTATTTGAACCGAAGAGAATGGACTCTGTTTTGTCCATGTGTAATGATAGTTTGTTATCAGCGAGCCATATGCATATTTTGCCTAGTTCCGAGCTGAGGGTTTTTTCAACCTGTAACTTGTTCTTGTCAGAGACCAGCAGGGCTGAGTCGTACGCGAACAGGAACAAGTTGCAGTCACAAGCTGACGACATGTCATTTGCATAAATTAGGAACAGTAGCGGACCTAGTATGCTTCCTTGTGGAACACCACAGCTTACTGTGAGGGGGGGGGATAGGGTACCGTTTACCTCCACCATCTGCTCTCTCCCCTCCAGGTAGGATTGCATCCAGCTCACTGATAGACTATCAAAACCAATTGCTTTTAGCTTGTCAATCAGAATGGTGTGTGATTGACAGTGTCGAAGGCCTTTTGTAGGTCCAGCATGACCATGTCGCAGTGCCGCGTGTAACTGTTCCGCAACAGTAAGTGACTTCCGGGGTAGGCTTGATTGGCCCCGACAGGCACGTGACGCGCAACTTTCTCTGCCGCGCGGCACGCTCCGCGGAGCCGAGCGGCAGAGCTTACAGAATTACGTAACCGTCCAAATACGCCATGACTCTCATTCGGCGCTATAGCTCACCTGGCAGAGCAGCGGTCCTGCGATCCTGCGGTCCGTTGTTGGTGAGTTTGAATCCCATCAAATCTTTTTTTTTAAACGTGATTTTTTTTTTAACGTGTATTCTTTCGCCGGTTAAGGTTAGGCATGGTTATGGTTAAGGTTAAGGTTAGGCATTGTTTCGGAGTTGGTTAAGGTTAGAACGGTTAAGTTTAGGCGCTGTTAAGGAGCTGGTTAAGGTTAGAGTTTGTCTTAGAGAATGGCAATATTCTTTCTATGGTTAAGGTTAGGCATGGTTAAGGTTAAGGTTAAGGTTAGGCATTGTTTCGGAGTTGGTTAAGGTTAGAACGGTTAAGTTTAGGCGCTGTTAAGGAGCTGGTTAAGGTTAGAGTTTGTGTTAGAGAATGGCAATAGACAGCCTATTTCCGCGCGACAGCTCTCAGCAGCCTCGTTGCGCGTCCTGAGTTTGCCGCGTCACGTGCCTGTCGGGGCCAATCAGGCCTACCCCGGAAGTCACTTACTGTTGCGGAACAGGTACACGCGACCCGGTATCTCTCGATCTTTGGTAAAATACCGTAAAAATAAAGTAAAAAGTTCCAAGAGTTTTGATCCCAACACTGCCCCTATGCGGCACACCAGTTAATTGCATAGTTAACTCATCCTACCCACAATGCCTTTCAGAATTCTTGGTCAATACCATTATTTCCAAGAGGGGTATTGTATACTTAAAATGTGAAATTATTTTAAGTTACCTCTGTCAATTACACTTTTGGTGAATACCATTTCCACTAATTAACTATATTATTAACATAACATTTACATAAAAGATTACTTTACGCCGATGTCGACGATAGTTGCTAAAATATTAACAATGGACTCTCCTCTGTAATGGTATCGTCCTGACTGTCTTTCGTCCGTCCTTTTCCTATTGAATAGCAGCCATGAGGTAAGGGATTCATCGGTGTGACAGAAAAAGTTACCATTTAACTAATAAAATAAAAGCCTTCCCCATTGTAAATATGCACGAGGTGTGTTTAAGTATGTACTTTGTTGATACCCAAACCTCACATCACGTTTGACGGGACAAAGTTCCATATATTTTACGTGGCAATGTCCAACACGATGTAGCTAACGCGGAGAGGCCATGTTGTCAACCGGGCTAGCAATTTAGCCTACCGTCTTAACTTTTTACATTATTTTACATTACGTTATCATGCATAATGTCGTAGTGTGTACTAGCGTACCTCTACTAGATAATGTACCAACGTATAAAGTAACCATGGCTGTAAATACGGGTTTGGAATGACAAGTGGCTTCATATAGTTGATACGTTATGACTGACGTGCCTGGCTGTCCCCGGTGCCCCCAGCATGCTCAGGCTCCAGAAGAGGCTCGCCTCCAGCGTCCTGCGCTGTGGCAAGAAGAAGGTATGGTTGGATCCCAACGAGACCAATGAGATCGCCAATGCCAACTCCCGTAAGTTGAAGTCGTTGCCTGTTATTTGACATTTGTATGTATGTAGTACCACCACCATGACCGTTCAACATGGCATATAGTCCTAGCTAGTTCCAGCACTGTTTGATGCACATTGTTACTCTCAGCTGAAAGATGACATCAGTTCATTGGCATTTTCTGAGTTATAGTCTTGCTATAATTTACCAGAAACAACTAATTGACTTGTGGGGTCCCGGTTTAGTCAGAAAGAAATAGCTGATTGATTGATTGATTGATTGAAAATTTTATTAACAGATTGCAGAATGGGTACAATACAGTGCAGCTCAATACACACACTTGTTAAGGGGATGCAGACCAGAGAAAGACTTTCGTCTTGTTTACACCAGGGTCCCCCATTTTCAATTAATCATAACATATATGACATACAGATAGACAGTACTGCTACATCTATACATTTATGACAGATTTACAAATACAGTACTGTTTGTGATACAAAGAGTCTAAAAAATAGAGTATAGATTTGACGAAGAAACTGTACATTGGAGGGGGTGGGGGGGAACTGTACATTGGAGGTGGTTGGGTAGGCGGGTGGGGAGGGGAACTGTACTTTGGATTATCGACAAAACCTTACTTTGTCCCAAGAAGAGGGTCTTGTGTATTATTGGGTTAGGACATTTACAGCTGCTGTACCCTTCCTGCTGACTTGTTGTACATAACTTGTAAGTCGCTTTGGGTAAAAGCGTCAACTAAATTACTAAATGTAAATAATGTAGCTACCGTGCTACCAGTGGTAATGTCTTACATTGGGTGGCTGTGACTCTATGCACATTTGTCCATGACTACAACATGCAGTCACACTGGTATGCATAGTTGATAGGAGACATTGTCAAAAGAAGCGAACACGCTGTGAATTCAGAATTACCTTTCTACTCGGACTAACTGTTTCCCTATCTTCAGGTCAGCAAATCCGCAAGCTTGTGAAGGATGGTCTTATCATCCGCAAGCCTGTCACGGTCCACTCCCGTGCCCGCTGCCGCAAGAACACGCTGGCACGTCGCAAGGGACGGCATATGGGAGTCGGTAGGTTGTAGCTCATTTAGCTTTTATCACCACAGAGCAATGTAGTTAGTTGACTTGAAATGCTCTGTGTGAAATGTTTGTCAAGAGTGCAGGTTTAATCTGTGCATTTTGGTGCTACTTCTATAAATGGATACAAAAATACATAAAACAGGATATCTGGCACACTACATGTTCACACTGCAAGCCTGGGTGCTCAATTCCGATTTATTTCTCAGATCTTATCTTTGTTTGGCTGTTCATTATTTTTTAAATTTGGCCAATCAGATTCCAGTGTAAACCTGTCATGCTACTGACCTGACTCGCATGCGCAAATAAAACATTAATTTGTGACAAATGTCAATCTAGAGGGGATGTAAAAGTTGCATGAATGTCGCATGACATACAGACTGAGGTCGCATTATTATAAAAAAATAAAAGTATCTGATATTGGACCACATATGAAAGTGGCTCAAATCGGAATTGAAAAGATCCGAATCGATGTGATTTGTGCTGTTCACACGTCATAAAAAATATCTTATTTGGGCCACTTTTGCCTGCAGTCTGAACGTAGCCTTAGGTGAGTAATAGAAGGATGAGTGTTTATTGAAGTACATAAAAAAAAGCGTTTCGGTCACCCTTGTGAAGGCACCTAGGCTCTTGGTACTTTCATCAATTATATTTTCTATGCCTCACCTAATGTGCCAGATATCCTTTTTCCAAGAGTGCAAGTGTGACCAGGGTAAAACTCATGCTTGAAACATGTTCTCCACTGAACAGAGCTGGCACAGCTACCAACTATCAAACCTTAACTTAAGGCACGTGCTGTATGGAAAATACCACCATGTAGGCCCAAAAAATATCTAAATCTAGGCTATTGATAACCCGTTCTCTGACCTACACCTGTGGGGAAACCCGTTCTCTGACCTACACCTGTGGGGAAAATACTGATTAGTTAAAGGTACATTTCAGGTTCAAATAAAAGTTCAAGTCGGTTGTAGTGAATTTTCATGCCTAGTCAATCCATTCAAACAGAGCCAGTACAATGAAAGGTGACTTTACTTATTTATGAGTGATAAACGTTGACACGTTTCAATGGACTGGCTGTCCTTTTTCTTTTTAGAATATAGTTGCCTTTGGAACCTGGTTTGTGTCTACACCTTTTTGTTTTTAAACTAATTCCTCTCCACTCTAGGTAAGAGAAAGGGTACAGCCAACGCCCGTATGCCAGAGAAGCTGTCCTGGATGCGTCGCATGAGGATCCTGCGCCGTCTGCTGCGTCGCTACAGGGAGGCCAAGAAGATCGACAGGCACATGTATGTTTACTCAGGGTTTCATACAAATCCTGCAAATTGAGACTCCGTTTCTTGTCCCTGAAAAGGAATGGCATGCCATGTTATATGAAGAACGTGTCCTGGAAAAACGGAAGGTTACGGGCTCTTGTTACCCGGCGGTCATACTCCATCATCTGCCCAAGTGCACACTAGCCTTAAAATAATATCACAATATTTCAGGGTAATTTGAGGTAAATTCCTGAATAATCTTATCTGTGATTGCAGCAGCATTTATCAGTGTAAATAGTGATGACGTGAGTCAAACTAAGTATAAACATACCAGTAGGTATAAGTGTTTTCCTCTGGATATTCAGTAAAAGTAAAAATAACTCATTGTTTAATATTTTTAACACTCCTTTAGAATTACTTGAGAAAGATCATATCGCACAAATACAGGCAAGTAGGTTCACGCAATCTGGTAAATCGGAAGGATTGGGTGGTTGTATATTGGCTGTCAAAATTGGCCAAAAATGACTAGAATATTCCTTCTAAAAAAACATGGGTTCGAACCATTTGAATATCTATTGTTGCTCATTATGTCCACAAGAGGGCAAACCAATACAACGGGAGATAGTTGTACTAACGGGAGATAGTTGTACTAGTAGGCTATAGGTCATTTATTTAAACAAAATAAATATCAACATACCTACACTAGCATACAAATAGAATAATCTATTATCTCAATCTCTCAGAAGGGTCCGTCTCTCGGAGCAAGATAAAATTAATGAAAGTTCACAGTATATAGAACGGACATTTATACAAAGCACAGCGCCTCTGAAAAAGGCGTGATAAATATCGAACAATATATTTTCCTTGACATGAAATGTGAAATAGTATCAAACCATTGGGGATCTGTATGATGCTTCTATCAATTCATTATTCAATATCTGTTCAGTAAGCCTACAGTAGCCTATATACTGATGTTTTGTTTAAATAAAATTAAGGCACACAATTCCTAGAAATGTGACTAAACAAAGTCGTTTTGCCCTGAGGGATGATTTACAATAAAGTGCTATAAAAAAATGTAACGTAGCTGACGTAACGCTAACTGGTTCAGCATAAATCCGAAGTATTTCCAAACGGGGCTTTTCAGATTGCTCGGACTCTGAGTGCAAATCACTGGAGCAGAGTTGGGATCTGAACTCTTGTTGATTCCGGACATGATGTCACACGAATGCCAGGCTGCTCAGCCAATAGACTATTTGTTTTATTAGCGTGAACGTATACTTTTATCCAGTGCTTTTGTAAGGTGCACGTAAAGGGCGCAGTGATATCCCATGAATATATAGCTGTCACGTCTCTCCTGTCCATGCAGCGCGTTCAGACACACGCGAGAAGTCGAGAGGGAGACTGCCGGGCCGTTTTATTTAAAAAAAAAATTATAAAACAATTCACACAATTAGAATATACATTTCTATGTATGTTTTTTTAACAATTCGATTATTCATTTGAATTTTGAATATACGTTGACATCCCTATTTTATATTGACATTGAAAATCACATAATGATTTTCTGAATTTGATGAATTTCTTCTGACATCTGTTCATGAATGCAAGATCAATATCCCAATTACTGTTCATCTTATTGAAATGCATGATGATGCAAAGTGTGATATCAACTCAAGCCTCATTTTAAAATAACATCCACTGAAATATTGAAGACCTCATTGTGAGATAAATATTAGTTGATATGTGGTTATTGTAAAAAAAAAACTGCAACGATATCACTATCATCATTTCATCACAATAATTTAATATGATTTACGATAAACTACTATATTGAATTGTCTTTCAACCATAGTCATAAGCATATACTTGCACATTTATTTGTACTTTTATTTATTCTTTGTCTACTTGTTTACCTGTGTCTACATTTCTGCCATATTAATCGCCATGTGGTGCTGTTGATGATATAATTTCCCTTTGGGGACTAAACGTATAAACATCTAAATCTGTTCTAATGAACGGTCTTCTCTGACATCCCCCCCAGGTATCACAGCCTGTACCTGAGGGCCAAGGGTAACGTGTTCAAGAACAAGCGTGTCCTCATGGAGCACATTCACAAACTGAAGGCAGACAAGGCCCGCAAGAAGCTCCTGTCGTAAGTCTCAACCTTAACTCACCTCTACTATCTTAACACATTCCCCGCCATAGGTTATATCCATCAATATAGCCAGTCTGCCAGCACTATAACCCTATGGAGATGTTTACCTTCTTTGCAGGGCTATAACTTTTTAAATTGTATTGCTATATTGACATTACTATGGCCCATTCAACATCGATTATCTATCGTTCAGGATGTGGGAACGTTATACTTTTTCATTCATACATTGTTGTGTTAATACCTTCGAGAATATAAGTGTTTTTAATCTTTTCGGCTGTAATTCCAAAAACGCTAGTTATAGGAATGTATATGATCGGTATACATTATGCTTCATCATGCGTGGAGGAAAGGGGGGGGGGGGGTCGTTTATAATTCCTTGATCGTCAGTAACTGCTTTATGTAGGTTGGGTGGATATATTGGTCAGACTGATTGCAAACAAGGAAACGCACAATCGGGCTGAAAATAACGTTAGTGTCTTATTACCGTGGGCCGATGATACTGGAGGAGAAAGATCCCAATTATTCGTAGGCGATCGCCTAGATCCATTTCCGGTTTGTATGGCGCAATAAACAGCAAAATCATATCGATTATTGCGTTATGGCATCGATCCAAATTACTATAGTGTCTGTCAGGAGTCCCGTAGCGAGATGTGATTGCCGGAGGGATTCCCTCAATGCACCGATGACACTTCCGGTTTTTGCGAGAGTGTAACTCGCCCGACCATCCACCTGGCGGCGATATTGAGCCGTGGCAGTCCCATCTAGGGTCCCGCTAGGGCAGGGGTGCCCAACCTTTTTTGAACCAAGATCTACTTTTTTATTTACCACCTAGCCCGAGAGCTACCAGCCAAAATTGTATATTGTAAGCCGTCATTTGAGGCTTTATAAAAGCAGCATAATGAATACAAATCTGTCAGTGCCGAGTCCGACCTCATCTTAAATAACAAACAGCATTGCTTGTTGTAGTTAACAAGGAGAGGAAGAGTTGATTTAGCAATTTTTTTTTCTTTTTTTTTTTTTTTATTAAATAATCAAATTTTACTAATCAAGATCTACTTGAAATCAGCCCGCGATCGACTGGTTGGGCACCACTGCGCTAGGGCATCGCGGGTTGGGTGGATGAATTATGAATGGCGAATATTTTTTATATTGATCTAAAAAACGCTGTACAGCGATCTTGGCGGTCAACGTATGGCGGGCAATAACGCTGAAAAGCGATTTTGGCGAGTTGTAGTATCAATATGTACAGTGATACATGTATAAAGACACTGGTAGTAGGTCATACTGGCCAGCAGAGTAACTAGTAAGAGTAGGTACGGTATATGTATAGATATAGTGACCAGAATGCATTATTTTACTGTATCCTCCCCTCACTGTGTTGAGTTGTAAATTAAGTAATGGTGCTTTCATTTCTTGAAGACCAATCAAGACGACCTCAAGGACCTTTTGCTCTTTGGACAACACTTAAGGCTCTTAACTGAAAAACACCATCAGTTTATTTGGCTCATAACCTCACATATATCCCAAGGCTCTAAACTGTTTTGCACATATTTATTTAGTTTCAGTTATTGAGTTAACAAGTTTGAATATGGCCACCAGTGATGTCAAGGAAATGATGTAGATGCAAAAATAGAGTTATGGATTGCTATTTTTTCATCTACATAATTTCATTGAGATTTAATTCAGGCTCAGTTAAAAACCAGGCCAAGGTAATATAAATACATAAATATAAGCAATACAATTTAGATCTGAATATAAAAATAAACCGTAAACAATATAATTAACTCTGAATATGAGAAATAAACTGTAAACAATATAATTAACTCTGAATATGAGAAATAAACGGTAAACAAAGGTGCAGATAAGGGTCTGTATGCCCTATTGGATATATATATATATACGTTACAATAAATATAAGCAATAAAGATTTGTAAACTGGTATTGCACTTTTTTTTGCTATTGATATTCATTTTCAATTAATAGATCAGCTACGTCTGTGTTCTTGTGGCAAAACATTTTCAACATTAAGTTTGGAAGGAAATGGACTTGGTGAATAGAATATAAATGAAGGGTTTGACGGCTACCGTGGTGTGACCACCTACTTTGGAAAGGGAAGATGTATCGGTCTGACCCTTTTCTTCTCTCTCCTGCTCCACAGTGACCAGGCCGAGGCTCGTCGCTCCAAGACGAAGGAGGCCCGTAAGCGCAGAGACGAGCGTATTGCCGCCAAGAAAGAGGAGTTCATCAAGACCCTCAAGGAGGAGGAGACTACCAAGAAGTAATGAGCCTCCCCTCCCAGCTACACCTGTGCCGCCTGACCCTGCCACCTGTCGAGTGAAAACAATAAAAGTGTACATAAAGACATAAGCCGGTCTCCTGAGCCCCTTATTGACCGCTGTTATAGAACATGAATTTGTGGTATATAGGCATTACAGTGGAATTGCGTTGCTAGGTAACAGCCTGGACTGAAGTTTATTTCCAGTGGCAGTGTTCACTAATGTCAATAGATGGCAGGAAATCAAATGTATCCATTTAGAATGTTTTATGGGGGGTAAAATGGAAGTCGCACGGCAACAAAAAAATACCCTGTTTGCATTGACTGAATTTCAAAGATTTGGTGGGTAAACTGATGAGGTGGTGTTGCCCTCCACCGCACCACAGCTGAATGATTAGATTAGATTTAAATGTATTGTCATTGTACAGCATGAGTACAGTACGACAAAAAAGTTTGCATCTCACCAGAGTGCAAATGTAGCCTGCAATATACAATGTACAAGTGTGACTCCCTCCAGGCACGACGCATACACAAGTAGATTTCTGAACTGATGTAATGAAGCTTGTCCAGTCTCCATCCAAACCGTAAAATCTGTACACATACAAATGATACAATTAGCATAAGGTCCGGTCACAATTGAAAGCGCATCAAAACATAGCTACACATTAGCAATCAAACCTGACAAAAATCATCATCCATCAAACATAGAAATAAATAACTTGTTGGCTGCCTGACAAAAATCATCATCCATCAAACATAGAAATAAATAACTTGTTGGCTGCGTGCCAGTATATGAGAAAATCGAGAAGTCCTGGTGGTGTTTGTCTTTCGTTTGTCTCGTCTTGTTCGACAACTATCTTTTGTTACTTGCCAGAATTGACCGCAAAGTCAAGACAGCCATCCATCAGGTCATGTCGGGACACAAAAACCAGAAGTCTGAAACGTCACCGGATATTAAATGAGACCAAGTCTCGTGAAACTAAATAATTACACACAAGTAAAAGAAATCATGTGCTATTCAAATGATCTACCGGTATATAAACCATATGAAATACAATAATGTGTATTATTAATATGCAAAATAAACATAAAATTGTAAGCGTAAATAACAACTGTATGTAACCATTGCTACATTTACAACAAGTGATTCAACTTATATATAAATTACTACTAAGTAATAATGATAATGTATGTATGTACAGTGATCCGGAAAGTATTCATACCCCTTCACTTTTTCCACATTTTGTTATGTTACAGCCTTATTCCAAAATGTATTTAATCAATTTTCTCCTCAATTCTATACACGATACCCCATCATGAAATATAAAAATAAAGAAATTAAATATCTCATGTACATAAGTATTGCCCTTGCTATGACACTCAAAATGATCAGATGCATCCTGTTTCTTCTGGTCATCTTTGAGATGTTTCTACAACTTGATTGGAGTCCACCTGTGGTCAATTCAATTGATTGGACATGATTTGTAAAGGCACACACCTGTCTATATAAGGTCCCACAGTTTCAGTAGGAGTTTAATCACTGTCCTGCTACTGTTTTAATCACTGTCCTGCTACTGTTTAATCACTGTCCTGCACAGTACAGGACACAAAATTATTTAACTCTCCACAGTTGACTGCATGTCAAAGCACAAACCAAGCCATGAAGTCCAAGGAATTGTCTGTAGACCTCCGAGACAGGATTGTATCGAGGCACAGATCTGGGGAAGGCTACACTTTTTTTCGGCAGCATTGAAGTTGCTAACGAGCACGTGGTCTTCATTCGCAAATGGAAGAAATTTGGAACCACCAGGACTCTTCCTAGAGCTTGCCGCCCAGCCAAACAGCCATCGGGGGAGAAGGGTCTTGGTCAGGGAAGTGACCAAAAACCCAATGGTCACTGACAGAGCTCCAGTGTTCCTCTGTGGAGATGGGAGAACCTTCTAGAAGGACAACCATCTCTGCAGCACTCCACCAATCAGGCCTTTATGGTAGAGTGGCCAGACGGAAGCCACTCCTCTGTAAAAGGCACATGACACACGCCTGGAGTTTGACAAAAGGCACCTAAAGGACTCAGACCATGAGAAACAAAATTGTCTGGTCTGATGAAACCAAAATGTAACTCTTTGTCCTGAATGCCAAGCGTCATGTTTGGAGGAAACCAGGCAGGCACCGCTCATCACCTGGCCAATACCATCCCTACAGCAAAGCATGGTGGTGGCAGCACCTACAGTGAAGCATGGTGGTGGTGGCAGCACCTACAGTGAAGCATGGTGGCAGCAGCACCGGGGTGTCAAACTCACAGAGGGCCACATCAGCATTATGGTTGCCCTCAAAGGGCCAAAGACCGTATAAATGTTAATGTAATGTAAAATAAATGTAGCTACTTATTTACATATTGTTAAACATGTTGTTTCTGTATTTATTACTTATTCAAGTTATACATATTGCATATGCATTTGCATAGATGTAAAAATATATGTTAGCTTTAACAAATAATTGTAGTTTATCAGAACCCCATATTGCTCCATCAATCAATGATCAAACCATTCAAGTAAATAACAGAAGAATATCATCAAATACAAGCTATGACATTAAGTTTGTTCAAAACCTTTTTGTCACAGTCAAGAGGGGCAGAACTAACAACTGTGAGCTGCAAAGAACACGTGGGACAGATGTTACAAAAACAAATGGCTGCACACAACCTTGCAGAGGCCATACATCCAACTAATGGAAGATAGTTTAATTAACTTTAATTAACAGATTGCAGAATGGGTACAGTACAGTACAGCTCAATACACACAATTGTTAAGGGGATGCAGACCAGAGAAAGACTTTCGACTTGTTTACCTCAGGGTCCCCCATTTTCAATTCGTAATGAAATTGCTATTATGTGTCTGCATGAACACACAACTGTAACTGTACTCAAAAATAACAAAATAAGGGTTGTCTCAGTTCACAACTATATTGGTCAAGTTTTGGGTGGGACTTGTTTGCGTCCCTACAGCTTCTTATTCAATTGAGCGAGATGCTCGGTTATGTCACACAGCCAGTTTGCATCTGACAGTTCAGACAATATTTCTTCAACCCTTTGTTACCTATTCCGCCTGGATCTTTTTTGTATTTTGGGCTGTAAAATTGTCAAAGAATGTCTGAGGAGTAAGTGCTTTTGGCATTTTTCCTTTGTTACTTCATCAACCTCAGATGTTCAACATACATGTATGTGTAATAACTAAGGCTGTCAAAGTTAAAGCTTTATTAACGCATTAACCCACAATTCTTTTAACGCCGCTATTTTTTAACACAAGATTAATGTTTAATTTTTTTTTTCCAGAGCTCTTGGGGGCCACATCAAATGACGTGGCGGGCCACATTTGGCCTGCGGGCCATGAGTTTGACACCTATGACAGGGAAGCATCCTTGACAATGCTGCGTTCCTTCCTCAGACACTGTTTGTGATGAATAGATTAAATTACAGGGAGTGATGCGTTGGGTGGTTTTCACCACCCTCTGCAGTGCTTTCTGGTCTGAGGCAGAGCAGTTGCCATACCAGACTGATGCGGTTGGTGAGTATGCTCTTTATGGTGCACCGGTAAAAGTTCACCAGAATCTAAGGAGACAGGTGGGCTTTCCTCAGGAAGAAGAGACACTGGTGAGCCTTCTTGACCAGTGACGAGGTGTTGAGGGCCCAGGACTAGGAGAGATACTTTGAAGCATGTGTGTGCCAGCAACAGTCTTCCTGAAGTCCA
Organism: Notolepis coatsorum; assembly: GCF_963971535.1. NCBI lineage: Eukaryota > Metazoa > Chordata > Actinopteri > Aulopiformes > Paralepididae > Notolepis > Notolepis coatsorum. The sequence goes on from NC_140178.1 coordinate 35,660,664, forward strand.
CAATGAGCTCCTTGATTTTCTTGGCATTGAGGGCCAGGTTATTGGTACTATCAGGTAACACTGATTGCATTCTTGAATAAAACCCTTCAACTACTTGCAATTGTAAAGTAGTGTTTAAATAAAGTTTGTGACCTTTATAAAGAATGGTCTTTGATTTCAGGCAAGCCATGATTTAATGTGTGCCTTTGAGGAATGATAAATCCCCTGTTATATTCCCTTTACTATTGTGTCCTAAAATATCTTGTTGGGAGAACCCATGACAGATGATTTAGTTAAAAAGTAAAACTTTAGAAATCCCAAGGGGCTGGCAGAGGTGTCCATTATGTGAATGATTTTATGATGGCACATAAAATGATGATCAGTTTTACAATCAAGTGATGAAGACATAGAACATTTGAAACGATGCCACCTAGTGGGCGAATGTGCTTTGAACAGCCTATGCCACTGGAGGTTCCCTAAAATAGTTAATTATGAGGTATTTCTAATAGTAATAGCTGGATTGCCATGAAATTGCTGTGCACATTCCCCCATGACCTTTCGTCTAGTGCCACCATTAGGCCAAACTTTAAAATGAACACATCTCCTGATCCATTAATAATACAGGCAAAAAAATCTGCAATGACCCCTGGAGAAAGGCACCTATTGTTTTTGGTGACCCCCTGACCTTTCTTTTAGCATCACCATCAGGCCAAACCTTTGAAATGAGCACATCTCCTGACCGAGGCTATTACAATTAACTAAAAATGAAAACTAGTTGAGAAAACACCTAGTTTAGTTAAAGATGCAGTAGGCATACCTGTCAACCCTCCCGTTTCCCCGGGATTCTCCCGTATTTGACACTTCTTTCCCGCCGTCCTCCCGTTAAAATATTTTCCCGTAAATGTCCCGTATTTTCATTTTGCCCTTCAGTTCTTACTAAAAAGGCTACATTACCCGCTGTGAATACTGGAGCCCCCGACAGTAGGGACCCCCCTGAGGGCTGACATAATGGCTGTACTCAACAAAAGCGACCGCAATTCAAATGGATGATATGCAATGAAACGATAGTAGGAAACCCCCTCAGGGGCACTTGTGTTTGGGGGAAAAAATTAAATATTCATGTGTAAATGAAACTTTGAGCCAGCAATACCTACGTATATTAAACAAGCAAAATGAAGAGGATTTATCCATCTGGAGCAGAAAAAAAAGAGGAGGATAAAATAAAGAAATACAGTGGTAAGTAGAGCATAGTAATGGTATAGCCTTAATTAATGGGTGAGATATAGTTAAAACTCTCCAGCTAGCATTAGCTATCTAGCTAGGTCTCACGTTGTTTGCAGACAGTTATCCTATAGCTAGCTTACTGTAAAGGACAGGGACACAAAATTATCATGTTGTTAGCATGTCTGATTATAACCTGAGCTCTGTTAATAAACTATGTTTCTATATTTTTATAACAACTGACTATCTCAATTTCTACAGCTTACTGTCATGGCTCATTTTAAATATTCCACAACAGAACTATTCGGTACAGCCCTAGCATGTTTTGATATTGTCAATTATCTCACTTTTACTATAGGTGACTATCTCAAATATGCCACAAAAAAAAGGAAATGGACATAGGGACGTTTTTTTGTCAAAGGGCAGCAGAGACAAGTGATACAGGGACACAGGTAAGGTCTTACAATGGCTTAGTGATTATAACAGTGCAGTTCAGCATTCAGTAACCCATACTTTTTGTGAACGTGTTTTTGATACTGCATTCTGTTGAACACACACCTCAGAACCGTACCTAATGAAAATTGGCTCAATTGCAAGAAAAATAATAGACGGTTATGATATTACATTCTGCTCAGCATAATTTGTATGCAAAATATTGTGGTTCCCTGCTTTAATCTGTTGACACATTTCTATACTAAATGCTTTTATAGTCCTGTGTCATACCTACATGTCATATAAGTGAATAGTATAGAAACAACTCACCAAAAGTGACTATTGCATAACTGATTTGACAAAAAAAAAATCCACCAAGGGGGGAAAACCCCCCCTTTACCCCCCCACCCTCCCTTGCTGGCAAATCTCCCTTATTTTTAAATCCCAATGTTGACAGCTATGGCTAGGCAACCTCTGAGAAATTTGCGTTTTATCTAGCCAGCAGAAATAGAGCAAGCTCTGCATCACTTTACAAAGCCTATACATGAAACCAAGGTTTTCCACAGACTCCCAGAGGCACCAGCAGCTTTAGGCTGAAATTAAAGAATGTCCCAGCCTCTGATCAGCAGGTGGTTTTACTTTTTGATGAGGAATGCGATGGTGGTGTTCGTTTTCAGATGTGCCCCCGGGATCACCACTTGGCAGACCAAAAATATCCGATTATTTGTTAAGATTCAGCCCAATTATATAACAACCAATCAGATGTTTTTGCCAAGTGGTGTTCCCAGGGTCGCAAAACTAACACCACCATCGTGTTCCTACTGGTGTTGATTTTGGGGAAAGATTATGAGTTTTCTGACATATGAATGGGATTGATTAGTTCTAGCGAGGAGGAGGTCCGTCTGACATGGAATTGACCTATTGTTTCTGCAATCTCCACTGCTGTGACAGGTGCCGCTACTGTTACTATCAGATATCAGATGTAACCATGTCTATAGTTGTCCAGGCATCCTCACCACAACCTGCCATAAAGATAGGAAAAGGACTTCACAACATGGTAACATTTTGTTTTGGGCCAACATGACTGAAGTGGTCCTCTATTTTGGATTTCAGTTTCTATGCACTATGTGTGAGGATTAGTTTATTGCCCACAGGAGGCCAGTGGTCCAATGTAGGAAAGAACATGAGAACTAAATGGTAAATGGACTGCATTTATATACTGTAGCGCTTTTATCCAAAGCGCTTTACAACTTATGCCTCACATTCACTCACTCACTCATTCACACACCAATGGCAGAGGCAACCATGCAAGGTGCCAACCTGCTCATCAGGAGCAGTTAGGGGTCTTGCTCAAGGACACTTTTTACACGCTACCGGGAGGAGCCTGAATCAAACTGGGAACCTTCTGATTCCCAGGGCCCAGGAGTTCAAAACATTTAATCCCTATTTGATCGGATCAGATTTGGATTGTGGGTAGTTCAAAACCAAAAAACAGGATCAGGATCACTTTGATATCCGATCAGATCAGGAAATCAAATCCAAGCTTTAATCTGGATCAAATCTTCAAAACGGGTATTTCAAACCAACAACACTGGATTGGGATCAATTTGATCCCAAAAAACTGGATTATCTTGATCCCACCACCAGAGGGGTGGATTTCCAGTGGATTACCAGAGCAAAATGTACTATACAATTTATTAAAAAATATGTTTCAATATTTAATAAGATGGCAAAGTTTGTTAACTGAAATAATACACAATTCTTAGCCTTCGTGGCAAATACATTTTATTAAAAAAAATGTTGGTCACATTAATGGTGGCCTATTTTGTTTTCAACCAAATGCTGATGTCATAAATGTTTATGCTCATAAAAGTATCACAACAAAGGGGCGGCTACGTGGTGTAGTGGGCAAGGCGCTCGCCAAGAATGCGGAGACGCTGGGCTCGCCTGTTCGAGCCCAGCGCTCCACATTGCTTTCAGTTTAGCTGGTCGTTCATACTAATACACATTGGCCGTATTAGGGGGTGGGAAACTGATGGGTGGGGATCAGGCGTTGTGGACAGCGACTCCTACAGGTCGGTTGGTGCGCCTGCGCAGTAGAATCAGGAAGTGTCGGGGGCAGCGTGAGCCTCCCACGCGTTACTCCTCGCCACTGAGAGATCGAGCTGCGCAGGTGAAAAGATGCGACTGCTGTTACGACTTGTGCTATGTATGACTTAGTCCACATTGCAGCCGGCTTGTGGGAGGCAAGAAACAGCGTTTGTGACAGGGGAGGGTTGAATTGGATGATACGAAATTGGGATGGGAGAAAATATAGAAAATGGGAGAAAAAGTGGATAAAAAAAAAACAGTATCACAACAAATATTGTCAATCACAAATGTAATTAAAGAAAAAATATCTTCAACAAAAAAAAGTCCATCTGTCATCACTCATCACCTTCAGCAAATTGAGATCTCACTTAGAATTCAGCTCCTCAAAGCACGCCTGGATGATCCAGCTGCCTTTGAATGAATGTTTTTTTGTAGTTACCCGTGGAAGTATTTTTTTTTTAATTACAATTCCATTATGATTTTATGTCCTTTATGTATTTAACAATATAATTAGACATTATAGATGTCTCTGAAATGTGGTCCTTGTCTTCCTTTTTTTCCATATCCACTAGATGGAGATCGGTAGGATTAAAGCACTGATATTCAGGAATCTTGAAAAGTCTGAATCTGGATCAGGGTGATCCTATCCTGGATTGCTTTGAAATACCGGGACAAAATCTGGCCGAGTTGTCTGATCCTGGATCACAAAAAATGGGATTTAAAAATCTGATCGGATCAAATAGGGATTAAAAGTTTTGAACTCCTGGGCCCAGACGATTGCTCTACCTCCTGAGCCACTAAATGTTGTGGCTCTGTAGTTATATAAAAGGTAACTTAAGAGGCTGACGGCCTATGCCCCGAACGGGGTAAAAGGCGTAAGTAAGTAAGTAAGTATGTAAGTAAGTAAGTAAGTAAGTAAGTAAGTAAGTAAGTAAGTAAGTAAGTAAGTAAGTAAGTAAGTAAGTAAGTAAGTAAGTAAGTAAGTAAGTAAGTAAGTAAGTAAGTAAGTAAGTAAGTAAGTAAGTAAGTAAGTAAGTAAGTAAGTAAGTAAGTAAGTAAGTAAGTAAGTAAGTAAGTAAGTAAGTAACTTAAGAGGGTGCAAAACAACTCTAAATTCTTTGATAGTTTCTTACCAGGTGCACGGTCCAGACAGCCTCGTAGTTACAGAAGTAACCAGCACTCAATGAACTGTCCTTTAGGTATGTTTATTTAGTACGGGCAGAGACAATGTAGGCGTGGCCTTCCTCAGGGTTATACTGGACCACAGTGGAAGTTAGCCCCTTTCGTGACTGTGATGCAAGCCTTGCTTGAATACGCAGTCACTGATTCCACACTATAGGAAGGTTAATGTGCACCATCAAGCACTGGTTAAAAACGAGCGGTTGGTCCAAAATATATCACATAGACATTTCAAAGGTACTCACCGTTGCATTAGGGTTTCACACACACACGCGGCGGGGTTTGAAAGCTCGGCGTTGCTAATAAACATTTTAAATAATTTTTATAAACGAGTAAAAATCACTGAGCTAGCCTTCGCTAAAATGGCTTCTTCCGCATTTTGACGCAGGAGCGCTGTGATTGCTGGGCGCACCAGGCATGTGACAAAGCAGCCAGCAATCACAGCGCTCCGGCGTCAAAATGGCTGACAATGGCCAATCGTAAATCCTTCTTCAACCAATATCTGAAATGAAAAAACCCATAATAAATGTAAATGCAATCCAAATGTTGAAACAACAGTTCCATTTGAAACAGAACTATCTTGCTGACTGCACTACGCACTGTAAACGTCTGCACTTACTGTAGTTGTAGAAAGTGCGTAATTATTTCTGGATTGCGATACATTTCCATTTCCATTTAGTCATTCCATGGTATACTATGTCTGTACCATCTCAACAAAGGACACAGTTTGAGAGGAATAACGACCTAATCTCATCAGGAATTGTTATAACACGTCACACAGATTTGCACCTCAACAGAACAATACAAAAATGGCAATCGAATGATGTAAGAAAGTGACCAGATAGACAACTACATAGAAAAATACATTTAGACAATTTCATATAGAAAAATACATATAGGAAAATGTTTGTATAGGGGGGGAAATATATGGGCTGTCAGTTTATCGCGTTAATTAGATTAATTAATTACACAGCAAATTATCGCGTTATGAAAATTAACTCAAAATTAATTACAAAAAAAAAAAATATATTAATCTCATTCATTCCATAAGAACGTAGAATACACATTTACAGATTTTTTTTTATATGGTCCATTTGCATGTTCTTGGTATCTGATTCTAGGGACATCTATGGATCTGATTGATTGATAACTTTATTAACAGATTGCAGAATGGGTACAGTACAGTACAGCTCAATACATACAAAGGAGGGGTGGGTGGGGGACACTGTACAACTGTACAAGCAAAACTGTACATTGGAATATTGACGAAACCATACTTGGTCATTTACTGTACATTGGAGGGGGTTGGGTTAGGACATTTACAGGGGCCAGTTTCGAATTGCAGTCTCCCGTAGGTGTTCTTTGAGAGTGGTTTTGAAAGTGGGTAGTGATTCACATTCCTTTACAGCTTTGGGTAGGGCGTTCCACATTGATGTGGCATCTCAGGGAATGTATTCCCAGTGTCAGAAATACTGTGTCTGTTACTAGGCTTGAGTAAATTGTAATGAACCAAATGAATTGTAAATTTTTTTATCTTCGACTGTGAATAACACTATGCTCAAATTGACCAGACCTGAAAAATCTAAGCAAATTAATAGATGGAAGATGATTAAATAGAAGGTTTTGTAGATACAGTACTGAATTCTGCCATCCGGACACAATTTGAAATATGATTATAGAATATAGAATATCAGGGGCGCGGCTAGGCGAGCAATGGAGTAATACGCTTTTTGTTCTCACTCCCGTCGAATCTCTACTTTTTGTTATTTTATCTTAATTTAATACGCTTACGGATTTACAAAACGTAGTGAATCTTACTCAAGGTACATTTGTTCAAACCGTTGGTAATTTTTTACACAGACAGATGGCATCAAGCCTACGCAAACACAGATTCGTCCCGATTACAAGTAGGCCTGAAAAAGCCTCGAATTCCACTTCTGGGCCACCACCGTCCACACCGTCAAAGATGGCCGGCGTGGATACCACAGCCTTAAAGGCGGAGATTCTCCTCGTGCTGAAATCCGAAATCGCAGAGATAATACAATCGGAATTGAAAGGTACACTTTCCAAAGAGTTCGACCTTATCAGAAATTATTTGAACGCGATGAAGGAGGAAATGCGAAGCTGTGTGGCGACACTGCGTGTGGACATGAACAAAATGGAGGTTGCGGTTAAAGACGTGGAGGGTGGTCTCTCGAGGTGGTCGGATGAGGTGGTAACGCTACAAGCCACAGTCGAAGACCTAAAGACGGAGGTGACCGGTCTCAGGGGAAAGTGTGATGACATGGAAGGGAGAATGAGGAGGTGTAACGTGAGGATACTCGGAGTGGCTGAGATGAATGGCTCAAGTTCCACTGCATCGGTCTCAAGGCTACTGAAAGGCGTGCTGCAAATGGATGATGAAGTGCTGGTAGACCGCTCGCACAGAGCACTGGGGCCGAAGAGGCCAGACGGGAAGCCCCGTGCTATCGTGGCTAAACTCCACTATTACCAGGACTGTGTCGAGGTGTTGAGACGGGCGCTCGCTCAGGCTCCATTACAGGTCAACGGAATGTCTATTGCAATCTTCCCCGACTATGCCACGGGCGTCGCAAAGGCCAGGGCTGCGTTTACGGAGGTGAGGAAGATATTACGCGGCTGTGAAGGCATCCGATACGGAATTCTTTTTCCAGCCCGACTTCGCATCACGCACGGGGAAAAAGAGTTCATCGATGCAGGTGAAGCAATGAGCTACGTCAGAAAGAACATTGTGCACGCAGCAGCGGGTGAGACCACATAGAAAGAGAGATGTATCGGTGTGTATGTGCTGCTTATGATATGCAGGTGATGTGAACAATGTATCATATTAACTCCAACAGGACAATATATATATAGAGGCTACTGTAATGTCTACTGTGTGATCATTTATGTGTAGCATCGTCTGCCTAGCATTGAGAGGACGCCACTGGACACCATTTACCAAGCTAAGTGACTCACCAATCTCCAGCAAATTCGTTGCCCTATACTTATGATGTACAGACGATGTGAACAGTGTATAATTTTGGCCCCAATAGGACAATGTGTGTATACACATACAGACATATAAATATGTACACACATGCTCACACCTAGGATGACGCACACGCTCGCATACCTAATAGATGCACTATTTAGAGATCCTAGGCGTACTACACACACGTGAGCGCGTACTACGTGCATGCACAGACACACATTAAGACACACATACACATTTACACATTATACAGACACGGGGGCACGGACCCACACACTCATGCCTACACACCCATATGTTTACACCTTGGCTGTGTCCGATACATCCATACATACACACACATAGGTTCACGTGCACGCAATGCACAAACACTGAAGGGCATATGCCCAGGTACACACCCATTTGTAGACGCATGGACACACGCACACTCCCACACCTCTTCCAATTTATTTTATTCTATATCACCCAATCAGGCACCCTTTTTTGTGTTTAACGGGGCATGTTGGTTGCCCTTGCTCGGGAGTAAGATGTTCTGCCTTATTTCAGGGCCTGCTTGATGTGAGGTTGTTAATGTTAATGTATTATTGTTATGCTTACCGTTCACCGCTGCCACCTATATTACCCTACCTGGTTGGGTGTATCCCACTGGACAGCTGAAGACCTTATATAATACCAAGATCTGAGTAAGGTTTTTTTTTTTTACTCTTACTTTTCTTTTCTTTCTCTTTATTATTTTCTTTTACCTAAGGGGCTCGACTGGGGCCTGAGCGGCTGGCTCCATAGGTAGAACACCTCCAACATAAGCACATTATGTGTGGATTAGTTTCTGAAGGGTATTTTGGGCACCTTGTTTTTTATAGGTGTCAGGGGGGGGGGGGGGGTACCGGACTTGTACATTCAACATGCTTAACTGATCAGACGTCTGTTTTGCTTTTCACCTGCAGTTGTGCTGAGCTCTCTCTAGGTTCCAGATGCATGGCCTCTCTCATCTACTATGATCGACACGGGTGATACCATGGGGCTGGAAGGGTGCTCTGTCAATTTCGTGAGTTGGAATGTTAAATCACTCAACCACCCAGTAAAGCGTAAGAAGGTACTTACACATTTAAAACAACTCAATGCAGACGTAGCGTTTTTACAGGAGACGCATTTAAAAACTGCAGACCATGCTCGACTGGGGGGAGGGTGGGTGGGACAGATGTATCACTCCAACTTCCACACAAAGGCCAGAGGAGCAGCCATTTTGATAGATAAAAACACGCCATTTACTATGTCAAGTGTAGAGGCCGACCCTGCAGGGCGCTATATTATAGTGGTGGGGAAACTGCATTAATTTCCGGTCATTTTGGCTAATATCTACGCACCAAACTGGGACAACCATACGTTCTTCACCAGCCTTTTTTCTCGCCTACCGGATATGACCTCGCACCATCTCATCCTTGGCGGCGACATGAATTGTGCACTCTCCCCGGTGCTGGACCGTAGCTCGTCCAGGAAGGCCCCCCAGTCTAGCTCGTCCCGTGCAATCCGGCGTTTTCTTAAATCATATGGGGTAGCTGACGTGTGGTGGTTTCGTAATCCTACATCCAGAGGATACTCTTTTTTCCCCCCGGTCCATAATACCTTCTCGCGCATAGACAGCTTTCTCCTGGATAAGAGACTCCTTCCCCTCGTAACCAAATGCGAATACGGAGCGATAGTTATCTCAGACCATGGTCCCTTAGTGATGAAAATTAGTATCCCGAATACACGGCTCGGCCACCGCCAGTGGAGACTCAACCCGTTGCTCCTGTCGGAGGAAGCCTTCACAAGCTTCATCACCTCGGAAATTACATTATTTCTCGACATTAATAAGTCTCCGGAATGTCTTCTTTAACCATTTGGGAATCACTGAAGGCGTACTTAAGGGGACGGGTGATTCCATATTGCGCCAACCAAAAGAAGATAAACACGGCATGCCTTAAGCAACTGACGGACGAGATTTTGGAGCTAGATAGACTACATAGCCACTCGCCATCAACCGACACGTTGAAAAAAACGTATATCGCTGAGAACTGAGTTTGACCTCCTGTCAACGTGACAGGCTGAGTACCTCATTACTAAAACCCGACAGGGGTACTATGAACATGGGGAGAAGGCCGGACGGATACTTGCCCATCAGCTGCGACAAAAAACTGCCAACCAGTCCATCCCCACTATCAACGACGAGCGTGGCTCAAAAGCCACTGACAACCTTAAAATTAATAAAAGCTTTAAAACGTTCTACCAATCGTTATACACCTCGGACTCGCAAGTGGGGCCCTCCACGCTAGACGATTTCTATAGGACCCTCCGCGTCCCGACAGTCGACCCGGAGAGGGCCGCAGATCTGGAGGAGGAACTTACGGTTGCGGAGATTACGTCAGCGATTAGATCTATGCAGAGTGGCAAGTCCCCGGGGCCAGACGGTTACCCTACATACTTCTACAAAAAATTCTCAACCCAACTGTCCCCACTGCTGCTAGCCATATTTGACGAATCATTCTCAATAAATTCTCTTCCTCCGACCATGCGCCAGGCGGTTATCTCCTTAATCCTTAAGAAAGACAAGAACCCCCTGGAATACGGCTCATTCCGTCCAATTTCCCTCCTTAACGCCGATGTCAAGGTTCTCGCTAAGGTTCTGGCCCGTCGTCTGGAGGGGGTTCTCCCCTCAATTATCTCGCCGGACCAAACAGGCTTCATCAAGAATCGGTACTCTTTCTTTAATATCAGACGCCTCCTAAATATCCTATATAGCCCCTCTCCACCCGGAACACCTGAGGTGGTCCTCTCCCTTGATGCGGAAAAAGCGTTTGATCGGGTGGAGTGGGACTATCTTTTCCACGCTCTGGAGAGGTTTGGGTTTGGCCCTAAGCTCATAGCTTGGATACAAATTCTATATACGTCTCCGATGGCTGCCGTTCGCACCAACAACAATCTATCCACCTACTTTGAACTCCATAGGGGTACGAGACAGGGATGTCCTTTATCTCCACTCCTTTTCGCGATCGCAATGGAGCCCCTTGCGCTGGCTCTGAGGCAGAACACCGATATCAAAGGGATCATGCGCACAGGCTCGGAGCATAAAGTCTCGCTCTACGCGGACGACATGTTGCTGTACATATCACAACCCCAAACAAGTCTTCCTCGGTTGATGACCCTACGCAAAATATCCGGATACAAAATCAACATTCAAAAAAGCAAACTGATGCCCGTCTGCACCTCGGCGGATCGAATACCTCTGAGCACATTCCGTTTAAAATTAGCCCTAAAAAGTTCAAGTACCTCGGGATATGGATCACGCATGAACATAAGGACCTATATATGGCTAACTATCAACCCTTACTGTCCAACCTGGCAAGAGATATTGAACGTTGGGACCCCCTGTCGCTATCCCTGGGTGGGAGAATCAACACAATAAAGATGAATGTATTGCCGAAATTTCTATATGTATTTCAGAGTCTTCCAGTCTTTCTGACCAAAACATTCTTCTCCAAGATAAACAACCAGATATCTTCCTTTATCTGGAACAAAAAACCGCCCGGATCAAAAGATCTATGCTGCAGAGACCCCGCGTAATGGGTGGGATGGCGCTTCCAAACTTTATTTACTACTACTGGGCAGCAAACATAAGATCGTTATTATACTGGGTAAGGGAGGAGGACACAGCCCCCTGGTGGACAGTACTGGAGAGTGCGTTGGTTAAATCCACCTCCCTATCTGCCTTGTTATGTGCTAAGCTCCCGTTCACACAGCCCATATCTAGCTTTACCTCGAACCCAGTTGTCATCCATTCGATAAAAGTGTGGAACCAATTTAGAAGAACCTTTTCCCTCAGGGAACTATCACTGGCTGCTCCGATCACAAGAAATCACATGTTTGTCCCATCAACGATGGATAGGGCCTTTGACAGTTGGGCTGGGAGTGGAGTGAGTACGCTGTCTGACCTCTATATAGACGGCAACTTTGCCTCCTTTGAACAGCTAGTACAGAAATACAAGATCCCTAGGTCACACTTCTATAGATACTTGCAACTCCGGAGCTTCGCAACCTCGAACTCGGACTGCTACCCAGAGTGTCCTCCGGCCTCCCTTTTAGACTCAATCTTGAACTGTAAACTGATCCAGAAACAGGCTATAAGCAGAATTTATGAACTACTTAATAGAAGCAACTCGACACCTTTAGACCTCCTCAGGGGCAGATGGGAGACTGACTTAGGTGAACCAATCACAGAGGTCACATGGGACAAGATAGTACAGGGGATTTTCTCCTCTTCCATTTGCCTTAAACATGCGGTTATCCAATTTAAAATTGTACACCGACTGCATTGGTCTAAAGACAGGCTCTCTAAGATATATCCTGACATAGACCCTCTATGCGATTGCTGTAGACAGGCTCCAGCCACTCTGCTCCACATGTTCTGGACGTGCCCAAAGTTGCACACCTACTGGCAGACCATCTTTGACACCTTCTCTAAGATATTTGGAAAGGAAGTGGAGCCATCACCATATATTGCATTATTCGGAGTGGCCCCAGCGGACATCCACTTTAGATGGTGGGAATCTAGAATGCTGGCCTTCTGCTCACTTTTGGCCAGAAGGCTGATACTGTTCAAATGGAAGGACCCGGGTTCACCTGTCTACGGCCACTGGATGAGAGAGGTCATGTATCATATTAAACTGGAGAAGATCAGGTATACTAGGTCAGAGGTTGTACCGAAAAATTCCACAATATTTGGGATCCTTTCCTAACTTTCTTTGAGGGTATGGAAGCGGATAATGTGACGGAGGCGATCTGACTGGCTTCCCTGGTTTCTCAGCTTGTTACTGTTTATTTTTCCTATTATGTTCTTACTTTTCTTCTTCTCTATCTGCAGAATACAAGAGATATGTGACTGCTGTCGGGTGATTTAAAAGCTAAAAGGAAAAACAATGATTAACAAACGATCTAAGATATTGTAGAATGATTTTGTCTGGTATAGGGGTGGGGGGAGGGAGGGAGGGAGGGCCTTATTTTATTTTTATTTTCTTTTGGCCCATGTGGGACCACCTGTAAAAACAAAATCTCAAATAAAAAAACGTTGATAAAAAAGAAGAAGAATATAGAATATCAGGCATAAAATGGTTATGCGATTAAAATGCGATTAATTAGATTAATTAATTACAAATCCTGTAATTAATTAGATAAATTTTTTTAATCGCCTGACAGCACTATTGATTGAAAATGTTATCAACAGATTGCAGAATGGGTATACAGTACAGCTCAATACACACAATTGTTAAGGGGATGCAGACCAGAGAAAGACTTTCGTCTTGTTTACATCAGGATCCCCCATATCTCCACAATCATCTATAATACAAATATTAAAGTGTCCCAATAAGACCAACAACCTCAAAGGTAACACAATTGCATTTTGAAGTGGTGACGCCTGGTGTTTGCATATCTTGTATTTTTCACTTGTTGTGCCATACATGTCATATTGTGTTGAGGTCTGGGGGAATGTTTATAAAACAAATATAGATCCTATTATTAAACTACAGAAAATAGCTATTAAAATAATAAGCAAAGCTAGTTACCTTGAATCGACAAATTCATTATTCATAAAGTCCTGCACATACATTTCTTTAGATATGGTGTACATAAAAACCTTGGAAATCATTTTTCGTGCTAAGAGTAAAAGCCATCCAGTTTGTACTCAATGTCTCTTTCAACCAAGAGAAGGAAAGTATAATTTAAGAGGGTTATGTATTCTTAAAACTTGTAAAAAGGTAAGAACTAATGTAAAAGCTAGATGTGTTTAAATTTTGGGAGTTAAATTGTGGAATAGCCTTAGTGACGGGTTGAAGTTGTGTACTTCTCAGGGGACATTTAAAAAAGCCTTATATATAGGATAAAATAATTCAGGAGTACAGTGTTGAGTGAAACATCAAACATTTGTTTTTTTCTTTCAAAAAATTATATCTTGCAGCATATTTTAGGGGTTTCTTTCTTATATTAAAATATATTTAGTTTATGAATTTGTAAAGGATAGGCAAAAATAAGCATCTGCTTCAGCCTATTTTCGGTCGTTGATTTTGGATTTTGTGTGTGAGCTTGCCTTGAATATGTACATTTGTGATTTCTTTTTCTTTTTTTCTTTTCCTTTTGTAAGTCCGCACAGGTGTGTTTGATTTGTCAGTAAACAAGACAGAAAAATAAACTTCATTCATTCAAATAAAATGCTCAACTATGCAAGTAAGCAAATATCCAACCTTAGGGTGTATAATATATAAAAGTATTTTCCTTCATCAAGTAACCCTGAAGTTTATAGCTGTCATCGACTACATCTACATCTACATACTTTAACAGGGCCCTGTTGATTGGAACTGGGCATCAATCTCAACCTGTGGCACATTTTGCACAATTTACTTCACTTCTCCGAAATGAACCAACTATGTGAAGTATTTCCTGACCCTGTATTCCTACATTTTCTACAGCAAGCAATCACTCATCTGACTGTTTGACTGCATTCTCACTGGGGGGAATGCGGCGTCAAAATGTTTGACAATGGCCAATCGTAAATCCTTCTTCAACCAATATCTGAAATGAAAAAAACCCATAATAAATGTAAATGCAATCCAAATGTTGAAACAACAGTTCCATTTGAAACAGAACTATCTTGCTGACTGCACTACGCACTGTAAACGTCTGCACTTACTGTAGTTGTAGAGAGTGCGTAATCTTTTTTGGATTGCGATACATTTCCATTTCCATTTAGTCATTCCATGGTACTATGTCTGTACCATCTCAACAAAGGACACAGTTTGAGAGGAATAATGACCTAATCTCATCAGGAATTGTTATAACACGTCACACAGATATTTGCACCTCAACAGAACAATACAAAAATGGCAATCGAATGATGTAGGAAAGTGACCAGATAGACAACTACATAGAAAAATACATTTAGACAATTTCATAGAGAAAAATACATAATAGGAAAATGTTTGTATAGGGGGGGAAATATATGGGCTGTCAGTTTATCGCGTTAATTAGATTAATTAATTACACAGCAAATTATCGCGTTATGAAAATTAACTCAAAATGAATTACAAAAAAAAAGAAAAAAATCTTAATTTAAAAAAGAAATTTAAATAATCCTTTTTTTAATCTCATTCATTCCATAAGAACGTAGAATACACATTTACAGAATTTTTTTTATATGGTCCATTTGCATGTTCTTGGTATCTGATTCTAGGGACATCTATGGATCTGATTGATTGATAACTTTATTAACAGATAGCAGAATGGGTACAGTACAGCTCAATACATACTTCTCCGAAATGAACCAACTATGTGAAGTATTTCCTGACCCTGTATTCCTACATTTTCAACAGCAAGCAATCACTCATCTGACTGTTCGACTGCATTCTCACGGGGGGAAATCAATGGACAAAATGTCACTGAAGAGGCAGAACAAATAACAGCTGCCTCGTAAACCATCACTGTGTGTCGCTAGCTCTTTGTGTGACAGTGGCTCATTTGAGGAATTATTTCTATGATGGTGTGCAGTCGACATGTCTACAGTGCAGTATATAGCTATCAGCAGTATATAGCTAAGATAAGATAAGATAAGACATTCCTTTATTATTGATCCCCTTGGGGAATATCAGGCGTCATAGCAGCTTGGGGGAGGGGAGGTACGTATGGGCAGGCTAATAGTAGAAAGACATAATATATAGGCAATACAATTAGACCTGTATATAAAAATACAACAAATAATAAACAGTGTAAACAATATAATTAAATCTGAATATAAAAATACAACAACGTTACAATAAATATAGGCAAAATATAATCATATATACTATGAGTAAGAGTAACAGTAAACAGTATACACACAGTGCAGTATACACAAGGTACCCTAGCAGTATGTTGGACGTATGGTGACTAAACAAGCATGCACTTCTTCATCAGTATGTTCTTGTTTATAAATGCTATGAGCAGGGAATCCCTATGGCTTTGGCCTCTGAAACTGTTGATTTATAATACTTTTGGAAACGGTGGGCCTCCTGCGTCCATGACGGTCACAGTAGAGTGCATGAGTTATGCATGTGACCAACTAAATGTGTTTGCGATTGCGCACGTGCGCTTATGCATGTGAGCGTGTACACCCCCATGCATGTGTGTGTGTGTGTGTGTGTGTGGGGGGGGGGGGGGGGGTCAGGAATTTGCGTCCCGTGTGTTAGTGTTGTTGGATTTCGCGATATCAGCCAGTAATCACCTCGTCACCTGTGGCTCCGTGAAGTTTCTGCGTTGTGTTTATCTCTTTCCCATCGTACTAGCTGATACACGATATCTTCCCCGTTGATGCATTAGTCTCAAAAGAATTAACGAGACACTGGAAACAGGATACCTCTCCTGGATGTTGACGTTTATTCTCATAAACATACTCTGTACAACAGGGGTCGGCAATAGGCGGCCCGCGGGCCGAAATGGGCCCACCAGCAATAATTTCTGGCCCGTCAGTTTATTTTGAGAATATGATATTTATTTTATCATCATATTATTTTTATTATATGCATACTTTATGTTTTATCCATGTTGAGAGTGAATAACAGGTATAGGCAGTGAGGTGCAATGTACCGTGTATATAGGCTTGCTCAAAGTGAAGTGGACAGCGCGTGGTGCTGAAATGGGAAACACCAGTTCAGTAAGTCAATGTCTATCTATGTCTGTCACTATAGCCAATTGTAATGCTAGAAATGCTCATGTGGACTCGGAGAACCAATAGAAATTGCGCGCGCTGGTTTCACTTTCTCTTTTGCGCCAGCTGCTGTCATCAGAGATCAGAGAGTCAGAGCCTCATGTCTCTGAGTCGCGATGGATAAGTTAACCAATGGAAACCAAAGGGGAAATACCAACTGAGGAGCCAGAAGAGGAAAATATGACCACCAAGACACATAAACAAAACCAGGAGTCATACTTAAAATACGGGTTTATCGCAAGGTGACTCTCACGTGTTGACGTCCTCTCTGCATAACATGTGGCAACACGCTAGCAAACGAGGCAATGAAGAATGACAACTGTGTTCAAGTTGGCAGAAGATAAAGTAGCTGCATTCAACGCGAGTGGACATTTGACATGTTTCAAACATTAGCAGGGATTTTGGAGGAAACAGAAACAATAAGCCCAGGGCAGGGCTGCATTATGGTGAGTTGTGTTTTTCATGCACTCTATTCTGTTCATGTGTTATAATAATAATAATACATTCGATTTATAATGCACTAGCATACCATTCTGCAATCTGTTAAATAAAGTTTTCATTCATGCAGCACCCGCCACGGTGCTGCATGAAAATCAAATGCCCATCCTACTGATCTGTTCATGTGTTATGCACCCGAGAGGCACTTTATAATAGAAAAAAGACAAAGTTATAATGTTCAGTGCAAACATGTATGTCGTTTACAGTTTATTATGCCACCTATGCAGCTCGTTTATTTTGACAGAGTTAAAATGTTTTCACTATCATTATATTAAATTAGCCATTGTTTTTGGTTCTGGCCCGCCATACAATGGCTTGGGGAAAAATGTCCCTGCGGCCAAACCTAATTGCAGACCCCTGCTGTACAAGATGGAAAACAGTTCTGAAAGGTCCTTGAAAAGTATATTGAATTCATTATCTCTACCGTCTCTTCTGCTATTAGTCCGATGGTGGTTGAGGCCTAGTGGTTAACCAAAAGCCTTCCCTGTTAGCCGAAGCTAGCCCTCATGGCCTAGGAGGGTGGAGGAGGCCCCTTCCCCACCCTCCAGCTATTGCAGGCTCTCTGTCCACCTCCCTACCTGTCAGCCTTGTGTCCTAGTCTAACTTACACCGGAAGAAACTCACAGCTATAACGTCTTTCCTCTAGCAACGGGGGCCATCCCCGTAGCCCTGCCCCTTCTCTCGTTACTAAGTGACACAACGCCATGGCAACAGCGCTCTGGTCACCTCTGACACACTAACGTCCTCTATCTCTCCCCATAGCTCTCTCTCTCTCTCTCTCTCTCTCTCTCTTTCTGACCAAATCTTCCCCACCAGCGGTCGGTTATCTCCTCTGTTGAACAACTCGGCCGACGACAACCTTGGCACTCACACACCCTGCTTGCTGCTCTCTACCATGGAAACACACACTGGCTGCTGGCTACTTTTAAGATCTATAGATCCGTCTGAGTAGATGCTGTCATCTACAGATATTTACATTATGTACACATTGAGAAACAGGGCTGGACTTCCGGTTTGCGACGTTCAGGTGAGCAGCCACATGAAAGAGCTCCCGGTCAATGAATATCAGAAAAAGGAAGTAAAACAATTCAAAACGAAATAAAAAGTGAAGATTCGAGGACGAAAGAAAGAAGGAAGAATGAACACAAGGACAAATGAAAGAAAAGCAACCCCAGATGAAGTAAATACACAGATGGAAAAGACTCAACACGAGGCAATGATGCAACAGGTAGAACAAGCTAGTGGGACGCTGAATGTACATGCAGAGAAGCTACAGGCCAACATACGAACTAGCTTACAAGCTAACATAGAAGCTAACCAGGCCACCACGCAGATTGGATTAGGAGCAATGCAGAGTATACAATGTAACACTGAAAAATCCAACGGAGGTGGCAATGAAGCGTCGGAGCTATGTAGAAATAAAGAAAATTCAGAAAAAGAAAGGAAACAGGTCCCAACGGCGTGCGGGAGGCGGCGAGGGACATGGATGATGGATGGGGGGTGCTGGGAGGGGAAGGAGAGAGGCCTGCGCTGACTCAGAGGCTGGAGAGGGCGCGAAGGTGGACCAGAACCGAGTTACGAGGATGAGGAGAGGAGGACGGGAGGAGGAAAAGAGGGGACCTGAACCGATTCAAAGCAGATCAACTATGAAGAACGACAAAGGGACACAAGAAAGGGGCATGAAGGGCCACGGTGATCCGAATAAAGATACAAGACAAAACCAACGTGGAAAAGTACCCAATACAAACATACACACAGGGGACCTGGGGATGAGAATAGATGCAACAGAGGAAAGATAATTGAACAGGTACCCCAAGAAGTATAAAACTATAACACCAGAATTGGGAATAATTAACACTATGATTTACAATACACACGTTATAGACAAACGATTTGAAATTTATTTTAAAAAGGGACACGCTGATTAGGAAACATATTGGGGAATAATACACGATGGACTGGTATGAAGGAACTACAGGATTACACGTGACACAATACAAATGAACATGAGCATAAGAAAGACGGATTCAGAACATTGACCGGGAGCTCTGAGGCCGTCCACAGAACGAATGTTGGACTTGTATAGTGCGCACTTCGCCACTAGGGGGAGCCCTCTCACTAGGAGAGCCATTACTCCTCACCCTTCCAACGGGGAACAGAGGGATACGACTAAGGTCCTCTAAAAACCATGGGAGCGCCAAATGTTGTCTTTTTTCTTTGAGTTATGTTAGAATCTGAGTTATGTTAGAATAGCAGTTGCTTTAAATGTGCACATGGAAATTTGTGAAGGACAAAATAAAAAAATGTTGGACATGAAGAGAGGCTTGGAGAATCTCCATTGGGGGTATCTCCGTCACTAGGGGGGGGGGGGGGGGGGGGCTTCTCCAATACGAGAGCTGATTCCCCTCCAAACCGCCAACGGGGGGAAAAGTGCTAACCGTATAGCTTATTTTATTTTCATTTAATTTTTTCTTAATTAGTTTTAGTTTTTCATAAATGTATATAGTGATATCGGTGACATGGGAGGTACAGAAGTGGGCAGGCTGAGTTCAGTGGGGGGGAATGTCGGGGGTAGGGGCCATCGTTCCGGCGGTTCGACCCGGGGGAGGGGGGGCCTTATGTGTTGTGGGATCGGTATGGGGGGGGGGTGGGGTTTCCTGGGGCCCTCGGGGGGGTCGGGGGCCATTGAGGCGTGGTGCTTTGGCCTTCTGCGGGCCTGGGCTTGGGGTTCTCGTGGGCCGGGGGCCTGGCGGTCGGGCGGGGGCGGGGGGGGGGGGGGGGGTCTGGGTGCTTGGCTCCGTGCATGGTGGACCAGGATATGGGGGTGTTCTGTTTCTCTGGGAGGAGGGCGGGAGGGAGGGGTTTCTCTTATGGGGATCAGAGCGGCTGAGCTTTGCCCAGTGGGGTCCTGTGTATTGCGGGGTCGGTGGGCGTGGGGTGGGGCTCTCGGTGACATGGGAGGTAGCAGGCTTGGCTCAGTGGGGGGGAGTCCCCTTCCCTCCCCTCTACTGGGCCTGGCCCAATTAATTCAAGGGACCCGTGTCGATGGGGGCCCGGATCCACGCGTATCGGCCTGGGATATGGGGGAGTTCTATGGGCTTAACTCAGGGGGGGAATGTCGGGGGAGGGGGGCCATCGTTTCCACGGTTTGGCCCGGGAGAGGGGGGTCTTGAATGTTGTGGGGTCGTTGTGCATGGGGTGGGGTGCTTGGTGACATGGGAGGTAGCGGGCTTGGCTCGGTGGGGGGGAGTACCGCCCCTCGCTCCTTTGGCCTGGCCCAATTAAATTCAAGGGACCCGTGTCGTTGAGTGCTCAGCCCCGCGTGGGACGGACCTGGGATGTG
This sequence comes from Notolepis coatsorum, assembly GCF_963971535.1. Taxonomy (NCBI): domain Eukaryota; kingdom Metazoa; phylum Chordata; class Actinopteri; order Aulopiformes; family Paralepididae; genus Notolepis; species Notolepis coatsorum. The sequence goes on from NC_140178.1 coordinate 35,681,166, forward strand.
GGGAGCCCTATTTCTAGGGGTGGATGGCGGGAGGGGGGGGGTCCCTCTTATGGGGGTCTGGGCGGCTGAACGCAGCCATATTAATTCAAGGGGCCCATGTCTGTATACTGTTGTGTTATTGATGTTATTGTAGGTATTGTATAAGTGTATGTCTGTAAATGTAAATACAAATTTAAGTAAAAAAAAAGAAAAAACAGGGCTATTCTTTCAGTGTGCTGATATTATGCATCATTAATGCTGCTGACTGCATGAGTGGTTATGTGACAGACAGGGTAGTAATAGTTCAGTCAGTCACTGGGGCGCCAGGCCTTGCTCTAAGCACCTGTGGAATGCACTGGGGTCAGCTGTTCCAGCGTGGACATGACCCCAGTGCTGCCCCCATCAGGTCAATGCAGTCCACTGCACCTCCCCTGTATAAAGTGCTGCCTCGGTTCACTTGGTCTGGATGTACTTGGACTCCTGAGACCAGAGGTTTCCTCCAGCCTGAGCGTAGTGAAGGAAATATAGGTTTTTCAAGGTGTATATAGTGTTAAATATTGGTGGATGACAGCATCTACTGATAGCCAGGTCAGAGAGGTAGAGGTGGTGGAGGAGGCGGTCAGAGAGAGTCAGTGTGGTAGCAGCAAGCAGGGTGTGTGTGCATGCCCAGGGTCGTTCAGCAGGTCCATAATCAAACCATTGCACTGAGGATATCGGAATTTTTTTATCTAATATAATCTAATTTAAGTCAAGCTGAAATGGCATTTCGAGAGTATCTAGCTTCCATATTGTGACGTATTTCTGTGTGAAACGGAATAGGCAGGCAGGACGTACTGCTGGGAGAAATTGTATTTGATTGTTGAAAACATCAGGGGCAAAAAAGTCAAGATATTATTGTTTGTGCAAGCGTACGTAAGCACGCGTCATATTTAGTTTTACAGGAAGAAAACATTATTGGATTTTGATATATATTTGATATAACTGATTTTGTTGTATATTTCTTGTCATATATTGTTCAATATGTGCACAACATGCACCGGAGAAATGACCTAAAATGACCTAAAATGACCTAAAATCAGTGTTGGTGACTAATTAAACACGTTTCATACGTCAGACCAGCAATACATCATCCACACTGAATTCACCATGCCTCCTTTTTGGGGAAAACAACTCAACGAATAAACAGGGATTAGATGGGGTTTAGAACAAAACACAGGGATACAAATCACGCCAAATACTATCAAGGCCCAGAAATAGTCATTACCTCTTAGTTTTAAGTCACTTGGAGATTCATAAGCGTGATATTAATGTCCAGGTAGGGAAATGAGGAAATATCCTGCAGCTGACTGGGGACATACCATAGGGAAGAGCCTGAAAACAGATCAAATTGTTAAGGATTAGTGTTGGCGGAGGACCCAAACGCAGAACAGGACGAGGAGAAAAGCAATATGCACAATGAGGCGTGGAGCCAGGGGTGAAGTATTCAAAAATAGAGCTTTACTTTCAATAACAAAACAAGGGAGCACAGCAATGGCTGGCAAAGGGCAAAACATAAAACTATGAACTAAAAATAAAACACTAACAAAACTAGACGAACTGTACACGAAAACAAAGAGGGTAGATAACAACAAAAACACTAACACTTACTGTCAAAAGGGTGAAGGCTCACGGGAGACAAGGTACAAAAACAGAGAACAGGAAAATGAAGCAACAGCCAGGAACACTAGACAGCAACAGCAAACATGGACACCAAACAGAAACAATGGACCGACAAGGAGTATAGGAAACACACAGCATATATAGACAGACTAATTAACCTCTTCCACCCGGAGCCTATTTTCTGAAAATCTGCCTAAAATACATACCTAAGTAAATGGAATATTGCTCCACTTCTACAGGGCCATTTGCATATTCTTGGTATCTAGGTACATCTATGGACCTCAGTGAATGTATTCCCAGTGTCAGGAATATTGTGTCTATTACTAGGCTTGCTTAAATTGTGATGAAACAAAGGAGAATATGAATTATGCATTTTTGACAGTGGATAACACCATGCTAATAATGACCAAACATTAAAGTACCTTCATTCAGTACCTTCTTGAGATCATGTGTACAAAAAATCTAAGGAAATGAATAAAGGGAAGATGATTAAACAGAAGGTTCTGTAGATACAGTACTGAATTCTCCCATCCGGACCAATGCAATTTGAAATATTATTATAGAATATAGAACAGCAGGCTTATAAATTACCTTATTATAGCCAATTCGCACATTTATATATATATATATATACATATATTATCTTTCAAATGCCCAAGTTCAATTTGGATTTAGTATCACCAGGCGTGCATAAGAACAGATAATGAAATCTACTGTAATCTACTGTACTTTTTTATTTTCACCACAGTGCAACCGTTTTGAAACTAATTTCAGATCTAATTGTTGCTGCATGCTAACAATAGGGAAGAGAAACTAACTGCATTTCAATATTTGTCAATAAGGATAAGGATAAGGATAAGGATAAGGATAAGGATATCTTTTATTAATCCCTCACAGGGAAATTCCAGTGACACACACATACAGCTCATCGTCTCATTAACAACATCATATCACAATCATTAAATTGTTACAGTAACAACGGCACAACATAAATTCAAACAGGCATGTACATTTGTTGACACATGTCGATTACAGAATGCCTGAGACACCATATGCGATAGTCGGCTGCAGCAACACCGGGGTGTCGTTGCGCCAGGCGGGAGGGAGGGAGGATAGATTGTCCAGAAACCACAGTTGCAGCAACGGGAGGGGCGGGGATTTATGACACTAACTACAATGCGGTCAGCTGGGGGATAGGACTTTGGTGATGAGACAGTCTTAGGCTCCTCCCCTCCAGCACGCATACTAGTCGGCTGCCATCACCATCACGTGGGAGTGGCGCCGGGCGTACACGCGGGAGGGGGGATTGGGTAGGGATTGGGGGTGGGGGAAGCCGCTTGCCACTCTTATCTCCCAGAGGGCCTTCGACTCCAGCAGCTCCCTGATTCGACCTTGGTCCAGGAATTTGTTTTGGCTGACTGACTGGCACATTTATCCCAGCCACGTCACTTTAAATTTGATTTGAATAGAGTGAAATATAACTCTATTGATTTGAGTGGAGTGAGTTTTAACAACTCCGTCCAAATGACTGAATGCATTATTAGTCCAAGTGTCCAAGTGTCTTAATCAGTTCATTTTGGTAGGTCCTGTGCGCGGTAAACAGATCCAAAATCTTCTTATTGCAGTCCAAAAGCTTCGATAATCCAAAAATTACCACGTCTTCAAGTTGGTAGCCCGATTATGATGTCCCAATAGGCAGAGAGGGTTAGCCTTATTCTGCTTCTTGAAGAAAATATGCAATCCACTGATTAGATCCATTTAGAGTTGATTTGAGTATAGTCCAGCAACCGGCACGAAGCAGAGCATAGCAGCATCGGGCTCCATGGAGCAGTAGAGGCGGCGGTAGGAACGGCCTTGAGGAGCCTGGGGAGAGGAGAGAAATGCGACTGTCTCACAATAGATCCAGAACAAAAACCACCATGAAATCCATATATGCAACCCTCCCAGACTTTCCCCAATGAAGATGAGGAACGACTCACTAAAACCTATAGGGGGAAAAAGCACCACAGGCGGCGTGGAGGAGAGAAACCTCAAATGGGCTGTTCAAAGGGGATCCCCATCAGGATGTCGGTGATAATATAGTGTTGCTATGGATGATAGATGGATGGAGAATAGAACAGGCGAATAATTGGTATGTATGTATACATGTAATGATACACATATACATACATACATGGTAGCAATAGTATCTTAAGTACATAGGAACATTTAAAAATAAATAGAGCTAAGAACAAAAAACTAAAAACAAAAAGCATAGGAATACGAGAGCTGGTATGAAAATACGATAAAGGCTAAGAGTCAAGGCTCGGAGCTCAAAGTCTCAGAGTCACGGGCGGCTGGGTGGCGCAGCGGACATTGCGCTCGTCACCAACGCAAGAGACACCGGTCTCGATTCCGGCTGTCAGCGTTGCCTCCGGCTTGGGCCGGCCGTCATACTGACTCAATTGGCAGAGTTAGTGGGAGGGGAGTCGAAGGGTGGTAGTCTGGTCGTTGTAAACAGCAACTCCTACAGGTCGGTCAGGGCACCTGCACAGCAAAGACAGGAAAATGGCGGGGGCAGTGTGAGCCTCCTACATGTTACTCCTCGCCAATGAGAGTCCGCGCTGGCAGGTGAAAAGAAGTGACTGGCTGCCTCCACATGTATCGGAGGGGACATGTGATGGGCTTCTATCCTCCCTATGACCGGCCAGTGGGGGGCACATGCGAGCAATGATCAGGACAGGGGAGGGAGAATTGGCACGAGAGGAAATTGGGATGGGAGAAAAATCACAGAAAAAAAGGGGGAGAAAAAGTAGATAAAAAAAAAGTCTCTTTTTTGGTCTCTTTTTTGGTCTCTTACATATCTCGATGTGATATATCAAGAAATATCTACAGCAAGAATTCTGGGTCTCAACGAATCCAAAATGTCAATGTGGGTAGAAGTGGTGGAGAGAATAAAAGCTAGCTTATAATGGTAGTGTCTGGTTAGGAGTGAGGGATAATGGAGGTACTATCCAAGGAGGGGTCCGGGAGGGGGGGGTTCGAGCTGGAGCATATGTGTGTAGGGTTTTAGAAAATAGGTATTAGGGGTATGTCCTATATAAGCATTTGTATAATTGTTAATTTCGCTGGATATACACTGTATACGGTTAAAATATTATTATAGACTTTTTTTTTTTTGTCTTGTTTCTGTACTTGCATGTAATTTTAACCACCTTGACTGTTAGTTTCATTATGCATTATGTGTTGAGTACTGACTTTTAATAATTTTTGTTTTGCAATAATAAAAAAAAAAAAAAAAAAAACGTCTCAGAGTCTCACATTTCCCAGGGGGCAGGAGAACCACTTGGATGTACAGTTTCCTCCCCCTATGTATATCGTTTCTGTTAGGATCTCTGGTAAAGTACTGTATTTGTATATCTTGTATGTCTTAAATGTAACAGTACTGTATATCTGTATGTCGTAAAATGTCATGATATATATCTGTTAGGGGTGTAACGGTACACAGAAACCACAGTACGGTCCGTACCTCGGTTTTGAAGTCAAGGTTCGGTACCGGTTTTCGGTACAGTGGGGGAAAGTTTGGCTTTCCATGTTCCACTCAGGGGTGATGTAGTGTGCAGTAACTAATTGTACTTGTAGGTAGGGCTGTCAACGAATATTCTATATTGAAATTAATAATCGACTTGTAAAACAAATATATATATATTATTATAATAATTATATTAGATTCATAATAATAATAATAATACATTTTATTTATAAAGCGCTTTTCAGGAACCCAAAGACGCTGACAATGAGCAAAACAAAGAATCAAAGAACCACAGGGAATAACCAACAGTATGAGGATAAAGGACATACAACCCACGGGTAACAAGTAACAGATACAGAGTCCAGTAAGGGGAACAGTCAGGGAAGTAAGGAAACCGAGGGGAAGGGGGGGGGCAGGAGAGGGAGAGAAAGTAGGGAAGGGGAAAGGGAGGTGGTAGGTTGGAGGAGGGTGGTTATGGGTAGGGAAGGTTGTATGCTTGGGAGAACAGGTAGGTTTTGAGTCGGGATTTAAAGGTGGAGAGTGAGGGAGATTGTGAAAAAAACAGCCCCCCGGTGGGTGGTCGTTAGTGGTTAACATACCGTTGTATTCGTTCGGTACACAGCCGTTCGGTATGGTGTTGGTACGGTACACACTGAAACAGTTCGGTGCGGATACATGTACCTTTACACCCCTAATATCTGTATATCTGTATGTTGTGTATGTCATAAATGTCATTATGAATTGAAAATGGGGGACCCTGATGTAAACAAGACAAACGTCTTTCTCTGGTCTGCATCCCCTTAACAATTGTGTGTATTGAGCCGTACTGTATTGTACCCATTCTGCAATCTGTTAATACAAATTTCAATCAATCAATCAATCCAGTTAAAGTAGAGCGGCATGGGCATGGTTAGATGCCGGTCAACTGAGGGCGACGTAGATATAATGTAATATAAGCATATCTATATGCATACATAGTAGAAATAGTATTAAAGTATAACAAGTCAGCATGAGGGGCACATCTCTGGCAGCTAAGGGTCAGTGGCATTGTTTGTCAAATAGTGTCGAACTTGAGTGTTACACTCTGATTGTATAGTAGTGCAGGCAATAAGAGGGTTACTTTTTTTTAATTTAATATCATATATTGTTTAAATTAATTGAATTGTTGAATCGTTTTTAGTCAACGGCAGAAAATTGGCCGGGTTTCAGTTGTCCTGACTGTGGTGGGAAGTCCGGAGCGAGGACCGAGAATAGTCTGATGACATGATGCTCTGACAAAAAAAAAAAAAAAAACATTTCATACAGTTTTTATACAGGCCAAATACAATGCCAGTCAATAGGAACAATGTCGGTGTTTCCCACAAAAGTAGGCGCGACCGTGAAAAGTAAAGTCAAAGTACCCGGATGTGGCGGTCTGACATCAATGTGCAATGATTGGCAGCATACCATGATACACAAGGAACAGTTCTATCTGTCCAGTTCAGTTCTGTGATAGCGAGTCTTCATCACCCACACAGTAGACGGGGAGCTGGGAGGAGAAGAACCCTGGAAGATCACTGCTACAGCGCATCTGTTAATAACCCTTTCTCCGCCGATGACGTGTTTACACGTCATTCCTCGCCATGCGTAATCTGCCAATGACGGGTTACGGCGTCTTTGAGATCAATATTTCATATTTTCGTCATGGTATTCACATTTCACCCACGGAGTCTTTGCTGGTGTTGTAGGACTCCGCTCAACTCTGCAACGCTTCAATACCGCCACCTGGTGGCCGATCGGCGAGTTGCCAAAACCGGAAGTGGCCGGAAGTGCTTAGTCCGTCCCCTATTCCGTCCGGCCACTCGCTATCGCTCGCGGGACTCTATCCAGACACCGTGCATATCGATCCAGCGCATCTGTTAAAGGTGACACAACAATATGGCATAGATTCCCAGATATTGAGTGATCTATATCATATCTCAGAGTGCAGTCTCATTGAGCTCTTTCAGTGTGTAATGTACCGACGAGACAGACACAGACCAACACACACACACACACACACACACACACACACACACACACACACCACACACACACACACAACACACACACACACACACACACACACACACACACACACACACACACACACACACACACACAGAGAGAAGGATGGAGAACAAACAGCATTTCATAAACAATAAACTGACCTTGCCTGACACACAGTGTCTTGTCAGTGGCAGAGATAAGAGAGAGAGAGAGAGAGAGAGAGGAGAGAGAGAGAGAGAGAGAGAGAGAGAGAGAGAGAGAGAGAGAGAGAGAGAGAGAGAGAGAGAGAGAGAGAGAGAGAGAGAGAGAGAGAGAGAGAGAGAGAGAGAGAGAGAGAGAGAGAGAGAGAGAGAGAGAGAGAGAGAGGAGAGAGGGGCTGTGGACAGTCTCACTTGAGTTCAAGTCTACTGAGGTCATTAGTTCAGCTCACCACAACTGTCTCACACCCAGATGCCCTCCTATTGGCACCTTACATCCAGGGGGCCACCCCTGTTGGTTCCCGGCTGTATGTATACCGAAGACGCTGAATAGAGGAAGAGGGAAGACAGGTGGGAAGATGAATCGGAGGCGATGTCCTCACTGAAAACTCAAAATTAGTGAAACTGACTTGTGCAAATAGTAACTGCTTAATAACAGGAATGTCAATTACAATATTGTAAATTAAGTATTTTCTCAATTTGATGTCAAAACTAGCCATATTGTTAGCCTAGCTTACACTTGTAGATCATCAAAAAATGTGAAATACACCATCCGTAGAATAGAATAGAATAGAATAGAAGTACTTTATTGATCCCAAGGGAAATTCAGCACCACACTTCAGCTCACAATAAATATTTAAGTAGTCAAAAATCACAAATCACAAATAAGAAGTGTTGTAAGTGAGGAATGAGTGGCCCAGAGTTTATATTTAGGTAATATAAAAGGCTTATGTTTGGCTTAAGTTAGTAAAATAAAATGACTTGACATACCATCACCCGGAAGATCTAAAAATAAATAAATTAGCCCGGCTGTGATATGAAGCAAGCAAAGCATATTGTACATATATACAGCTGGGAACCAACAAGGGACCAACCATGCTCGTGAACAGGACCTTGCACAGGCATTTAATTTTTTTCTCTGTAGAGTTATATGAAAACACTCCTGCACAAAAAGGGGAGGGGTCGAGTGTCAGTTTGTTTTGAATAGGGTACCTCGGTTATAAGTCAAAGCTATAGTTAAGGATGAACTCATTTATAAATAATTTATCCACATTTGTAAATGATAAATAAATAATTTGTTGTGATATGTTTATATGGTTTAAGTCATTTATAAACCATTAGAACTAATTGTTTGTAAACCCTTGAATATTAATATGAAAAGAAACAGACATGTCTATTGTTCATTTCATGATTCATGTTGAGTGTTTATCAAATAATTTGTATATGTGCTACACATTACATAATTTACTGCTGAAAAAATTATTTATTTATTTATTTATAATTTACAAAGGATTCGTTTAGATTAGATTCAACTTTATTATCAAATGCACTGCGTATAAGTGGTAAGACAACGAAATGCAGCTCTAATGGTTCTAATGGTTTATAAATAACTTACAACATAATAACAATATAACCACAAATTCTTTATTAATAATTTACAACTGTATATAAATCATAGTTCACTTTATAACATTATCATAGAGTGTTACCTGTAGCTCTTTGTTGATATATTTTGTGGAGGTGATGGTAAACAAAAAATGGACATACAAACGCGCAATAGACACATTCCGAGAGGGTACTTTCTGTACGGCAGGGGAGAGGCCCGGGGCTCAAGCCCCCTTTAGTCTCTTCTCTGTGCCCAGTGCCTGCATGTGAGAATGGTGTAGACAGGGAGGTGTGCTTGTATAGTGATTGTTATACCTGCACTATGCAACTCTTTCATGAAAACATTGATTTGCTAAATCACGGCGTTGGGCATGGAGCGCGGCTGGCGGGCACGCAGTTCAGGAGGAGGCCAAGCGGCAGCAGGTTGGCCAGAGTCAATGAGAAGAGGGGAGGGGGGCTGGTGTTTGGGGACGACGACAACGGGTTCTTTTGTTTCCATCTGTCTACTCTGTGTCCAGAGGCTGCCTAGCCCTGCCTTGTCATGATGTCACATGGACTCTGGTAGGAAGTGGTCCACCCCCTTGCCCTCCCCCCCACCCGCCCCTTCACTCCCTCCCTCGCCCCCTCCTTGCTTTATAGCCTCCCACCCCCGAGGCCCGAGCTCCACTTCACGCTGCGTTTGAAGAACCCCCGTCAGGAACAGCTGGACCGGGCCAGGCGGGATACGTACGCACCGGCGCTCACCAGCACCTATGCAAACATGTTTAGCAACACTTACCAGCACCTATGCAAATATTCAAATCAAAACAGTTGTGCTCCTTTAAACACACTACGCCCTGTGAGCACTTGTAAAAGGACAAACAGATCTTTATTCACAAACATGGGCCAGAGGAAAAGCATGCACACGTGCAGAAGCGCACGCTGACGCATACTCACACATTTCTTAGCTTTGTGCCGCCAGCCCTTTCTCTGCCCGATGATAGATTAAACACATGACGTTGGTTTGAATTAGATTGATAATTTCACCATGTTTCACCCACCCCCTCCTAATGTACAGTTTCCTCCCCCTCGTATGTATATATTTTCTGTTAGGATCTCTGTTTAACAGTACTGTATATTTGCATATCTTGTATGTCACAAATGTAACAGTACTGTATACCTGTATGTCCTGTATGTCATAAATGTCATGATATATCTGTGTTGCGTATGTCATAAATGTCATTATGAATTGAAAATTGGGGACCCTAATGTAAACAAGACAAAAGTCTTTCTCTGGTCTGCATCCCCTTAACATTTGTGTGTATTGAGCCGTACTGTATTGTACCCATTCTGCAATCTGTTAATAAAGTTTTCAATCAATCAATCAATCAATGCAGGGGTTGCTGGAGGGATGCAAGAGGAGTGGCACAGAGCAACACCGACAACACCCAAACTGTTAACAAGATTATGTGGTCTTGAAAAATGACTTCTCCGACTTTAATACGGTTAAAGGGCTTACTTGGACTATATGGCATCTTTGTCTGTAATGAGTAGGGGATGCAATGGAACAGCCAGTAACAAGGGGAAATTAGATGAGGGGCCTGGATACTTCCTCTACCAGACCACCAGAGATGCACTAAAGATGCAGTGTCTTTGTGGCGCTTGTACCCCATTCGCCAATGCACTCATGTTGTTCAGGGATACTAACTTGCTTTGATATCTGCCCTCTGTGTTATACCTGCACTGGGCAACTTTTTCCATGAAAACAATATTGAGTGTGGCTGAACAAGAAAAGATCATCCCAACAGTGATGCATGAAACAGTGAAATTGCCTATATAGGAGCTCCTCTGCGGCAGGACCAGTGCAGCGAAATCCATAAAAAAGGCTACACTCTCATTTCTAAAGCATGAGAAGTGAACGACACAAATGGCCAAAGTCACCCTGCTTGTGCCAATCTTTAGTGCAGCTTTAAAAAGATAAGATAAGATAAGATAAGATAAGATAAGATAAGATAAGATATTCCTTTATTGATCCCGTCATGTGTCATAGCAGCACAGGGGATGGGGGAGGGGAGGTACCGGTATGGCCGGGTAATAGTAGAAAGACATATATAATAATTTTTAAACGTCCACTTGAAAACAAGACTAAACACAATACAATAATAATAATAATAATAATAATAATAATAATAATAATAATAATAATAATAATAATAATAATAATAATAATAATAATAATAATAATAATAATAATAATAATAATAATAATAATAATAATAATAATAATAATAATAATAATAAACAAGACTTCCCAGGACAATAACAAGAATAATAACAATAATAACAATAATGACAATAATAGAAATAATTAAAATGATAAAAACAGAATATAAAAATCAAATCAAATTACCACAGTTAAAATTAAACAGGACAACACAAAAGATAAGACATTCCCGCATATTGCGGTTCTGACCTTTTCGGCTGCTGCGAGCCACAGCTCAATCCCAGCCTGTCCCACCCCAACCACCCGTGCCGTGGATATCTCAAGATAAATCACATCCATCAGTGCCAGGGACCAGTTAATCACTCCTTCCATCTCAATGCTATCAGCTTCTTGGCTGCTGTAACTCCTGCCAGAATAACTATATTTTGTTGTATGGATGCTGGTAGTGTTGTTATATCGTTCAGGAGTAGTGTAGCAGCTGTGCATGGGATTGGTAAGCCACATACATCTGAAAGTTTGTTTGTTATTGATTTCCAGAAGCGGGCTACTGGTGGGCAATCCCAATACATCTGCCAGTGGCCCTCGGAGAGCACAAAGTGCACCGAGAGTCAGTCACCACTAGTCCCATAGCAAAATAGCTTCCTATAGGTGTTAGATAGTCCTATGAATATAATTTAAATGTATTTGTTGGTGATTAGGGTTGCGGGAGGACAATGCAACATTTGCCCAAACCTCGTCCCAGTCAAACTCGGAGTCCAACTCTGGGATGTCCCCTCGCCAGATTGTATCTAATGATAATTCTTTATAACCGTGGATTGAATTAAGAGCGTATACAAATCTGAGACAAACCCTCTCGAGGTTGTCCTGTCTCCTAGAAGCCTGACAAAAGGGTGTGGGTGCAACGCTTGAGCCCACGGCACGCCATGAGCCCTCAGCGCTGACCTTAGTTGAAGGTAAAGAAATAATGACTCGCCGGGAAGATCATACAATTATTTTAAGTCCCGAAACGCTCAAAGGCTGTTTTTACGATAGATATCCTCCAGAGTATGAACTCCCCTCCTTTCCCATTGAGGAATATTAACCGGTTTGTGGCCAACAAGTAGTTGCTGGTTATGAAAAATTGGAGAGTCCAGGTGCCATGGGCATTTAACCGCACATAACTTCTGTACATTATGCCATGTTTGGATCACGTGAGTTATGATCGGTCCATATCTTAGTTGGCATTTTGATATAGGGATAGTGGAGTATACTACATCCTGTAGTCTTTAGGCAATACAATTTTATTTGAATATAAAAACATGAGGAAAATAAACAGTGTAAACAAAGGTGCAATCGGTTATATTATGTTACAAAAAATATAAGCAATAAAGAATATGAATCTGAATATATAATAATAATAATAATAATAATAATAATAATAATAATAATAATAATAATAATAATAATAATAATAATAATAATAATAATAATAATAATAATAATAATAATAATAATAATAATAATAATAATAATAATAATAATAATAATAATAATAATAATAATAATAACTTTATTTGTATAGCACCTTTCATACAGGGGATTGCAGTTCAAAGTGCTTTACATCAGTAAGAAATAAGACAAAAAATCTGTGTAAAACAAGCAGCAAGAGCAAAGCATAAAGTGAGATAAAATAATGCAGATATATTAATCAAATCATATCAGAACCTCACGTTCCAATAGGCTTCTTGAATTTCTGTAATCTGTTACAAAACATGATAAAGGTCATAGTATGCACCCAGCGGATAGTGGGGCGCAGAGATAAAAGTCAAAATAAGTAAAATAATAGCAAGGGTAAAATGAGCAGACATATGAAATCACAGTTTTTCACATTAGGATCTAACATCCCAACAGGCCACCTTGTTTGTTGAAGTCAGAGGTTCTATGTAGGGTTGTTAGCAGTGGCGGCTGGTCAATGGGGGTGCTAGAGCGCCGCCCTCCCTGCTTAAAAGAGAGAAGAAGAAGAAATATATAAAAAAAAAAATGTATAGCCCTATAAATAACATAAACATGTTTAAAATGAATAATATTTACTCATTTTAAGTATGTTTGTGTTTCCAATGCACAATATAACGTTAATATATCAAATATAAATAATTGTTTTCATGAACAGGAAGTGACTGTCTGATAGAGAATACGCTCCGTAGCCGCATTTATCTCGGGCAACCCGTAGCCGCATTTCTTTCGGGCTAGACGCAATAGCGCTTACAGTGGGCGTGCACGCCGTGCACTGGTTTCATCGCTGTATCCGTCGCAGCCAATCAGTGCGTAACGCGCTGTGCGTTGAAATATGATGTATTATGATGGAAGCCGGGCGCTTTTCCAAGCGATCTATTATCATCTAAGCAGCAGCGTCGAGACTTTCCGTAGCCGCATTTCTCGGAGACGCTCTCTGATTGGCCGACGTCAGTTTCTGGTTAGTAGATAGTTACTCGATGCTAGCTGTTGTGTTGTTGTGATGCAGTCACACTTTGTCTTAGAGCGTGACGGCAAGTTCTTTCGACGGTTAAGCTTAGGCACTCTTTCAAAGTTGGTTAAGGTTAGAGTTTGTCTTAGAGCATGGCGATAGGAACGCCAGGTAGTTTGCAGGCTGTTCGACGCGGAAATGGGCAAAGACACAGCTCGTCACTCACACAGTACTTGTTGCCTAAGGCTAACAAGAAGCTATATATGAATGCAGTGGACATGGATGGACATCAACAAAGGCTAACAAGAAGCTATATATGGATGCAGTGGACATGGATGGACATCAACACAGTCTGGACAGTGGATATACTTTATCAAGCCCTTCTGCCTGCTGGACCACTGTGCGTTTCAACTTAACAAGTGAGAGTTGCGATATCTCTCTCTCTCTCTCTCTCTCTCTCTCTCTCTCTCTCTCTCTCTCTCTCTCTCTCTCTCTCTCTCTCTCTCTCTCTCTCTCTCTCTCTCTCTCTCTCTCACTCTCTCTCTGATTGTGTAGGGCATATTGGAAGCGTGGCTGCATTTGACTGACTGTGATCATATATTGATTGATGGCAATGGTGATAGTTGTACCTAATTAAATATTCGCCAATGCGTGGTACATGTTTGCAAAATGTTTGGTATAGCGCCCCTCATGGAGAAGAATGTACCGGCCGCCACTGGTTGTTAGTAACTGTCTAACTGCATATATAACTGTTTCCACTAGAGGGCGCTCTAGGCAGAGCCACTCAAGAACACCACCAGGTGGCGAGTATAAATAGAGATGTCTCCTCCTACTCTTTCTCTTCCCCCCCAGCCTCTCAGTGAGAGGAGAACTCTAGAACTGCTGCTCATACCATGTGAATAAATAAACCACGCCAGTTAAAGGCTAAAGATAGAAACCATGCCGCTTGACCACATTATTGTCGCCCTATAGCCGGATTCTGTCAACATTGTTTATGGTTTGATTCAGTTTTAGTAGAATAGAAAATACATGAATGATGAAATGAGCACATAAAGTGCAGACATACTATAAAATAATTTTTATTCTTTTATTTTTTACAGTGCAATAAAATAGTTATGGATTACTGTTTAACAGTTCAAAGTCGTCTTTACCTTCTGTTTGGTGGTATCCACAGTTTAAAACCTGACAGTCTTCCCTCTTGTTTGATACCCACTTTGACCCTTTGAACCTCCCACTCAGGGCAAACCTCCCTCTATGAGTAAGAGTAAAAGTAAACAGTAACAAGGTGCAGTATACACAAGGTAGGTACCCTAACTGGCAGGATATATGTCATACTTTGTAGTCTGTGCAGGTTTTGGTGGTTGAGAGTCAGACACACTTACTGGTCAGACATTCCTAATAGTCCTGCTGCGCACATGTCCTGGTGGCTTGAAGCCTTTTTACAACGCATCGCCGTTTCCGGGTTCCCGTTTTGCGCTCTGATTGGCCAGGTCATGTGACATGAGCGCCAATCGTGGGACGGCAAGTTTCTACACTGGTTAAGCTTAGGCACTCTTCGAAGTTGGTTAAGGTTAGAGTTTGTCTTAGAGCGTGACGGCAAGTTATTTCGCCGGTTAAGCTTAGGCACTAATTTAGAAGTTGGTTAAGGTTAGAGTTTGTCTTAGAGCATGGCGATAGAACTCCAGGTAGTTTGCAGGCTGTTCGACGCGGGAATGGGCAAACACGCTATTGGGCGCACATGTCACATGACCAATCAGAGCGCCGGAAACGCAGATGCGTTGTAAAAAGGCTACACGCGTCCTGGTGTCACCAGTAGGCTCTGTGCATTTTCTTATTTTTTTAAATGTAATAATACATTTTGATTTATTTATTACTATTAACATATTTCACCAAAGGAACGACAGATGAAAAACCTCTAACATTGACTTCTGTCGCAATTGCGGAAATGTTGATTACTGCGTGTTGTCCCTGGTAAATAAAACAAATATATATAGAAATAAATAAATAAATAAATAAAACAACATAAATGTTGATTTCTTTTCTTTTGAATGAGAAATGATTTTCCCCCTGCTTTGGTTTCAGTTGGACGTTATAATATTGCTTCATTGCTGTGAAGTTTCAAAGCTGGCACACGTCTTCCCCTCCACTGCTTTTCACATTCCTGCTTGTATCTTATGATTTGTGCAGGTCATGCATCGCATGCCAGAGTATATTTTCTCCCACAGAGCCGGCCCTCCGAGGGTGAGTTCTCTATCTGTCTTTTCACCAGCGTTCACGCAGATCGTCTGAGAGAAGAATGGTGTTGTTGACTTTTCCCAACTCCCACGCTTTAGTCTCATGTCGGACCTCTATCGCGCCTAGAAAAGAGTGCTCC
>NC_140178.1:35697145-35847247 GCF_963971535.1 Notolepis coatsorum
ATTTGGGACAGCTCTGTCGTCACCGGACCTTGGTGAGGGCACGCAGATGTCGGTATCTAATGCGCATGGCTTTGAGCAACAACGGCTCCGCGCA
Source organism: Notolepis coatsorum (assembly GCF_963971535.1). Taxonomy (NCBI): domain Eukaryota; kingdom Metazoa; phylum Chordata; class Actinopteri; order Aulopiformes; family Paralepididae; genus Notolepis; species Notolepis coatsorum. Next base: position 35,697,240 of record NC_140178.1, read on the forward strand.
GATTACATGACACGTTGTCGGCGAGTTTTGGCGAGTATCCAAAACGAAAACACCTCTTCAGCGTTGTCAGTAGGGCAACGCGTTTTCCTGCCAAACGGCATTTCTATTTAACTGGGACAGCAAACGTATTCATTCAGCAACAAAACGAAAACAAAAAGAGAAGAGAGAGAGAGAGAGAGAGAGAGAGAGAGAGAGAGAGAGAGAGAGAGAGAGAGAGAGAGAGAGAGAGAGAGAGAGAGAGAGACAAGAGACCAATAAGTTATGTCACAGAGAGAGACGGAGACCAGTAAGCCATGTCACTGAGAGAGAGAGAGAGAGAGAAACAAGAGATCAATAAGTTATGTCACTGAGAGAGAGAGAGAGAGAGAGAGAGAGAGAGAGAGAGAGAGAGAGAGAGAGAGAGAGAGAGAGAGAGAGATAGGGGGCGGCACCAATGAGCCATGTCACTGGGAGAGAGAGACAGGACACCAATAGGCCATGACACTGAGAGAGAGAGAGAGAGAGAGAGAGAGAGAGAGAGAGAGAGAGAGAGAGAGAGAGAGAGAGAGAGAGAGAGAGAGAGAGAGAGAGAGAGAGAGAGAGAGGGCACCAATGAGCCATGCCAATGAGAGAGAGAGAGACTGTATTTTTACCAACTAACTAACTAACTAACTAACTAACTAACTAACTAACTAGTGTGTGTGTCTGTGTCTGTGTCTGTGTGCGTGCGTGCATGTGTGTGTGTGTGTGAACATACATACATGTACGTGCACATGTATGTATGTATGTATGTGTGCGTTTATGAGGAATATATATCAATGTCACTCTGTGTTTATTTCAGGAACATCCCTTTCTAAATAAAACCTGGGACACATGTGCTGTGGTCGGGAATGGAGGAATCCTGGCCAATAGCAGCTGTGGTGAGAAGATAGACTCTGCCCAGTTTGTCATCAGGTGGGAACATTTTGCATGAAACATGATTCGTGAAACCGAGAGTGCCCACAGACTCTGCAAAACAATATAACCTTTATCACCTCTGTCCAAAACCGGATTTCCTTAATCCTTCTCTCCCTCTTGTCAGGTGCAACCTGCCTCCCTTGGAGAACGGCTACGAGAGAGATGTGGGCAACAAGACTGACCTTGTGACAGCCAACCCCAGCATCCTCCTGGAGAAGTAAGAGTGTAGTCATGGAGAGGATGGGGGAGGAGTCGTATTGGGTCGTTAATACTTTCAAAGTGTACAATTTCAGGTGTGAGATAGAATGTGGAGAACTGACCAAAGGGGCGGCACAGTGGCTCAGGAGGTAAAGCGGTCGTCTGGTAGTCGGAAGGTTCCTGGTTCGATTCCCGCTCCCCCCGAGCAGCGTGTCGAAGTGTCCTTGAGCGAGACACTTAACCCCTAACTGCTCCTAATGTGCAGGTTGGCACCTTCCATGGTTGCCTCCACCATCGGTGTGTGAATGTGTGAGTGAATGTGAGGGGGGGGAAATGTGCCGTTTAATGATGGCGTAACAATGGCTACTCATCATTGAAACCTGTACAGTATGTAGAAAACCAAAAAACAACTGCAATGGTAAATAGTGTGGTTGATTGATACAAATAAATGTTTAAATATTGCCAATCAAATACAAATTCAGGTTCAGGAGTTTGGTAGAGGACTTGCTTCTCTGGCCAGGAGGAAAAACCAACACCCCTCAATTATGTGAGCTTTCTGGGAAAGGTGAGGGGTGGGGGGGCTCCAACCAAGAGGTGCTCGTCATCCCCCGGACCAAACTAAAGACCAAAGGTGACCAGGCTTTTTCAGTCGTAGCACCTAAACTGTGAAATCAGGTCTGCTGATAGTGTGGAGTCCTTTAAACAGCGTCTTAAAACCTTTCTATATAGTCAGGCCTTTAACTGATCATGTATGCAGTGTAACATTGTGTACTGTATGTGGTTGTGTTATTTTAATTAACTAAGTATTTTTACAAGCTTTTAATTGATATGATATGTGATGTAACGTGTGTGGTTATGTTATTTAGATAAACTTTTTACTGCCTGTAAAGCACTTTGTGATTTTAATCTAGAAAAGCGCTATACAAATAAAAATGTAGCTTACCATTAGGGTTGGGCATCGTTTGGATTTGAACTATTCCGGTTCCGATTCCGATTCTCCATTTCGATTCCTGTTCTAAACGATTCTCGATTCCGATTCTTTGAGGTGCAGGTCAAAACAGGATTTTTTTTTTTTTTTTAAGATCTTAAATTTTTTTCATACTATTCACATTGTCAGTTGACTTGATACAGTGTAATTTGGTTGCTGTACTGTAACTAGGGTATTAATTAACAAAAGATTTTTTTTTTTTTTTTTTAAGAATCGAAATGCAAACATGTTACTTCCGGTTCCAGAACCGGAAGTTAGGAACCGGTTCCTATTAGAACCGGTTCTCGGTGCCCAACCCTACTTACCATACAGTACCTTGCTTCCTCCGTTTCCCAGGTTTGCGGGTCTGATGGAGCGACGGCGTCCCTTCGTGGAGAGCCTGCGTAGCTACGGCGACTCCCTGATGCTCCTGCCCGCCTTCTCCTACGGCCACAACACGCCCGTGTCCCTGCGGGCCCTGTACACCATCCAGGACTTCCACAGTCCCTCCCGGCCGGTCTTCCTCAATCCCGAGTACCTCCAGAACCTGGCCCGCTTCTGGCGCGCGCAGGGCCTGAGGACAGTGCGGCTCAGCACGGGCCTCATCATGGCCAGCCTGGCTCTGGAGCTCTGTGCCAACGTGCACCTGTATGGCTTCTGGCCCTTCAACCAGCACCCGCTCGGACACCGGCCGCTCACAAACCACTACTATGATGACAGGCAGAGCAAGAAGACAGTGCACGCCATGCCCGCCGAGTTCGACCACCTGCTGAGGTTGCACGGTCAGGGCGTTCTCAGGATACACCTGGGAGAGTGTCTGCCGTCCGGCAGGTAGGGGCCCTGCACCCGGAGAGAAGCCCCCCAGCTAGAACTGACACCGCTGGGGGAACAGTGCCTCCTCTCTCCAGCCTCCTCCCCTTAACAGTCTTAAGATCTCAAGCCCTCGCACCGTCGCACGGCCCCCGGCCAAAACTGGACGTACTTGTCTGTGACACAGATGTGTTGTTTTTGAGCAGCAAGGGGAGGCATGGTTTACGTTTGGGGGGAATGCTTCGCTGATCACGGTGGAGGAGCGATGTTGGATGTTGAAGTCAATGCTGAGCAGGCCCATCAGCAGCGAAGTTATTTGCACTGAACTCCAAAAAAAAGTACAAATAAAAATCATTAATGTCAAGGACTGTTGAAATAACATGTACTATGCATAATCGCGTCACATACAACTGTATTTATTTTCACGAGCATTCCAGCTGGAGTCTGGAGATGCCCTGTTCTAACTGGAGAGCCATTTTACAGATCAGAAGCGTGTAGTTTGGACCTATTTGTGGGCCTGCTGCACGTCAGTGCCTTATGTGAACCATGCTAATGACAATAACCAAATGCACCATGAAGGTTTTTTAGTTTTTGTTTGTTTTTAGCTCAAACTGAATGTATTTTTAACAGAATCAAATACTTGTGATTGGACAATCTTAAAGATCCCCTCCACTCATAAACATGTTTTTTCTTTGTGGTCAAGTCCTCTTGGAGGCATGACTTTGACTATACAGATTGTTATTTGTGCAGAACATGTCACCAGAGCACCTTTTTCACATTATTCCTGCAGAGAGGGAGAGCTTCTCTGTACTTCCCTGAAATCTGAGTTACATGTGTGATGTCACTAATAGGTCGAACCTCTCACGGTCCGATATGTGATATCTTGCCATCTGAAAGCTGAGTAGGTATTGACAAAAGAATATAAGCTGCCAACTTGGAATTTCTGGTAAATATAATGGGTGCTTGTTGCCAATTTGCATATTCATAGATCCTTGTATTCTCAATGAGGGTAAAGGTGTAGAGATGCTCCTGACTGAGCCATGTTTATTGAACAACTGGTATTTGCTATAGAAACACTTTTAATGCTTTAATTTAACAAATCTGGAGGGGATTTTTAAGCATGGCTGATACATATTAAGATTTTATTGGTGCCAGTTCTTTGTATTGATGTATCTTCTTCAATAGTGTGTGTGTGTGTGTGTGTGTGTGTGTGTGTGTGTGTGTGTGTGTGTGTGTGTGTGTGTGTGTGTGTGTGTGTGTGTGTGGGCATGCATGCGTGCGTGCGTGCGTGCGTGCATGCGTGTGTGTGTGTGTGTGTGTCACACATTGTGCGTCACAGAGAACGTGTTTCACCTAAAATGAATCCTTCCATGCTGGAAGATCTCGATAGGTGGGAAGAAAGAAATGTGAACTATTGCTATGTTTGGAAGTCACCTACTGTAAGGCACTGTATGTTTAAACACTTGGATATTACATAAGCCTCTCCGTTGTGAGAGATAATTTCCGCTCTTTGTTTCTCACTCCGTTTGGTTTGACAGTCCTGGATGTAGTACAGAGATGAACTGGGCCTCTGCCTCGTGTCTCAGTCGTGACACAGGGACTGAGTCCTCCTCCGCTCTACTGCGCTACAAAACCTCACCGAAGCTCCTGACTGGACTGGGAACCAGTACACCCCCGCATGCCCTAAACCAGGCTCAAAGCCTGGCACTAAACAGAGAAGCAACAGGAAGAAAGAAAAACAGAGGGGATGACATGCCAGGAGATCCCTCCTTACCAACTGTTGCCATGGTGCGCAGTTCACAGGGGTCACAGCCCCTGTGTTACAGCATATTACCCGCCCTGTCACCACGGTGACCAGACAAGAATTCTCTGACAACGTGCCAACATCAGTGCAGTTGTCACGCCGGTAAAACCGCCGGTTGTCTTACAGAGAGAGTCCTAAGAAGCTAACGTACAGGCTGAACATACAGTAGCCTACACATTGTATTGTGTACCGTACGTGTGCTTCAATTGCAGTTTACGCCTGGCGATATAGCTGCTAAAGAAAGTAGATCTGACTGTGACCCAGTGGTATTATATGGTGATAGTGATCAAGTAATCCCTGGTCACACTTGTGCCAAGTTTCCCAATGCATTCATAGGACAAAGATGGAGTCAGAGAGGATCCCATTGGACCACATTCACCACGGCGGGTCATTTTGCTCTTTTGCTGTACTCGGGTTGGGATTCCTGGGGTGGAAAGGAATCCAAACCTGAGCATGACATAAGAGCAAAATGGCCACTGTGGTGAATGTGGTCAATTCAACAAGGAATATTGCCTTAACTTACTTTAAATGTCTTAAGCCAGCGATTCTCAAGGAGCTGTCTGCGGACCCCGAGTGGTCCTTGAGGAGGTTCCGGGGGGGAAGGACGTTTGGTGAGCCAACTTGGGAATCATGTGAATGTCTGTAAATCGTATTTCTGTGAATAAAAGGTATGTAGCAAATAATAAATTAATAAAGAAAGCAAACAAATGCTAATCATTTATTGACTGGAAACACACTGTAAACAATCCCCCTTCTTCTCTGATTCAAGATTTTTCCCGATTCTACAATATATTATTGACCAAGGGGCCAACGTCTGCCACTAGAATGCAGTATTTCATCACTGAACAGCTAACCTTAGAGTCTGTTACAGTGTAACTAGACTCTTTCTGAATTCACTGTAAACACTTTCGTTGGTTAGTGTTTGATGTGATGACCTCATGATCCAGTGATTTAGCAGTGTGATTGGAATGATTTGGCAGGATGTCAATGTTTCTTTCTTCCCCATCATCATCCTCCTCCTCATCCTCCTCCTCTTCCTCTTCCTCCTTTTGACTCATCACATATCTTCACTCTGACTAGCCAGTGTACCTGCTTTTTGCACCTATCATTGCTACACAGCCGTATTCTTTCTCCTGGCGATACATTCGCCCATTGTCATATCTGTACACATGGTCCCGTGTTGTTCCCTCACATCAGTCTTCCACTTCAGCAGGCTGCCTGTGGGGCGTCCCGCTGCTGCCCGCCTGGCCGCCTGAATACTTTGGGCAGCCGAAGAGTGTTTCCGCGTCTCTGATTGGCCAGGTCATTTCTGGTCATGTGACATGTACGCCCAATCGTGGGACCGCAAGTTTCTACACTGGTTAAGCTTAGACGCTCGTTCGAAGTTGGTTAAGGTTAGAGTTTGTCTTAGAGCATGGCGATAGAACGCCTGCCCTGATTCCGACGGTTAAGCTTAGGCACTCTTTCGAAGTTGGTTAAGGTTAGAGTTTGTCTTAGAGCATGGCGATAGAACGCCAGGTAGTTTGCAGGCTGTTAGACCCGGAAATAGGCGCAGAACTTGCTGTCCCACGATTGGCGCACATGTCACATGACCTGGCCAATCAGAGCGCAAAACTCGAACGCGGAAGCACTCTTCGGCTGCCCAAAGTATTCACGCGGCCTGGCCAGACGCGCTCACATCTGCACCCTGCGATGGTAGGAGAGTGACCAAGGACTAGGGCTGTCCCCGACTAAGGATTTGGATGGTCGACTATGATTGGCCAAAATTTGCCATTAGTCGACTATTGGTAAAAAAAAATTATACTATTTAAATATTTTTTTATATATTTTTTTTATCATTCCATTTGGGCTGTGGGGGGTGCTTAATGTCTGAAGGAGTCGACTGAAGGCTTATTGTCCTCTGCAAAAGCATGCAATTGGTCCACTGATGGATACATCTTGATATTTGTCTAGTCTAGTGACCAGTTGAACTTCTCTGCTCACATCGCAGCGACAACCAGAACCTGCCGATTCCTCCTGAGCAACGTCAGAAGGATCCGCCCCTTCCTGACAAAAGAAGCCACCCAACTCCTCGTCCAATCAACAGTCATCTCCCGCCTCGACTACTGCAACGCACTGCTCGCTGGCCTCCCGGCCACTGCCACTAAGCCTCTTCAACTCATTCAGAACGCAGCGGCCCGCCTGATCTCAAACCTACCGAAGTCGGCCCATGTCACCCCACTTCTTAGGAACCTGCACTGGCTCCCCATTGCTGCACGAATCCGCTTCAAGGCCCTCGACCTAGCATACCGTGCGGCAAAGGGAACCGCTCCCGCCTACCTCCGGTCAATGGTCTCTAACTACACACCCTCAAGACCCCTACGCTCTGCATCTTCTGGCCGCCTCAGACCTACTCCTATCCAAGCTCCGGGAGGGTCATCAAAGAGAAGTCGCCTATTCTCAGTCCTTAACCCCACAATGGTGGAATGAACTACCCACCCCAGTTAGGACAGCCGAAACACGTCCAATCTTTCGCCGTCGACTAAAGACGCACTTCTTCAACCATTATCTGAATAAAAAAAAAAAAAAAAAAACTAACCTACTAAACTATCCTAATAAACTAACCTACACTGTAGCACTCAACACTTTGATGAACATTGTTGCTCAGCTGATAGAGTTGTGCCCTTCCTGATGGCTTGTCGTACAGAACATGTAAGTCGCTTTGGATAAAAGCGTCAGCTAAATGACTAAATGTAAATGTAAATGTAGTGTGTTCATTAGATGGGTGAAATCGTCTTTCAGTGCCTCTGTGCCTGTTTTCATAGGCAGTTAGCCTCTGGTATGCGTGCCATTAGCGTTAGCCACGCTTCTAGGCCTCTTTTCTTTTGGAAAGAATGATTTAAAAAAAATTATAAATATATATATATTTTTATTATAAATTCGACTAAGAGGTTGGCCAGTCGACCACGGCTCCTTTCGACCGATTAGTCGACTAATCGACTAATAGGGGTCAGCCCTACTAGGAACCTACCAAGGACACATCCGTGCAAAGAAAGACACAACTCCTCTCCTCTTGTGTACCCCTGGTCTTAAAAGCTTATAACATGAAACACTCTAGAAAAATAGTTACAGTATTTACTGCCTTGTTTACCCCTGGTCCCTTTTTCTATTTCTTTTTTCTTTTTAAATATGCTCTCATTCGTTCAATTCTCGATATATCTACCAAACCTTTGCATATTCCACGAGCTAAGGACCCCGTCTAGGTTAGGATGTGCTGTTACCGATGTAAAACACATGGTGGCGTAATCGCTCTACAGATAACTTTGCCACAATTCAAGGGTGGTGAGGATAGGCTGTACCAGGCTGTACCGGGCTGCCAGTGATTGAAACGCCGGATACATCGTTTGGGGTGGTGGGGGGGGGGGCGAGTGGATTTTCTGAGACAGAACCAGAGACGAACCGGACCGCGCAGTCGACAGCGCGCCATACGCCGAAATACAAGCCCCCCATCGCCGGCGCGCGCCAACGAGGAAGTGTCATGCACGGAGCAGGTCTGGTTCTCTTCCCAACAGCGAGGCGAGTCCAAGATTTCTGCCGCAGAACAACTTGGAACCGCCCGCACCAGATTTGGGTAAGTTGAGCGCTTAGTAACGTTTCGCCTCAAAGCCGTTTCTGGCCAAACTAGTCATCGAATCTTTAATATTTTTTTTGATTCGTATTCAGAGGTATTTCATCGAGATATTTCTAAATGTAATGTATCAAAAAGAAATATGAGAAATATGGTAAAAAACAACATTCATCCGTTTTTTTTGATGAGAAAAAACGTTGTAACGTTTCGCCTCAACGCCGTTTCTGGCCGAACTAGTCATCGAATCTTTAATATTTATTTTGATTCGTATTCAGAGGTATTTCGTCGAGATATTTCTAAATGTAATGTATCAAAAGAAAATATGAGAAATATGGTAAAAAACAACATTTATCCGTTTTTTTCGATGAAAGAAAACGTTGTAACGTTTCGCCTCAACGCCGTTTCTGGCCGAACTAGTCATCGAATCTTTAATATTTCTTTTAATTCGTATTCAGAGGTATTTCGTCGAGATATTTCTAAATGTAATGTATTAAAAAGAAATATGCGAAATATGGTAAAAAACAACATTTATCCGTTTTTTCAATGAAAAAACACGTTGTATCAAACAAACACAGGTTTGATTGGTTATAATTCATAAATATGAGTAATCTGTTGAGAGATATATTGAGATTATGCTATTACTGTTAATCATGGGTAGAAAAATGTTTTAAAAATAGTAAACAGTTAAAATTATATGGCTTTAAACATGATGTATCATTTCATCTCTTAAGCCCAGTGAGCTCCACCATTGCTAGGGATGCACAAGGGTTAGGAACACGCCAACATTTTGGGAAATTAGCTATCTGGCTGCACGTTAGCCTAGCTTAGCACAATGAATGGAAGCGGACAGTGACAGGTAGCCTTCGGGAGACAATGCCTAGGCGGCCCGTCACTGTCTGCTTCCATTCATTGTGCTAAGCTAGGCTAATGTGCAGCCAGATAGCTTTCTACTGAACGCACAGAGACGAAACTGGTATCTATATCCTTGTCTCTCTCTGGAGAAGACTGTAAGCTAATTTCCAAAAATGGTGTTGTGTTCTGTTAACCCTTTGACGCTTACAATATCACACGTGAGATGTTAGGATGTTGAGAACTGAAGCATTCTTAACAATGACGAAGTCACAACGAAGGTTTAGAATTTGAAGTGAGATTTGTGTAAGTGGTAAATTAACTGTGTTTATAAAGCAGTTAACTTCCTGCCTCACATGCACCCATTCACTCAAGACACAGATGGCGGAGGCAACCGTGCAAGGTGCCAACCTGCTCATCAGGATCAGTTAGGGGGTTAAGTCTTAAGTGTCTTGCTCAAGGACACTTCCTGGAATCGAACCGGGAAACTTCCGATTACCGGACGACCTCTCTACATCCTGAGCCACTGTCGCCCCACTGTTGTGTGTGAGAATCCTGAGAAAACATACATCTGAATGAATGAAAGGGTTAATGATGATAGCGTCTAAACAACGCTTCCCAAATGGCATCTGTTGTTAGGCCATTAATGGGGGATGTTTGTTTATTTTTAACAAAGTACTGTTGACTGCCACAGGTGGCTCTTCCAGAAAGTGCTCATGAGATTCCATTGATGTCAGCAGTGACCTCTATGTTGCTGCAGCTGCACTCTCCTCAGTCCCAGCGGACATCCCCCCCAGGGAGCTTTTTTTTTTTATTATCTCAGAATCACAAAAGCATGCAGAATCTTTCCGTTCCCATTTGTACACTGTATTTTCCAGGCACTTACAGTAGGTCGTTAAAGGGGCACTTCACCCGGAATTAAAAAAAATAATAAAAGGATTCCCCCTTGCCCGGAGTGCTATCTATCCATCCGGATAGTTTCAGAGGTTATTTCTGGCTAGTATTGGAATGATCTGCCATAGATAATGTCTGCCATCGCTCCAATATGATGGAGCTGAATGGCACTGGGTTCGTGGCTCTCAAAACGGCAAAGAAATACGTTTGAAAAGCTCAAAAGTGATGTGTCTTTCCAGAAATCATGACCCGGTTACTCAAGATAATCCACAGGTTGTTGTGAGCGGTTTCATGTAGGAACTATTTTCTACCAAAGCTGCTTTTTTTAATGTTGGGTGAACTACCACTTTATTAAGTAACGGCTAATGAAAGGACAGTGGAGAATAAGGTGGAGTCCATGAACTCTTTGTTGTTCAAATGGAATATCTTATTGGCACTGGAGGAGGTTATTGGCACTGGTATAGACTCGATCATAAGCCTTGGGTTCTACTAATATATTGATGCAATTTGAATGTCTCACAGACTCAAATGTTCTCTCGTCACAGTCTCAAGTTCAACTGTCACCGAAAATGAATCGCCAAAACGGCAAACAAAGTGACACGGTTGACATGAGCCGGAGTGACACGTCTTTCCAGTCCGCCGTTGCTCCGGCGTGTGACACAACATCAGCTTGTATGACTGTAATCCTCCTGATAGGACCACAGAGAACAAATCAAAATCAAACAGGATGTCTCTTACGATGACAGTAAGAGGACAATACCAGTCTCGAGAGAGTTTATCTCTATCTCCACTTGTGGCTGCTCTATTGACCATATTCACACGGCGGTCATTTTGCTCTTATGTCGTGCTCGGGTTGGGATTCATTGGAATTCCAAGGAATCCCAACCTGAGCATGACGTAAGAGAAAAATGGCCACTGTGTGAATAGGTCACACCAAAACATACTGTACAGACATGAGGGAGACATTTTGCATTTCTAAATTTATTTTTTCTTAGGAAAATAGTTCTCTTGACATGCATTGCGAATTTAAACACTAAGTTTCTTTTAAATAAGTTTCCAAAAATGGGAAAAAAATAAAGAAATGTTTACATTGCTGAGAATCCCAGAATGGCACTTAAAACAGACACAGAATACATTTCACACAAGGTATAGGAAAACACACTTAACACAGAAATACACGTATGAAGCAGTTTGTGCCAAAACGTACTGCTGGTTTGATCATCAAATCCTCATCTATATGTAACTGAGTCTGTGACTGTGAGAGAAACGTTGGGCAAACAATAAACGCCTACAAATACCCAGAGTCACTCTTTTGAACACATGTACACCATTTTACACAGACATCAACTGACATCAACTGACATGGACTTCAGGAGGAAAGAGAACAAGGTTATCCTCGATATCAACATAATAGAGATGGATCAGTAAAGGAATACTTCTGATTTAGCATTAGCTCCCACACTTTTAGCCTAATGAGACCCTGTGAGACCAATCCGAAGCCATTAGGTGGTCTGCTGTAATGAGAAGTACTTGTAAAGTGTTGTGTCAAATCTGTGGGTTTGCTGAGTTACCTCGCCTTCAAGCTATTCCCCTTATTCACTAATCATTCCCTCAAGCCCTCAACGCTGCCAAGCTCTATAAATGAATGGATGGCTTTCTACTCCAAATAGCCCACAGAAGCACATTCTGTACGTGTGTGTGTGTGTGTGTGTGTGTGTGTGTGTGTGTGTGTGTGTGTGTGTGTGTGTGTGTGTGTGTGTGTGTGTGTGTGTGTGTATGTGTGTGTGTGTGTGTGTGTGTGTGTGTGTGTGTGTGTGTGTGCACACATGCAGAGAAGAAAAGGACTTCTAATCAAGTTAATTGCATTCATTTGAGTTAATTTCTTTTCACAGAGCCATTCTGTCTCGACCCGCTTTCCCTTTTCAATAGGCAAAAGAGTGTATGTGTATGTACGTGTGTGTGGGGGGAGGGGGAGCGGGTATGATGTGTCACAGAGGGACTACGTTGACCTGAATAGGTGCTCGACCCCCCCCCCCCCCCCCTACACACAAACTCAAACCACACAGCAGATTGGAACTGGAGATGTAAAGGTGCCCCAGACAGACCATATTGCCAGGAACTCAGATGTGGAACAGATGGGGCCACTGCGTTTCTTTTCAACTGGGAGGTGGTCCCTCAGAGGGTTAGCTGCTGGAGCCCCCATAGAAAACACATGCCCTCTAGTGGGCCCAGCTGTCTTTAACTATACCCCCCCCCCCCCACCCCATTCTTGTGTATACAGTTGATTTAAAACAAAAAAAATTATCTCTCCCGTCTTTCTCTCCATCTCATGAGCTCCTCTTAGAATAATCTAGATGAGAAAAACCTTGTCATTGACGGCAAATTAAAAGAGAGAGAGAGAGAGAGAGAGAGAGAGAGAGAGAGAGAGAGAGAGAGAGAGAGAGAGAGAGAGAGAGAGAGATTGACATTGTCATTTGGGCGCTTTAAATTAAGTAAGTAAATGACCTGTGCCTTTGCAGAGGCCAGATCGAGCGCCGGCAGCGTCAATCACTGCCAATCACTGCCAGAGGAGAGGCTGACTAGCGTACTTCCCCTGATTTATGTCTGTATGCCGCTGGCCGCAATATCAAGTTCAAGTTCAAGTTCAAGTTCTTTAATAGTTGTCATACAGAAGTACAGAATACTTTCATACAAAATGCTTCTTACTGTTACGCTCCAGAGACTGTGCTAGACAAGATAGTATCAAATAACATAATAACATAATATAGCATGTAATTTAGAAGAAGAAAAATGAGGTCACAGTGTTCGGTATAGACATATGTACAATGTTCTGAGTTACCATATAATATACAATACTATGCAGTGTACTAATGTACAGTACTATCTAGTGCAAAGCAGAAATGGGATGAGGTACAATTTTAGGTACAATTTACAGTAAGGTGTACGAGTTGTAGTGCAATCCTTCATCCATAAATATAAAGTGTGGGGAGTGGGTGCTACAGTGTGTTTGTTTAAAGTGGGTGTGTGCTATAAAGTGTTTGGTGGTTGTTGTTGTGTAGTGTTCATTCATTGTTCGTTTAGCAGCCTGATGGCCTGGGGATAGAAGCTTCTTCTGAGTCTTTCTGTGCTCGCCTTGAGACTCCGGTATCGCTTGCCTGACCGCAGCAGTTCAAAGAGGCAGTTGTTCGGGTGACTGGAGTCTTTAATGATTCTCTTAGCCTTGCCCTTGCAACGCTTGTTGTAAATGTTCTCGAGGGTGGGGAGCCCCCCTCCAATTGTGCGTTCGGCTGAACGTGTCACTCTTTGTAGTCTGCTTCGGTCTTGTGCAGTGCTATTCCCAAACCAGGAGGTGATGTTGCCGGTCAAGATGCTCTCTATTGTACATGAGTAGAAGTTCTTAAGGATCTTCTGACTGACTTGGAACTTCCTTAGGCGCCTGAGGAAGTAGAGGCGTTGTCGTGCCTTCTTCACAACACTGTCAATGTGTGTGGTCCATGTCAAGTCCTCGGATATGTAGGCTCCGAGGTACTTAAAGCTGTTGACTCTCTCAACCGGTGCCCCGTCGATGCTGAGGGGGCTGTAGTCCTTGACCCCCGACCTCCTGAAGTCCACAATCATCTCCTTTGTTTTGCTGACGTTCAGGGAGAGGCTGTTTTCCTGGCACCATCCCGCCAGGACCTTGACCTCTTCCAGGTAGGCCCTCTCGTCGTTGGCAGAGATCAGGCCCACCACCACTGTGTCGTCAGCAAATTTGATGATTGTATTGCTACTCCGCTGAGCCACACAGTCGTGTGTGTACAGGGAGTAGAGGAGGGGACTCAGAACACAGCCCTGGGGGGCCCCTATGTTGAGGGTGATGGATGAGGAGGTGCAGTTGCCTGCTCTCACCACCTGGGGTCTGCCAGTCAGGAAGTCCAAGACCCACTGGCAGAGGTCATAGCCCAAGCCCAGGTCCCTGAGCTTGGCTATGAGTATGGAGGGGACTATGGTATTGAATGCCGAGCTGTAGTCGATGAATAGCATTCTCACATAGTTCCCCTGCCTCTTGTCCAGGTGTGATGCTGCTGTGTGCAGCACATGGGCTATGGCGTCCTCCGTGGACCTGTTGGGGCGGTATGCAAATTGCAGGGGGTCCATGTTGATGGGGAGGGAGGAGCAGATGTAGCCCTTTACTAGCTTCTCAAAGCACTTCATGGCTATGGAGGTGAGAGCTACAGGGCGGTAGTCGTTGAGGCAAGCAGGCTTGGATTTTTTGGGTACAGGGATAATAGTGGACTTCTTCAGGCAGGTGGGGATGACAGCCTGTTCTAAGGACAGGTTAAATATGTCAGTGAATACTGGGGCCAGTTGGTCGGCACAGACTTTTAGGACGCGGCCGGGGATGCCGTCCGGACCTGCTGCCTTCCTGATATTCACTTTTTTAAAGGTCCGCCTCACCTCATGCTCTGTTACCCTGAACACTGCGCCTCCATCAGCAGCCGACCCCCCCCCCCCCCCCCCCATTGCCGTGGCTTGTGAGCTGGTGTTGTTATTACCAGCATCAAACCTCGCATAGAAGGTATTGAGGTCATTTGCTAAGGAGATGTCACTGTTCAGTTTGAGGGAGGGGCCTTTGTAGTCTGTCATATCAGGCAGCAAGACACGTGGTGCTGCAGGGTGGAAAAGCCCTGAGAAGGTGTCCTCTGAGCGCACAGTGCCGTAATGTACCTGTATGTACGATATATGAAGAAAAACACGCCGCAATGTACAGCCTGGACTGGAGATGGCCGACGCTCATACAGTCAGGGCAAGAAAACTCAGTAGGCATAACGCTATAGGGAGGTGTAGTCTGACGTCACTGGTTGTTCCACCCGTATAGGGAGGTGTAGTCTGACGTCACTGGTTGTTCCACCCGTATAGGGATTTATCATTGGGAAAATGGATTATCGGCTATTGTAACAATTCTGCCGCATGAACATTGGCAAGCTTTCCATTTTTGCACAAAATGAGTTCCCTTCTACCACTAACATTATTGTTTAAGCATTTTTTGGTTGAAATAAAGGTAGTTATAAGCAGTGTTAATTTTGGCAGCTATTTTAATTTTAGTTTTAGTCTTAGTCATGTGTCAAATGCTCCTTTTTCGTTTTCATCATATTTAGTCACCTTCATTTATTTTTAGTTTAGTCAGTTTTAGTCAACTACAGGTCTGAGCATTTTAGTCTTAGTGCGTTTTAGTCTCGATTTTGTCTTTTTTGTTTTAGTCTAGTCGCAGAAAACGAATGACATTTTTGTTTAGTTTTCGTTAATGAAAAAAAAAGGCATTTTATTCTCCTGTAATGCAATTCTATGTACCACTACAGTCAGTCAAATTCACATACATTTCTTTTGGGATCATAGATTCATGTAGACGCCCGATGGTCCGATGGTCACAAATGGAGGAACGCACCCGACCTAGTTGGCTTCAATATAGTGTCTGTTATCCTTCAACCATGAACTATTGTAATAAAAATTTTGTTGGCTTATTATAGCCAGTGTTAATTTTGTCAGCTATTTAAATTTTACTTTTAGTCTAGTCATGTGTCAAATGCTCTTTTTACGTTGTCATCATATTTAGTCACCTTCATTTATTTTTCATTTTAGTCAGTCTGGTCGCTCTCGGTCCCCCTTCATAATATGTCTGCTTCATGTATCTAGCTTTCTTCTCTATTTCTGTCAGCAGCTCTTTGTTTATCTTTCCTCTAACTTCCTTTACCTCTCTAAGTGTCTTTTGGTTCTTTGAGCTTTGGTGTTCTTTCTCTAATTCTTTCAGTTTCTTTATCCAGTTCTGGTATGTCTCTATTCTAGCCTTCTTGAGTAATGCTGTCTTTGCTATGAATTTTTCACGTATTACTACCTTTAGTGCATCCCATAAAATGTTTAGGTCTACCTCTCCATTATCATTTTCTTCTCTGTATCTAACATGTCTTCCTTTACTTCATTAACCAAACCTTTGTTATTTAATAGTCCTACATTCAGTCTCCAAACTGTATTTCTCCGTCTACTTTTAAGATTCACTGTCAGATATATTGTGCTATGATCTGATATGTCCGTTACCCCTATCCTGCATTCTTCTACCCTGTATCTGTCTCCTGTTGTCATGAGAAAATAGTCTATCCTTGAATATGTTGTGTGTGGATGCGAATAATGTGTGTATTCTCTATCTAGTGCAGGGGTGGCCAACCAGTCAGAGACTAAGAGCCACAAAAATTACTGTGGTACCACAAAGAGCCACACCATATACCAGCGTTTCTCAACCTTTTTTTTCAGTCACGGCACCCTTCATGTGTTTATAGGTCTCACCCTCTGACCTCTGAAGTTGCTAATGTCTTTTTTATTTGGGCCTCACAGGGTTAAAAGTACCCTGTGAGACCCACGGTTGCAAACATTTTTGTAAAAGAATGTTTATTTAAAAAATGTTAAAGGGGAACTATTTTACTATTTCTTTCACTATTTGGGCACTTTTACACAATTCCTGTGAGTCTATGGAACACCTAGGTTTTTTTTCCAAAAAAATGCATTGTTTTGTATTTCTAATCAAGTACTCAAAAACCGCATTTTTCTACCTCAAGATCTTAAGCCGTTTTGAGGCTGGGCTCCAACCATTGTGTGGCCGGGTGCCAACTGCCACATCAACTGCCACATTATTATGCAGCTGAGAAATCTCTGACATCACACATATGCACATTTTCAGATGACTCAGTTCAGTGAGGGTGAATATTGTGAGAGGAGAATTGGAAGAATGCGCCAATATGAGAATTAGAGACATAGATCCTATTCATATAAGTCCACATAGCCCACATAGCCCACATATCCGAGGACTTGACATGGACCACACACATTGACAGTGTTGTGAAGAAGGCACGACAACGCCTCTACTTCCTCAGGCGCCTAAGGAAGTTCCAAGTCAGTCAGAAGATCCTTAGGAACTTCTACTCATGTACAATAGAGAGCATCCTGACTGGCAACATCACCTCCTGGTTTGGGAATAGCACTGCACAAGACCGTAGCAGACTACAAAGAGTGACACGTTCAGCCGAACGCACAATTGGAGGGGGGCTTCCCACCCTCCAGAACATTTACAACAAGCAGTGCAGGGGGAAGGCTAAGAGAATTATTAAGGACTCGAGCCACCCGAACAACTGCCTCTTTGAACTGCTGCGGTCAGGCAAGCGATACCGGAGTCTTAAGGCGAGCACAGAAAGACTCAGAAGAAGCTTCTATCCCCAGGCCATCAGGCTGCTAAACGAACAATAAACACCAACAACCATCAAATGCACACAGCACACACACCCACACGCACACACTCACTTAAACCACACAAACACACTTTATATTTATTGATAAAGGATTTGCACTACAACTCGTACACCCACTGTAAATTGTACCTAAATTGCACCTCATCCCATTTCTGCCTTGCACTATATAGTATTGTATTAGTACACTGCACAGTATTGTATATTATATGGTAACTCAGTTATGTCTATTCTGCATCGAACATTGTACATATGTCTATACTGAACACTGTGACCTCATTTTTTTTTACTTCTAATTTGCATGCTATACTATGTTATTTTATTTCATACTTATCTTGTCTTGCACAGTCTCTGGAGCGTAACAGTAAGAAGCATTTTGTATAAAAGTATTCTGTACTTCTGTATGACAACTATTAAAGAAACTTGAACTTGAAACTTGAACATAGCTAAGAAACAATGGTAAACAATGAAAAAGGCCATTTATAAGATAGTTCCCCTTTAAGCACATGTATAGTTAATTGGTCCTGTTGTTCAGCCTCACAATGCTATTTGATAGTAAATGTGTTTATATGTCCCACCCTCTGGCCTCTGAAGTTGCTAATGTCTTTTTAATTTGGGCCTCACAGGGTTAACCTCTTAAGCCCGAGATATACAGTAAAAGTGTATATTTTCAGCATTACGTTTGTTTACCAATTATTTTAACTGTTATTAGTGAAATATAATATTATAGAAATCTCAGGGCATTGAGTCGGAAACCGGCGCATATTGACAGGAGGAAGTGGCACATCCAAAAGTGAGTGTAGTCTTTTGAAGGAAGAGACTCGATCAGGGCTTTCAACTTTCGAAAAACTACCCTACCCAGCTCACACCAGCCCCTGTCAATCATCTGACTTCTGGATTTACTTTTTTATTTCTCTTATTTTTTGGGATTATCTCCCACAAACCTGAACGTTATTGCCATAAAACAGAAGGCAGTTCGTTTCTCTACCTTTCTGTGAACGTCTTGCAAAAAACGGTGTTGCAATATGATGAAAAATGGTGGAGAAATTTACATTATAAAAAAGATGGCAGAATTCAGTACTGTATCTACAAAACCTTCTGTTTAATCATCTTCCCTTTATTCATTTGCTTAGATTTTTCAGGTCTGGTCAATTTTAGCATGGTGTTATTCACAGTCAAAGATAAAAAAAATTTTTTAAATAGAATTGATATTCTCCTTTGGTTCATTACAATTTACTCAAGCCTAGTAACAGACACACTATCTGACATATATGTCCCTAGATTCAGATACCAAGAACATGCAAATGGACCATTTAAAAAAAAATTATGTTTATTCTACGTCCTTATGGAACGAGTGACATATAAAAAATAAAAATAAAAAAATAAAAAAAATATGGATGGAAGAGCCGCACATTGACGGGCAAAGAGCCGCATGCGGCTCGCGAGCCGCGGGTTGGCCACCCCTGATCTAGTGTGTGCATTGCTCTCCATATGTCCATGATTCCTAATTCTGCCATTTGTATATTCATATATTTGCTAATGTTTGTCCTCCATTTCTTTGTGCTTGTCGTGTCTATGTCATAGTTCAGTACTACATTGAAATCACCTGTACAGATCAGGACCCCTTCCCCTTCCAACGCTATGATATCAAAGATTGTTTCAAATAGATATTTCTCACTTTCTGGTGGAGCATACACATTCACTAGTGTTACCATTTGACCTTCCATTTTCCCCTTGACCATTACATACCTCCCCTCTTTATCCCTTATTTCCCTGATCATTTCAAACTTCACTGTGTTCTTAATTAGTATAGCTACTCCTCTTCTAAGGTTCTGTTTAAAATAACTATAGAACAGATTTTCATACGCGAATCTCTTCAGCTTTTCATGTTCTTGTGATATTAGATGTGTTTCTTGTAAGAAGATGACCTGCGCCTCCGCACTATATATGTCCAACTCGTTCTGTGTGCGACCTCCGAGCTCCCGGTCATAAGCTCTGTATTAATCACTTTCATGTTCCCGTCTAATTGTTTTATGTGTCACGTGTAATCCTGGGGTTCTTTCATGTCCGTCTAAATATCTCTTGAATCCCCATGTCCTTTTTGATAACTTTCGGTATAATTATCTCGTATGTACTTTACCATCTTCTCCTTGCATAAGTCCTTTTCATGTTTTCATTTTCTTGTATTGTGTGTGTCATATGTATATCATTCTAATGTGTCTTGAACAGGGCTTGACGTTGACACCTGCCCACCTGCCCAGGGCTAGTGAAAATGCTGAGTGGCTAGTGACTTTGGAAAACCACTAGCCACAGTGGCTAGTGAGCCAAAAAGTTTACGTCAAGCCCTGCATAGGTGTGTCAATGATAATGTTCACGGCGTTTGGAGCAATAATATAATTGTTAGGTTCAACACAGCCAAGGCATAGGTGTGTCAATGATAATGTTCACGGCGTTTGGAGCAACAATGTAATTGCTAGGTTCAACACAACTCTTCCACATCTACACCCTCCATCTTGTCCCAGTCAGCCGTTGCCCCAACTGGAGCTCCTTTAACTGGAGCTAAGTCACTGGTCGCAGGCAGTAGTAAACAATGGAGTCAACAGTCAGAAGCACAGTTGTACAGTTGGCGTGTAGCAGTATGATTACAATGATACTGTCCCCAGCAGGGGTTAGTGAAGAAGAAATTACCTATATTTATTACTTTTTGGGTGGGGGCGCGAGTGCGGGGATTTTTGGCTAGTGAAAATGCTGAGTGGCTAGTGACTTTGGAAAACCACTAGCCACAGTGGCTAGTGAGCCAAAAAGTTAA
Source organism: Notolepis coatsorum (assembly GCF_963971535.1). NCBI lineage: Eukaryota > Metazoa > Chordata > Actinopteri > Aulopiformes > Paralepididae > Notolepis > Notolepis coatsorum. The sequence goes on from NC_140178.1 coordinate 35,717,385, forward strand.
CGTCAAGCCCTGGTCTTGAATCTCCATGTCCTTTTTTTTATAACTTTTGGTATAATTATCTTGTATGTACTTTACCATCTTCTCATTGCATCAGTCCTCATGTATACATTAACCTGTATTGTGTGTATTGTACTTATCCTCCCTTGGATCACTGTGTCCCCTCTCGTCTCCTCTCTGCCCCCCTTCTCCGTGTCTTTGCGTCTTCCTTCTCAGTTGATCTGCTTTGAATCTATTCAGATCCCCTTCACCTTCCCGTTCTCCTCGCCTTTTCCTCATCCCTCGACCCTGGTCCATCTCCTCGCTCTCTCCAACCTCTGCAACAGCGTCGGTCTTTCCTCTTCTCCTCCCGGCACCTTCCATCCTCTTCGGTTCATGTCTCTCGCCGCGTCCCGCACGTCGCCGTACACCTTTGCGCCTTCATTCCAATGTACCTTCAGCGTGGTCATTGGTGATTGACATCTGATTCCTTTTTCTTTCAGAGTCTTTTTTATCTGAACGTAGCTCCGACGCTTTACCGCCACCTCTGTTGCATAGTCATGGTCGAAGGTTACTCTCTGTCCCTCCACCTCCATCTTCATCTGCCAGGCTGCTCTGAGGATGTTTTCTTTGACTTCGAATTCCAAGAAATTAACTATAACTGCTCTCGGTGGTTTGTCCAACCGCGGCTTCGGCGCCAGTGTCCTGTGTGCTCTTTGAATCCCTGTCTTGTCGAGGTCTGTCATCTTCAATTCTCTTCAAATGAGGTTGTCTACATATTTGATCATAGTCTCCTTCCATCCCTTCTTTCAGTCCCCATATTTGTATGTTGTTTCTCCTCAACCTCCCCTCCAAGTCCATTAACTTTTCTCTCAATATGTTCTGTTGTTCGAGCGTCTCCTTTAGAATATCTTGTATTTATGTAGTCCATTCCTCCGTTTCAGCCGTCCTTCCTTCCAACATCTTTATGTCTTTCTCTTGTTCCTGTAGTTTTCCATCCATTGCCTCGAGTCCCTTATCCATTTCCTCTCTGAGCTCGTCCTGGCCTTTCTTTAATTCTTCCCTGAGTCCATCGATGCTGTTTTGGATATTCTGCGTGCTCGCCAGGATAGCCATTGCGTTAGCTTGTATGCTAGTTTGTAGGCTAGTTTGTAGCTCTTGGTTAGCTGTTGCGTTAGCCTGTTGGTTAGTCAAGGCGCTAGCTTGCATGTTCTGCATGTTAGCTTGTACGCTAGCTTGTATGCTAGTTTGTATAGCTTGGATAGCCTTTGCGTTAGCTTGTATGTTAGCTTGTAGCTCTTGGTTAGCCTCTTGGTTACTCACCGTGCTAGCTTGTATGCTCGCTTGTATCTTCGCTATCCAGGCGGGCTCCATGGGCTCCACGTCTCTGTCTTCCTGCGTCATGCTCGCCTGATCTACCTCCTCCGCCATTTCCTCGTGTCGAAATATTTCCTCCCGTGTTTGTACTTCTTCTGGGGTCCTTTTTTTCTCGCACTTTCTCGCGTTCATCCTTCCTTTTCTCTTATATCCTTGAATTGTCACTTTTTATTTTGTTTTAGTTAGTTTTACTTCCCTTTTTCGATGTTTTTTGACCGGGAGCTCTTACACTGGTCGACTATGCAGTCACACATCTCAAAACCGGAAGTCCCATGTACCAGGTTTTACTCACCGCACCATCTCCTGTATTTCTTTGATCTTATGTTGTTATGTTGTTTGTTGTTTATGTCATAATTGTGCTTTGGCAACATTTCTGAAATTTCATGCCAATAAAGCTTTTTGAATTGAATTGAGAGAGAGAGAGAGAGAGAGAGAGAGAGAGAGAGAGAGAGAGAGAGAGAGAGAGAGAGAGAGAGAGAGAGAGAGAGAGAGAGAGAGAGAGAGAGAGAGAGAGAGACAAGAGACCAATAAGTTATGCCACTGAGAGAGAGAGAGACAGGAGACCAGTAAGCCATGTCAGAGTTTTGTTTTTTTTGTTTTTATTAAGGATCCCCATTAGCTGGTGCCATGGCTCCCAGCTAGTCTTCCTGGGGTCCACACAACACAATACATAAAACAGTTAATGCATAGATCAATACAAAAGATTAAAACAAGGATTTAGTATATAGCAAATAAGCTACTTTCACAGATGCTATAGATAGAAATAAAAAACAAAGCAATTAACTAAAACATACAATAAATATCTATTTTTAAAGATACAAAATGTGAACTTGTAGGCTAATAGGCCAAATGCCCATACGCAATACACATTAAGGCAACAGCTGTAATTGAGATTTGAGTTTCTTTTTAAAAATCGATTTACTAAAAGTGTAGAGATAACTAGGTAGGTTGTTCCATTGTGTTATGCACCTATAAATAAAAGGCCGCTTTAAAGCATTGGTTCTAGGACGAGGGAGTACAAACTGACCATTTCTGGCCCCTCTTGTATTATGGTCTTGTATAGAGCTTCTGTAAACAAGTTGCTCAAACACAAAATATGGAGTCTTGCTGTTAATGACTGATTTACCCAATACAAGTGAGTTAGACGATAACCTTTTTTCAACTGTGAGCCAGGAGAGACCAGCATTCATACGGTTGACATTGGACCTTAGTGAGCAACCCAAAGCCAACCGTGCTGCCCTGTTCTGGACTACCTGTAGTCTCCTGATCTCACCTTTGGTGGCAGATGACCAGATCACCAAACAATAATCAACATGACACAGGACTAGACTCTGAATAATCTGACGTAGAAGAGGACGATCAACAAAAGAAGCACATTTTCTAACAATGCCTACAGCTCTTCCCATCTTTGAGACAATGTTAGTGATGTGGTTTGACCAAGATAGAGTACTATCCAGTGTCACTCCAAGGAGCTTAACGCTTTCAACTTGCTTAACGATAGAGTTACATGAATTTAAAATAAGCTTTGGGTTACAAGACAACCCGTGCCTCGATCCAAACACCATGCTTTTTGTCTTAGAGATGTTCAGTACAAGCCTGTTAGCTATTATCCAATCATTCACATCATTAAGTTCTCTGCTCAGGACCTCATTAAAGGGGAGATGAAGCGTTGAACAATATGATCCTAGTTTGTTTGTTGTGTACCTTGGGTAAGACATGCAGGGTCCTATAATCGATTGTGAAATCCTGCTTATTTGTCTGAAAACTCAAATGTAATTTCTCTGTTTTCGCCATGGGCGGCGCCATTTTAGAGTAAGCTAGATGGTGACGTCACAGTGATGGTTTGGTCTGGCTCCTGGCTTACACTGCTGGTTACCTACCTATAGTAAACATGGAGTGTCTTGAAGGTCAGTCAGTAAATGCAACGTTACCTACCAAACAACGGGACCGCGGTGGTTCTTTTTGTATTGCTCCCGGCTGTTCAAACTAATTTTACCGCGTGAAAGAGAGAGGAAAGTTGGTTCATTTCCACAAACTACCAGTGAAAAAAACAGTGTTGTTGGCGCGTTGGCTGGCTGCACTTAAAAGGCGCATTCAGCCTGTTGGACAGGGAATGAAGATCTGCAGCGAACACTTCATTGCCTCGGATTATGTTGTTGAGGGTGTCTTTGAAGAGGATGGGAAGTTTGTCCAGAAGACCACTAATCAGCTGAAGCCCGATGCGGTTCCCTCTGTACAGACAGACCGGTCCAGGCAGTTCAACCAGCGTTGCCCTCATTAAAAACTGATTTGGAGTCTTTGGGTAAAGGAGTAACCTTAGCCTCCTTCCATCTCTTTGGACATAGTCCCACTTGTATACATGTTATGGGATGTGTTGGTGGCGGGACCCAAGTAGTGCAGTCAGAGGAGGAAGGAGTCGGGAGACGAGAGTTCAATAATAATAATGTCTTTACTTGCAAATCCAAAACATGACATACAAGAGAGCACGGAAAAATAACAGAGGCTCGGCCAAGCCGGCGCGGGACAAGGTACAAAATAAAAGGCTACACTAAACCTGAACAAAGACGGACTTAGACCCGAAATGAAAGAGGACCAAAACAATACCAAAAAAAATACGAAACTGCTCACACGAGCTGAGTTGAGAAATAGTAAAATAACAGAGACAAAACCGTAACAGGAAACTATGAACGAGCGCCGGACAACGGCGGGGCGAGACACTAAATACTAAACACTGATTACTAAACAGGAAACAGCTGAGAGACTAGGGATACAGAATACTGACACATGAATACAAGGGGCTAGACTACTAGACACTATAATACAATTCTCGAAGTCAACTTCCTGTCTGTTGTTGCTACGCAACTGCAGCGTGGGGGGAAACTGCCCCGCCTGGTACATTGTGTACGCTTCATTTAGTGCAGAAACGTATCGTTTAAGCGGCAAATTCAATCAGAGTTTTCTTCAGTCCTTCACAATGCCAAAGAGCTGCTGTGTTACGCGTTGTACTAATGACAAAAACAGAAATCCAAATCGCAAGTTTTATACCATCACAGAGGAAAAAGTGGCTGGTGGCTAACGTTCGGCTAACTCGCTCTGGTGTTGTGGTCGTGGTAGCTACATGCTAAGCTAACGTTAATTACATCATATCTGTTACGGACTCTGTCCTTATTTCATTATGTATGCATGTAATATTATATTGTATGGGTTATTTTATGTATATATATAATATGGTTTATATATGTAGGCAGGTTGTAGTGTTGTTTTCTTGTCTCCCTCCTATATAATCTATCTACCTCTCAGGGTCAATCACCATTCCACTCCAACCAACAGAAGAAGCAGCAGCAACCACAGCTGAGGCTCATCAGCCTAATTGGCCTCCACATCCCTTCATATAATCCCTGTGTATGCATTGTTAGCCAGAGCCCGGTCGGTGTATGGTAACTATCTGGTGGTGTTGTAAAAGGGGCTCTCATTTGTTTTGTGTGTAGACTCATATTTGGTTCATAGGCCAGGTAAAGCTCTGTTGGGCTTGTGGTATTGAGAGAGCTAGTTAAAGCTCTGTGGGGCTCATGTCTGTTACATGAGCCACTTACAGCTCTGTTGAGCTACAGATGGTGTGAGAGCTGGTGAACGCTCTGGTTGCTTATAATTTGTATTGTATAGTTGTATCTTGTGTGATCCTGCCTGTTATATATTTAGTCTGTAACCCATAACCTGTATTTGTGTATTGGTGTATCAAACCGTCACCCGGTTTGTGATGATTGTTTCTTTTCCCATTTCTAACCTTTTGTTTCGCACACAGGGACATTGAGGGCAGGAAGATACCCTGGGGTCTACATCTGCATCACGTAGGAGAACTACTGTTAAAGACACCAGCTTAGAGTGAGCACCACCTCCTGTACTTTGGGGCGTCCGCACCTGTAAAGGGGGGGGTGGGCTTTTGTTTCATTTTGATATTATTTGGTGCTCACTGGTAGGTCCTCTTTGCTCTCTGTGTTGCTGATCCTCATTTGTGTAAAATAAATATTGTTATTTTACAATCTGTCTATGGTGTTTTGTGTCACTGCACCCTCACCTATCCTGTCTGTGGCCTAGTGTTGCGTCTCCCCACGGGGGCACGTAACATAAATGGGGGCTCGGTAGTGGGCGACAGACATTTGGTGTTGGTGTGCGGTGGGCACGTTGCTTGGTTTTGGTTTTGGGTGGTAGTTTATTAGGTGTGTTTTTGGTGTGTGTGTGCACTGGTCTGGGTAGGGATGTCGTCTTTTGGGGTGGAGGAGTTCCTGGGTGATCCCTCGGTTGATCGTTTGGATCAGTGTAGGAGGGAAGACTTGTTTGCCATCGCCTCGCATTTTCAGGTCGCCCTTGCTAAAAGTTTGGCAAAGGCTGACCTGAGAAGAGGTGGTGCGCATATTGGTGTGGAACAAGGTGCTCGGTGTCGGTGAGGGAGCGTCTTTTGTTTCTTCCCCTCTAGTCACAGACGAGGAGCAGGAGGGCGAGGAACCTCCGGTGGTAGACCCGGTTAAAGACGGGGTAGAGGATAAGCCTCCCCTTTCGGGTGTCACGTCTCCCGTGCCCGGACGTGCAGCATCTTTCCCTAGTGCAGTGCTGAGGAGGCCAGTCTAAAATTGGGTTTAGCACGGTTGCAGTTCGAGGCGCAGAGGGAGGAGAATAGTCACAGGTTAGCTATTAGGAAAATGGAGCTGGACTCTGAGAACCACCGGATGGACGCTGAAATTAAGATGAAGCAGCTGGAGCTTGAAGCTGCTAAAATTGGGAGTCCTGCTCAACCCTCTTCCACGGCTGTGGGGGCTTACGACGTGAGTAGACTAATTTCTCTTGTACCTCAATTTCGTGAGGCGGAGGTAGACTCATATTTTAATGCGTTTGAGCGGGTGGCTACATCTTTAAAGTGGCCTAAAGAGGTCTGGGCTCTCTTACTGCAATGTAAGCTAACGGGAAAAGCCCAGGAAATTCTGTCTGCCATCCCTCTAACTGACAGTTTGTCGTATGACTTAATCAAGACGGCTGTGCTTAGAGCCTATGAGTTAGTGCCAGAGGCGTACAGGCAAAAATTTAGAACTCACAGAAAGTTACCTGGCCGGACTTTTGTGGAGTTTGCTCGGGAGAAAGAATCCCTATTTCATCGGTGGTGCAGGGCTTGTGATGTAGCTGATTTTGATTCTCTGTCTGAGTTAATGTTACTGGAGGAGTTTAAAAATAGTCTAAATGACCGTTTAGTGACTTATCTCAATGAGCAAAAAGTTGAGACATTGGCACAGGCGGCGGTGCTCGCTGATGAGTTTGTGCTTACTCATAGACAGTCATTTGGTACTTTAAGACAGGAGGATAGAGGTTTTTATCCCTCTGCTCGGGCTCCAGCTAAAGTGCACACTAGCCCACCACGTTTGTTATCTCCCCGCTACCGGGAGGAGCGGGAATGCTATCATTGCCACCGGGTGGGTCATATTAGAGAGAACTGTCAAGCGTATAAATGCACACAGTCTACGCCAAGTGGTCGACCAAAGGAGGTTGGTTTGGTGCAGACGGTGATAGTTCCACGGTCAGTAGTCCCCACAAAAATGTGTGGTGACCTGGAGCCGAACCGTTTATGTTGGACGGCATGGTTTCTCTCAGTGGTAGTGAGTTGGACCAGCGTCCGGTGCGCATACTGAGAGATACTGGGGCAGCGCAGTCTTTTATCTTGTCAGACGTGCTACCATTTAATCATGAGTCATCAAATGGCTCAAGTGTGTTGGTGCAGGGGATCGAGATGGGTTTTGTGTCGGTGCCCCTCCATCTGATACACTTAAACTGTGGTTTAGCACAGGGGGTGTTCAAAGTGGGCATTCGCCCGTCGTTACCGGTACGGGGTGTCACTTTCCTGTTGGGTAATGACATCGCGGGTGGCCGAGTTATGCCCGTTTTGGAGGTTTTAGAGCGCCCTGTGGTTTTGCGTCCAGATGTGTTGGCGCAACAGTTCCCTGAGGTGTTTACGGTTTGTGCAGTCACCCGTGCTCAAGCACGTAAGTTGGGTGAGGTAGTTGACCTGTCGGAGACTGTGCTAGCTACTCAGTTGTCTGGCGCGCCTATTTCCCCACTTATGTTTGCTCAACCTGCTATTGAGACGAGTGACAGTAATGCCCTTCAGCAGGATACGCTCACCTCTGAGACAACGCATTTACCCATGACTAGAGGTAATCTGATCGTTGCTCAGAAGGAGGATGCTAGTTTAGCTAAATGTTTTGCTGCTGCTCTAGCCCCAGAGACAGCTAAGAACAAGGAGGTAGCCTATTTTGTTGAGAATGATGTGCTAATGCGGAGGTGGAGATCACGGATGGATTTTGGTAATGAGTGGAGTTATGTTACCCAGATTGTTGTGCCAACACCGTATCGACAGTCTGTTTTGTCTTTAGCTCACGATCATCCTTGGTCGGGACATCTAGGCATCACCAAGTCCAATGACAGGGTTTTGAAGCACTTCTTTTGGCCCGGGTTAAAGGGGGATGTGACCAGATTCTGTAATACTTGTCATGTGTGTCAAGTTACAGGGAAGCCTAATCAGGTTATTAAACCTGCCCCGCTTCACCCAATCCCAGCGATGGGGGAGCCGTTTGAGCATGTGCTAGTGGATTGTGTTGGTCCCCTGCCGAGAACGAAGTCTGGTAACGAGTTCCTTTTAACAATTATGTGTGTAGCGACACGGTACCCTGAGGCTATTCCTCTTAGAAAGATAACATCTCAGTCTGTAGTGAAAGCTCTGATCAAGTTTTTTTCTACGTTCGGGCTGCCAAAAGTCGTACAAACGGACCAGGGTACTAACTTCCTTTCAGGAATATTTGAGCAGGTGTTACTGTATCATCATTGTCTATTTCTCACAGGATCTCAAGTGCGTATCACCCCGAGTCGCAAGGTGCCCTGGAGAGGTGGCATCAGACCTTCAAGTCGGTGTTGCGCAAGTATTGTATGGAGAGCGGCAGAGACTGGGATGAAGGTGTTCCCCTAGCTCTGTTTGCTGTGCGAGAAACAGTTCAGGAGTCACTGGGTTTTAGCCCAGCAGAGCTGGTGTTTGGGCATTCAGTGAGGGGTCCTTTAAGGGTATTAAAGGATCAATTTATGGGGGAGGCTCTGCACACCGTACCTCCAAAGAGAGGAGTTTTGAACTATGTGTGTAGGTTTAAAGAGCGGCTGCATGAGGCGTGTAGTATCGCTAAGGAGAGTCTCTCTGCTGCTCAGGGTTCAATGAAACAGCAGTTTGACAAAAAAGCGATTCCACGTTCTTTCCAGTCTGATGACTTGGTTTTAGTTCTGTTCCCCATCCCTGGCTCTTCTTTGAGTGCTCGTTTTTTTGGCCCTTATGCTATCGAGCAGAAGTTGAGTGATACTGACTATGTTGTCAGGACGCCTGACAGGCGAAAGAAGACCCGTGTTTGTCACATTAATATGTTGAAGCGTTATCTTCCCAGGGACAACCTGCAGCTGGAGAAACAAAGTACGCCCCCAGGGGCCGCTGTGGGAGCTGCAGTAGCAGGAGTGAGAGGAGTACCAGTGACTGTGGTTGCTGTTCCTTCTACTCTACCAATGAGTGATGAGGATGGTTTGAATGGTTGTGAGGTCCAGCAGCAGACTCCTCGTTTATGCAACTCGGAGATGTTGTTGATCCTTCCCTCCCTGATGCCACACTTGGGTAAGGAGCAGGAAGCTGACATGGTGGCGCTCATTAACAGTTATCCCATTTTGTTCGGGGATGTCCCAACCCGCACTACGGTTCTGGAACACGACATTGATGTCGGTAATGCAAGGCCAGTCAAACAGCATCCTTATAGGGTAAATGCGGTAAAAAGGGAAATAATGAAACAGGAGGTGGCATATTTATTGGAGCATGATTTGGCTCATCACAGTTTGAGCCCGTGGAGCTCACCATGCCTGTTGGTTCCGAAACCAGACACCACTCATCGGTTTTGCACTGATTATTGAAAGGTAAATGCAGTAACCATTCCTGATTCTTTTCCTATGCCGCGCATCGACGATTGTGTAGATACCATTGGGTCAGCCCGGTATGTGACGAAATTGGATCTTTTAAAAGGGTACTGGCAGGTGCCACTCTCGCCAAGAGCCTCTGAAATATCTGCGTTTGCTACGCCCGATGCTTTCCTGCAGTATTCTGTGATGGCGTTCGGGATGCGTAACGCACCGGCTACGTTTCAGAGGCTGGTCAACATAGTGTTGGGGGATGTGCCCAACTGCACAGCATATCTGGACGATGTGGTGGTGCATTCAGTGAGTTGGTCTGCTCATGTGAGCTCATTGAGAACCGTATTCCAGCGGTTGGCAGACGCTTCTCTGACTCTGAACTTGGCAAAATGCGAGGTGGTAAGGTGCGTCCTCTAGGAGCCAAAATAGAGGCCATAACCATGTTCCCAGTACCGACCACACGACGAGAGCTACGTCGTTTTCTTGGGATGACAGGTTACTACAGGGGGTTCTGTAAGAATTTTTCCTTGGTTGCAGCCCCTCTGACTGACCTAATCAGTCCCTTGGTGCCATACCAGTGGACGGCCAAATGTCAAGCGGCTTTTGAGAGCTGTAAGGCCCTTTTATGTAGTGCTCCGGTTCTTAATGCTCCTGACAAACAACACACTGCAGCACCCACTCTCCACACTTTAGATCACACAAACACACTTTACACTTTATATTTATTGATAAAGGATTTGCACTACAACTCGTACACCTACTGTGAATTGTACCTAAATTGCACCTCGTCCCATTTCTGCCTTGCACTATATAGTATTGTATATTAGTACACTGCACAGTATTGTATATTGTATGGTAACTACGTCTATTCTGCATCGAACATTGTACATATGTCTAAACTGAACACTGTGACCTCATTTTTTTACTTCTAATTTTACTATGTTATTTTATTTCATACTTATCTTGTCTTGCACAGTCTCTGGAGCGTAACAGTAAGAAGCATTTTGTATAAAAGTATTCTGTACTTCTGTATGACAAATATTAAAGAAACTTGAAACTTGATTTCAGTAAGCCTTTTTCTATTGAGGTTGATGCGAGTTGTGTGGGTGCTGGTGCGGTTCTGACGCAGGTGGATTCGGAGGGTTTGGTCCATCCTGTGGGCTACTTCTCAAAGAAGTTTAGTGGCAGCCAGACACGCTACTCAACAATAGAGCAGGAGACGTTGGCATTGCTGCTGGCGCTCCAATTTTTTGAGGTCTATGTGGGATCGAGTGTGGAGCCTGTGGTGGTCCACACAGACCACAACCCACTTGTTTTTTTGCACCGCATGTATAACCACAACCAGCGGTTGATGCGGTGGTCTCTGCTTATGCAGGGGTATAACGTGGTGGTCCGGCACAAGAAGGGCACAGAGAATGTGTTTGCCGATGCCCTTTCTCGGGGGTAGCTTGTTGAACAGGTGTTTTGCTGTTCGGGATGATTGGGTGTTTGTTCTATTTGTTCTATGGTGACTGATGGTGTATGTTTTCGTCGGCCATGGGCTGACTCCTTGGGGGGGGAAGTGTTACGGACTCTGTCCTTATTTCATTATGTATGCATGTAATATTATATTGTATGGGTTATTTTATGTATATATATAATATGGTTTATATATGTAGGCAGGTTGTAGTGTTGTTTTCTTGTCTCCCTCCTATATAATCTATCTACCTCTCAGGGTCAATCACCATTCCACTCCAACCAACAGAAGAAGCAGCAGCAACCACAGCTGAGGCTCATCAGCCTAATTGGCCTCCACATCCCTTCATATAATCCCCGTGTATGCATTGTTAGCCAGAGCCCGGTCGGTGTATGGTAACTATCTGGTGGTGTTGTAAAAGGGGCTCTCATTTGTTTTGTGTGTAGACTCATATTTGGTTCATAGGCCAGGTAAAGCTCTGTTGGGCTTGTGGTATTGAGAGAGCTAGTTAAAGCTCTGTGGGGCTCATGTCTGTTACATGAGCCACTTACAGCTCTGTTGAGCTACAGATGGTGTGAGAGCTGGTGAACGCTCTGGTTGCTTATAATTTGTATTGTATAGTTGTATCTTGTGTGATCCTGCCTGTTATATATTTAGTCTGTAACCCATAACCTGTATTTGTGTATTGGTGTATCAAACCGTCACCCGGTTTGTGATGATTGTTTCTTTTCCCATTTCTAACCTTTTGTTTCGCACACAGGGACATTGAGGGCAGGAAGATACCCTGGGGTCTACATCTGCATCACGTAGGAGAACTACTGTTAAAGACACCAGCTTAGAGTGAGCACCACCTCCTGTACTTTGGGGCGTCCGCGCCTGTAAAGGGGGGGGTGGGCTTTTGTTTCATTTTGATATTATTTGGTGCTCACTGGTAGGTCCTCTTTGCTCTCTGTGTTGCTGATCCTCATTTGTGTAAAATAAATATTGTTATTTTACAATCTGTCTATGGTGTTTTGTGTCACTGCACCCTCACCTATCCTGTCTGTGGCCTAGTGTTGCGTCTCCCCACGGGGGCACGTAACAATATCGAACCGATAGGAGCTTATCTTATCTAATCTTACGTGGATGTTTGATCGGGTAGTGGCACACGTGGTACCACCACGTAAGATTAGATAAGATAAGCTCCTATCGGTTCGATATGATGTAATTAACGTTAGCTTAGCATGTAGCTACCACGACCACAACACCAGAGCGAGTTAGCCGAACGTTAGCCACCAGCCACTTTTTCCTCCGTGATGCATCAGCTGGTATTATATAAAACTTGCGATTTGGATTTCTGTGTTTGTTATTAGTACAAAACGTAACACAGCAGCTTCAATTTGGGTATTCGAGAGATGGCCATGTCTGCAGGTGTTTTGTATGGACATTATGTCAAGTCAATCAGGGGGAGCTTCTTTGACTCATATCTCGCCTTAGAATCACCAGAAAGGCTTTCGAAATAGTGAAATGCCATGTTGGCCTCAATATATTCAAAACAAATCGTATGAAAATGTTATGAAATGAACAAGAATGTGATAAAACATGTAATAAAAACGGACCTCAACGCATATTTGATGGTAGAAATCCGTATGGTCCCCCTATACCAAGATGGCGGCGGTCTCGTGACATCAGAGTGTCTTCGAGAATAGACAGAATGAATACCACAAGACAGACTAAGGCAGGAATATTTACAGACACAAAATCATAGGCAGTAACTAATAAGGCAGAGAACAGACATGACAAATACATAATGATAGAACGGATAGCCTCTGCCAAGAGTAGTACTGGCAATAGGCCACCGGATGGTGCCAGAGGGTTATGTTCAGGATTGCTCAAAGGATTGTTCAGAGTCAGAGGTGAACCACAACAATACATCTATTAATAATATGACACACTGGACTTGCTATGATCGTAGCAGTAATTCTCAATAATTTACTATCCAAGTTGTCTGTGCCAGCTAACTTGCTGTCAGGTAGAGCCTGGAGTAACCTTTCAATATCACTAACCTCAACCTGTTTAAAATCAAATGTACACCCTTTATCTTTCATTATGATATTCTTAATTATGGATTTTGTATTGTTTGAGATGTGTGAGAGAGAGAGAGAGAGAGAGAGAGAGAGAGAGAGAGAGAGAGAGAGAGAGAGAGAGAGAGAGAGAGAGAGAGAGAGAGAGAGAGAGAGAGAGAGAGAGAGAGAGGAGGGGGGCACCAATGAGCCATGTCACTGGGAGAGAGAGACAGGACACCAATAGGCCATGACACTGAGAGAGAGTGAGAGAAAGAGAGAGGGAGAGAGAGAGGGCACCAATGAGCCATGTCCAATGAGAGAGAGAGAGAGAGAGAGAGAGAGAGAGAGAGAGAGAGAGAGAGAGAGAGAGAGAGAGAGAGAGAGAGAGAGAGAGAGAGAGAGAGAGAGAGAGAGAGAGAGAGAGAGAAAGAGAGACTGTATTTGACCAAACAACTAACTAACTAACTAACTAACTAACTAACTAACTAACTAACTAACTAACTAACTAATGTGATGGGAATGTTATCTATACATCTGTGTGAAAATACATATTCGGCTGTTCCTTTAAGGACTCTGAGGTATGGATAGAGAGGATGACTTTTGACCTAATCTTTTTCTCTCCTAGCAAGGTTGTTTAGCATTCCATTAAGAACATAACAAACAACACCGCCTAGCCAAGGCTGGTTCTCCTTTGGGCAGACTTTGTTGTTGTACCTGTCTGAGTGTCTAGTGGACGTCATTTCAATTGTGTATTAATGTACGTCTGACCAGAGCTCTTTGTCACTTTATGGTCAGACACTTGTGTGTGAACATTGTTGTCTCTGATTGTAAACTGTCGTTTTCTGCTGTGGCCACAGAGGAAATAATTAAACTATGCTTTCTATTTTTTAATAACTCGACTGATGATGATTTATACAACGGCTCATCTTTTGTCCTTTAATATTTTCCATAACACTAACTATACCTACCTAACTAACTAACTACATATTTACTAATACTAAATAAATAAATAAATACAAATATATTTTGTTTAAAATCTAACACTAATCAACAACAACAACAACAAAAACAACAACAACAACAACAACAACAACAACAACAACAACAACAACAACAACAACAACAACAACAACAACAACAAAGTGAATCTACATCCAAACTATGTAGATTAGTAGACTACATAAAATCGGAGAAATCTGAAATATCATATACTGTAGGTAATTAGTGCAACAATTGAACAGACACAGACAGAGTAAGGGGTGTGTGTGTGTGTGTGTGTGTGTGTGTGTGTGTGTGTGTGTGTGTGTGTGTGTGTGTGTGTGTGTGTGTGTGTGTGTGTGTGTGTGTGTGTCTGTGTGCGTGTGTGCATGTGTGTGTGAAGTGAACATACATACATGTACTTGCACATGTATGTATGTATGTATGTATGTATGTATGTGTGCGTTTATGAGGAATATATATCAATGTCACTGTGTTTATTTTAGGAAAATCCCTTTCTAAATAAAACCTGGGACACATGTGCTGTGGTCGGGAATGGAGGAATCCTGGCCAATAGCAGCTGTGGTGAGAAGATAGACTCTGCCCAGTTTGTCATCAGGTGGGAACATTTTGCATGAAACATGATTCGTGAAACCGAGAGTGCCCGCAGACTGTGCAAAACAATATAACCTTTATCACCTCTGTCCAAAACCGGATTTCCTTAATCCTTCTCTCCCTCTTGTCAGGTGCAACCTGCCTCCCTTGGAGAACGACTACGAGAGAGATGTGGGCAGCAAGACTGACCTTGTGACAGCCAACCCCAGCATCTTCGTCGATAAGTAAGAGTGTAGTCATGGAGAGGATGGGGGAGGAGTCGTATCGGGTCATTAATACTTTCAAAGTGTACAAGTCGTAGCACCTAAACTGTGAAATCAGGTCTGCTGATAGTGTGGAGTCCTTTAAACAGGGTCTTAAAACCTTTCTATATAGTCAGGCCTTTAACTGATCTTGTATGCGGTGTAACATTTGTGTATGTGGTTGTGTTATTTTAATTAACTAAGTATTTTTACAAGCTTTTAATTGATATGATATGTGATGTACCTAGTGGTGGGACTCGATTAAAAAATGTAATCGAATTAATTCAAGACTTTATAGTTATTAATCTAAATTTATCACATTTTAATCGCATATCAATATTTGATGCGAAAAGCTAAATTTTTCAATTCAAATTCATTTTGGTATATGAGTGAATCAATGAATATACATTATACATACGTTTAAGCAGCAAAATCCTGTATTAGCTACTACACAGACCAACAGATCAATGCAATTTTTAACAAAGTGCAGCAATTTTAGGAATAATATATATATATATAGCGCAAAGGACCTTTTGAAAACTTAAGCACTTTCGAGGTAAAAGTCAAATGCAGTACTTTCAAGTACATTCCAGAACAGTTGACCATTGAGAAAAAAAAACTCTTGATTGATCTCAATATATTTTTATAAACAAACCAGACTAAGAAAAAAAGTTATTTGCTATGTATTATACATTATACTTATAGCACATGCATGAGTCTGGTCTCCTTTGAAAAGTAACATTCCTACACAATAAAGAAAAATCATCATGCGATTAAATGCATACATTCTTTTAACTTTTAATTCTTTCTGTAGTTAATTAATCAAAATTAATGCAATAAAGTCCCAGCCCTAGATGTAATGTGTGTGGTTATGTTATTTAGATTAACTTTTTATTGCCTGTAAAGCACTTTGTGATTTTAATCTAGAAAAGCGCTATACAAATAAAAATGTACCTTACCATACCTTGCTTCCTCCATTTCCCAGGTTCGTGGGTCTGATGGAGCGACGGCGTCCCTTCGTGGAGAGCCTGCGTAGCTACGGCGACTCCCTGATGCTCCTGCCCGCCTTCTCCTACGGCCCCAACACGCTTCTGACCCTGCGGGCCCTGTACACCATCCAGGATTTCCACAGTCCCTCCCGGCCTGTCTTGCTCAATCCCGAGTACCGCTAGAACCTGGGCCGCTTCTGGCACGAGCAGGGCCTGAGGCCAGAGCGGCTCAGCACGGGCCTCATCGTGGCCAGCCTGGCTCTGGAGCTCTGTGCCAACGTGCACCTGTATGGCTTCTGGCCCTTCAACCAGCACCCGCTCGGACACCGGCCGCTCACCGAACACTACTATAACAACAAGCAGAGCAACAAGAAGGTGCACGCCATGCCCGCCGAGTTCGACCAACTGCTGAGGTTGCACAGTCAGGGCGTTCTCAGGATACACCTGGGAGAGTGTGATGACCCCCACTCTACCTGCAAATTGGTGAATCTGCTGACTCAGAGCATGGTGGAGTGGGTGGGTCATTAGCCCAATTACTCACCTGGGCAGTGAGAGGGCTGCCTGCACTTGTGTATTTATGTTTCCTATGTCTAACTCCCTTTGTCTGCTTCTCCATCTCCTAGGAACAGGTTGTCCAGCACCCACTTTGATCCTTTGATATTATAATACTAATACTTATGCCACACGCACCACAGCACACTTTTTCACTCATCCACACACTGCATTCACCACTGACTCTTATACAAACTATTTAGTTGTTTATGTCAATTATTCTTTTGGTTAGATAGGATTAAATAAATTATTTTGTTAAATTGCTATATCACGTGTGGACTCCCTATTTGTCACAATTGACGCGTTTGTGACGAATTAGGGGCTGGTTCAGTTTGGTGGACCTTTTGTTGAAATTTGTGCAGAGCCTCCGCAACTTGTGCTTGTGGATAAAGAAAACAGCAGAAGTGCTGTTTGGAAGTACTTCGGGTTTGAAGTAAATGACGAAGGAAAAGCTAAAGATGCCTGTAACTGAGGGGTACAATTCCCTGACTGTATTAATCAAGTATTAGTATCATTAAACTACTACCGTCTATGTACATTACTGGCCAATACCGTACACAGGTGTATGATGAGAACTTCTCCACAATAACACGGTTTCCACACAAATACTTGTTTAGAATATTTATTACATCAAAAGGTATTATTACATTTATCATTTGAATGCACTTGTAAGGCAAAGAATGTGCGTAGGCAAGTCAATACTGAATATTAGGAATTCTCTATTGTACTCTGGGAAGGGGTGTACTACCGGTTGTAAGCCAGCAGGGGGAGGCAATGCTCTATGAAAGTCAAGGGTCCACGGAGGCGATATCACCCCTGTGTCAGCGGGGAAAGCAGCAGCTGTGATCCCAGGGTGCGCGTCGCACAGGTGAAGACGGGCATATGTAGATCCCACAGTAGCAGCGGGGTAGGCGGTTCTCTGCTCCAGCAGCTTGGTGAAGAATGAAGAATAATAATCCTTGCCGGAAAGTGGCTCTGCTGGTCCGGTGTAGGTATCCTCCGTGGTGCGCGGTGGTTCACAATTGAACTTGACGTTACTATCCTTATTAGCACGCGGCAATAAGTGCTCTATGTAGACACACAATTACCCACTTCACGTGGTCTTTGACTCGTAATGAAGGCTTTTACTAGTAAGGAGCGAACGATACGTTAAACAAACGTATTAGGATAAACACGACTCTATTTGAGGCAATACGAGCCCTGCTGTACCGCACGTTGCGTAGTGGGTAAGGCTTTACTTGGTAACTGAACCAGACTGAACTGAAGGCAAACTGAAAAGGAAGTTCTGTATTCGCTGGTCATATTTATACGTACGGTGGACAAATAGTGCCGCTCTGCTTTCGGTAGCCGTATTCATGGGCAGAAGCGGGCATGTTAAGACAAGTCATGTCGGTAGCTTTCAAGTCAGCTCTAGGGGGTAAGTCACTGGCGCCTAGGGGATCGCTTCCAATAGGAGAACGAATATTATGGTCTGTCCTGTACCAGGTAAAGGGGTATTCCGTGTATATGTACAAAGAATATACAAGGGATATCAAACGATATACAAATATTATACATGGCAATAAATATATATATTCGGTTTAATCTGACCCTTTGTAACAGCCGCCCCCTAATTAGTCCCACCTAATTAGCTAAGCAGAGACAGATTAACCGCACTGTCCACTACTCAATGTCTGTTGTGAGGGGTTGGGCAGTTCACAAAGTCAGGGGTCATGGTCGTCATCAAGCGAGTCGGGGAGCCTTGGCGACTCTATCAGCCTCGCCACGGGTCGGTTGTAGGTCCGCCCTTGGCCGAGCACTTCTGCCACTCTGACCTTTCCGTCGGCACCAGTGGTCACTTTGCTTACGCGGCCGGCCGGCCACGCAGCTCGGGGTAGTGACTGGTCTATGGTCATGACGACTGGACGGGATGAAGGGGGGCTTAGGAGGAAGCGGGCCTGAGACTGCTTTGATCTGTGCTTGGCTGTGCTTTCTCCTCCTCCGTCTGTTTCTCTTGTTTGCTCTGTACCCCATCTGAGGAGGGGCCGGTCCCGGCCGCCCCGTCAAGGAGTCGCTTGGGGTGCTGGGTTCGATGTCAGCTACGTCTGGAGCGCAGCTGAGGGGGGTGGAGTTCCGAACTCCCTCTGGTACCCACGGTTCTCTCACGGGCCTCTCGCTTAATGTCAATAGCCTCTGCTGTACGGGGGAGAGGCCGGTGTCACTCGCCTCTGTGTGTAGGCAGCGTGTAGACGTGGGTTGACTGTCAAGTCCGTAGAGGGGGCCCTGGAGCGTCCATCCCAGTCGGGTCTGAACCGCGACTGGGCATCCTTTGGGTCCGACGTGGGCCGCCTCAATTGGGAGAATGAGGTCCGCGTGGTCGGAGCCGATGAGCAGGGTCGGTGTGGCGCCGTCGATAAGCGGTATATGTAGTTGACGTAGGTGCACATACTTAGCCATCAGCTGTGGGATGGGGTAGGTGTACTGAGACAGGCCTATGTCGTGGCTGGTGAAGACGTTAGTTATACTATACTGCTTCTCGGGCTGGTCCACCGCTGCTATCTTGAAGGAGACCCTTTCACCCGTTATGGTCTTCTGGTCCCTTCTGATGGTGCGTATGGTCATTGTATCTTTGACACCTCGCAGGCCCAACTGGGCTGCTGCGGAAGCGAGGAGGAGAGTCTTTTCAGACCCATCGTCCAGGACGGCGTAAGTGTCCAGGACCTTGTCCTCGTAGCTCAGGAGCACTCTGACCACTTTGAGGAGCACACGGGGGGTCCCGCTATGCTGGTCAATGTGGAGCACTCCTGTGGGTGGTGACGTAGAATCTATATGGTGCGAGTCGCACCGTGGCTCCCAGTGTCTGCCGTAGCAGTCGGGACACCAGGGAGCGGTCTGGTGGAACTTTGGTGCTGGTGCCACCGCCTCGGCATGGTACATTACCGCGACGGGCCCACTCTGTTGTCCTGGCTGACGCCTGTTGATGTCATGCAGGACCTCCAGGTGGGTGCCACCGCACCTGCTGCACTTCTTTTTCAGGCGGCACTCAGCTGCTAGGTGGCTGCGCGCGCAGCGGAAGCAGCGGCGGTGGTCCTTGACCCACTGACTCACATCATCCGTGGTCAGCTTCTTGAAATCTTCGCACTGATACAGCCGATGTTCTCCCTCACAGTACTGGCACTCAATCTTCCACTGGTCCTCTTTCGTCGAGGGGGTGTTGTGGTTCTTGTGTGGTACTGATTCGGCTTGGTGCATAACGGTCACCAACCGGCGGTTATCCGTTTGTCCCCGAGGTCCGAGTCTTGGGCTTGGTCCACTCCATACGAACGTGTCGAGTCGTAGGCTACTGACCTCCCTGGCGAGGAACTCAGATAGGTCTAGGAGGGATGCCTCTGGACCGTTGGGGTCGCGGTAGTCTCTCTGCCGCCTGAAGCGCTCTTGTCGGGCGGGAGGGAGCTTCTCTAATATCCTCTCTACGTTAGAGTTAGCGTACAGTTCGTAGATACCCTTTTCCTTTTGGGACCCCAGCATCCCTACCAGGGACTGTACCTTGATAGACAAGTCATCTAGCGCTCTGTTGTCTCTGGCTGGGGGGAGACGGTCAATGTCTCTTATCTCCTGTATCACGTAGTCCCATACGCGTCCATACCGTTGGTCGAGTGCTGCTAGAGCCGCTGTGTATGGGGTAGTAGAGTTGGCATAGGCCAGCGCTATATTGTGCGCTCGGGGCACCTTGAGGTGCTTCAATAGGGTAGCATACTTGTGGCGTTCATCAGCTACATCAACCATCATTGTCTCTAAGCACATCCGTAGCTCCGTGTACTGTGCTCGGTTCTCATGGGTGAAGTCTGGAAACGTCGGTGCGCCAAGGTACGATGCCATGGATGACTGGCACATCGGTGAGCGTTGGGGAAGAGGCCTCCTAGGCGAGTCTCCCCGTGCGTGTCGTCTTGGGCTGGTACTTGGTGGGTACCGAAGGTCGGGTACCCAGGTGCTGTCCCTCGGGGCTGGCGGTGCGTCAAACTCACCCGTGAGTTGAGTCGGGGGTTTGTAGCGCAGGGCCTCGGGGCTGACTTCTGGGCTGTACTGGACCTCCTGGTCCAGAGTACGTTGCTGCTGGTCGGGGCTGTACTGGGCCTCCTGGGCCAGAGTACGTTGCTGCTGGTCGGCTTGACATTCCTCCTCTTCCTCCTCCTCTCCCTCTGCTAGGACCTGGAGTCGTCTGTTCAGTCTCTCGGCGTGGTCCGATTCTTCCCGGTTGCTGGGTCTCGTATGGACCGGCCGGGAAGGGGGTTCGGAGACGTGGACAGGATCCTCCTGTTGGCGGAGTCCCGGGTCGCTTCGTCGGGTGTCCTAGACCCATGTCTTGACGATCTCTGAGAGCTCCGTGTGGAGTGAGGGGGTGTCGCCATGGCAACCAGTTTGTCCATCAGCTCCGCCTGCAGCCGGTCGCGCTCTGCCTCGCGCTGGGCATGGGCTGCGTCGCGCGCTGCTTCGCGCTGGGCATTGGCGACGTCGCGCTGCGCATTGGCGCTGGCCTGGGCAGCGTCGCGCTGTGCGTTGGCGCCGTCGCGCTGGGCATTGGCGACGTCGCTCTGTGCATTGGCGGCGGCGTGCTGTGCATTGGCGGCGGCGTGCTGTGCATCGGCGCGGCTTCTCTCAATGTTCTCTTCTGTCTGGAGGCGTCTGGTCTCCAGTCTTATGCTGTCGTCTTCACTCCTTTGTTGCGCCTGGAAGCGCTCTCGCTCGACTGCAAAATGTTCGCGCTCGCGCGTCTGTTGCGCTTGAAGTCGATCGCGTTCGGTGGAGGCTGCCAGGGTGGCGATGAGTGCTTGCGCCAGCATCTTGTCCGCCGCGCTGGGGGAAGACGCCGTTCGGGGCGATCGGCTCCCGGCAGTACTTGTTGGAGATCCGTTCTCCTGTTGCGTACCGAGGAGATCCGTCTCCTGGGTGCGCGTCTCTTCTTGTGGTGGGTCGGGTTCCATCCCGGGAGGGCTTTCTTTATCCTGGAGCGCTCCGGGGACTACCTCGTCGGCGTTGTCGGGGGATAAAGTCGTGTCAGTTCCCTCCTGGTCCCCACCGTGAGCCTGGTCAGTTACATTAGAACCCACTAGGGCCTCTGTTGGTGGGGTAGCCTGGTTGATAGCCGGGTCGGACATAATTTTACTATCCGCTTTAGTTATTTTATCCGTATTTAAGTTCCCTTTAAAGCTAGGTATTGGACTGACAGCGTATGCCTCTAGATAGGGAGGTGGCTGCCGTCTGCGCTGCGGGCGATCTAGCTTAGGAGAACCGTTTGTGGAGTGTTCGTCATCGGCCATGTCAATATTAATATTATATTAATATTACGCTAATTATTATATCCGGCTCGAAGGACCAATTGTAACTGAGGGGTACAATTCCCTGACTGTATTAATCAAGTATTAGTATCATTAAACTACTACCGTCTATGTACATTACTGGCCAATACCGTACACAGGTGTATGATGAGAACTTCTCCACAATAACACGGTTTCCACACAAATACTCGTTTAGAATATTTATTACATCAAAAGGTATTATTACATTTATCATTTGAATGCACTTGTAAGGCAAAGAATGTGCGTAGGCAAGTCAATACTGAATATTAGGAATTCTCTATTGTACTCTGGGAAGGGGTGTACTACCGGTTGTAAGCCAGCAGGGGGAGGCAATGCTCTATGAAAGTCAAGGGTCCACGGAGGCGATATCACCCCTGTGTCAGCGGGGAAAGCAGCAGCTGTGATCCCAGGGTGCACGTCACACAGGTGAAGACGGGCATATGTAGATCCCACAGTAGCAGCGGGGTAGGCGGTTCTCTGCTCCAGCAGCTTGGTGAAGAATGAAGAATAATAATCCTTGCCGGAAAGTGGCTCTGCTGGTCCGGTGTAGGTATCCTCCGTGGTGCGCGGTGGTTCACAATTGAACTTGACGTTACTATCCTTATTAGCACGCGGCAATAAGTGCTCTATGTAGACACACAATTACCCACTTCACGTGGTCTTTGACTCGTAATGAAGGCTTTTACTAGTAAGGAGCGAACGATACGTTAAACAAACGTATTAGGATAAACACGACTCTATTTGAGGCAATACGAGCCCTGCTGTACCGCACGTTGCGTAGTGGGTAAGGCTTTACTTGGTAACTGAACCAGACTGAACTGAAGGCGAACTGAAAAGGAAGTTCTGTATTCGCTGGTCATATTTATACGTACGGTGGACAAATAGTGCCGCTCTGCTTTCGGTGGCCGTATTCATGGGCAGAAGCGGGCATGTTAAGACAAGTCATGTCGGTAGCTTTCAAGTCAGCTCTAGGGGGTAAGTCACTGGCGCCTAGGGGATCGCTTCCAATAGGAGAACGAATATTATGGTCTGTCCTGTACCAGGTAAAGGGGTATTCCGTGTATATGTACAAAGAATATACAAGGGATATCAAACGATATACAAATATTATACATGGCAATAAATATATATATTCGGTTTAATCTGACCCTTTGTAACAATGCCCATTTGCAAGCGTTGTTACAGAGTAGTGCCAACGATACAGCTATTAGCTAACGTTAGCTAGTCGTTCCTCCGTTAGCTTATGCTAGCTAGCTGGCCACTGTAATGTTGCTGTCCATCAATGAAGAAACTGGGGTTCTTTTAATATCATTTATTTAGGTCCTGGTAGTAGGTAGGTAGCATACATGTCAACATGCAACAGGTGTCTCATCATCAACAGCCGACAGTTTATCAAAACCCCCATATTGCTGCACAGCACTTTCAACAGCGTTGAATATGTGCACACTAGGGCTGACCCCTATTAGTCAAATAGTCGACTAATCTATCGAAAGGAGCCATAGTTGACTGCCAACTCTTCTTAGTCGAATACAATACAAAAAATTTGAAAAATAAAAAAAATAAAAAAAATAAAAAAATATTATAATTTTTTTTTTTTTTTATATATATATTGGCCTGGGGCCGCATGGAACGTCGGTGAGGGCCGCATGCGGCCCGCGGGCCGCCAGTTGCCCCTCCCTGGTCTAGACTGACGTGTAGATCTTCTCAGTACTGGTGTTGAAGGTGTCTGGTCAGCTGGTGGTGGCAAGTTTGTCAGCCCAGCTGTCGGTGGTGCTGCTGTGGTGCAAACTTCGTCATCAGCTGTTGACCGTTCTCCAAGTGTCTCTGGTGTTTTCAACAAGCTTCGTCGATTCCTTCTTAGGACTTGACCCTCTTCTGTTCTGACGGTGTAGGATCTAGGACCCACTTCCTCCAGAACTGTGGCTTTCTTGTCCCAGTATTTAGAATCCTGTAGTCTCACTGTGTCACGCTGTGACAGTGGTACTAGACCTTTTGAGACTTTGTCATAGTTTGTTTTCTGTCTGTTTTGCAGACACTTCTGTTTCTGTCTCACGATGTTATTCTTCTTCTGTTTCGCAGTGCAAGGAAGTGTGGTTCGCAGCCTCCATCCCATCAGCAGCTCAGCAGGAGACAGTCCATGTTCTAGTGGTGATGCTCTGTAACTCAGTAGAGCTAGATATGGATCAGAACCACTCTCTTTTGCCTTCAGGAGCAGCCTCTTTACTATGCCCACACCTTTCTCTGCTTTACCATTGGATTGGGCATACAGGGGACTTGAGGTTACATGCTGGAAATCATATTCTTCTGCAAAGTTCTGGAACTCCTTACAGTTGTAAGCTGGTCCGTTGTCAGAAACGAGAACCTGGCAAATTCCATGTCTCGCAAAGATAGATTTCATATGTGTAATCACACAAGTACTGTAGCTGTCATGCTGGAAAGCAGTGCTATCTCTGGATAGTTAGAAAAATAGTCTATAACCAGTAGATAATTCTTTCCATCCAGGTGGAACAAGTCAGTTCCCACTTTCTGCCAAGGCACCTTAGGTAGGTCTGCAGTTACCATGGGCTCTTTCTGCTGCTTCGTATGGTGTTTAGACAGGTTTCACAGCTCGAGACCATCTTGTCAATGTCTGTATTGATGCCTGGCCAATATATTGATGTTCTGGCCCTTCTCTTACATTTCTCCATTCCGAGGTGCCCCTCGTGAAGTCTCTTCAACATCTCTTGTCTCAGTGACTGAGGAATGACAATTGTGTTCTTTCTGAGTAACAGTCCATCTATCACACTCAGCTCTGCTCGGACGTTGTAATATTGCTGACAGTCTCCTTTAGGCCAGCTCTCTTTCATATTAGTCATGACCCTCTGTAGTAGGGGGTCCTTTTCCGTTTCTGCTGAAATCTGTTTAGATTTTCTGTCTGACACAGGTAGTGATTTTGCAATCAAGTTCACATGAAATTCAACATCAGCCTCTGTCGAGCTCACTGGTGTGTCACTCTGTGTCGTTGCCCTGGACAGAGCATCAGCCATCACAATGTGTTTACCTGGTGTGTATATCAGCTCGAAATCATATCGTTGCAGCTTCATCATCAGTCTCTGTATGCGTGGTGACATCTCACTGAGGTTTTTCTCTGCCACAAATCTTGGTAGGCCATACACATAACTGTGGAATTTTTCAAATCCATACACTAGTCCTAAACACTCCTTTTCAATTTGTGCATAGCGACATTCAGTTACTGTCATCGTTCTTGATGCATAGGCAACTGGCCTCCAATCATCTCTATCCGCTTGTAGCAGCACCGCTCCAATCCCATTTTTGGATGAGTCAGTGGAAATCTTGATCCTTTTGGACGGGTCAAAACATTTCAACACTGGTTCCGTTGTGAGCATGGTTTTCAGTGTTGTCCACTCCTCTTCATGACTGTCAGTCCACTTGAAGTCACACTTTTTTTTATCCACTTTTTCTCCCATTTTCTATATTTTTTCTCCCATCCCAATTTCGTATCATCCAATTCAACCCTCCCCTGTCACGAACGCTGTTTCTTGCCTCCCACAAGCCGGCTGCAATGTGGACTAAGTCATACATAGCACAAGTCCCCTCCGGTACTTGAGGTAACAGCAGTCGCATCTTTTCACCTGCGCAGCTCGATCTCTCAGTGGCGAGGAGTAACGCGTGGGAGGCTCACGCTGCCCCCGACACTTCCTGATTCTACTGCGCAGGCGCACCAACCGACCTGTAGGAGTCGCTGTTCACAACGCCCGATCCCCACCCATCAGTTTCCCACCCCCTAATACGGCCAATGTGTATTAGTATGGACGGCCAGCTAAACTGAAAGCAATGTGGAGCGCTGGGCTCGAACAGGCAAGCCCAGCGTCTCCGTCATTCGTGGCGAGCGCCTTGCCCACTACGCCACGTAGCCGCCCCACTTGAAGTCACACTTGTGGTGTAACAGCTGTCTGAGGTGCACTGTCTTGGTTGACAAAGTTGGTATGAACTTTCCAACGAAGTTTATCATTCCCATCATTCCCATATCCTCAGGTCTCGGCATCTCCACTATAGCTTTCACCTTGCGGATGTCAGGCTCGACACCTGTACTCGAAAGCTCGTCTCCCAGAAAGGTGATTTCTCTCACACCAAGCTGGCATTTTGCTCTGTTGAGCTTTAGTCCATGCTTTTTGACGTTTTGCAGAACCTTGATGAGTCTCTCATTGTGCTGCTCCAGTGTGGATCCCCACACCACCACATCATCCACATACACCCGTGCTCCTTCTATACCTTCCAGTATGTGCTCCATAGATCTGTGGAACACCTCAAGAGCAGAGCATATTCCAAAAGGCATCCTCTGGAACGAGTAGCGGCCAAACGGTGTATTGAATGTACAATACTTTGTGCTGTCTTCGTGCAGTTTGATCTGCCAAAAGCCCTGTGAAGCATCCAACTTACTGAAGTACTTTGCACCGGCCATTTCACTTGTTACCTCCTCTCTTGTTGGAATCTGATAATGCTCTCTTTTTATGTTTGCATTCAGGTCTTTTGGATCCATGCACAGACGTATATCACCATTTGGCTTCTTGGCACACACCATCGAATTCACCCACTCAGTGGGCTCCTCCACTCTCTTTATCACCCCCAGTGACATCATTCGGTCGAGCTCTTGCTTCACCTTCTCTCTGAGCGGTGCTGGAACCCGCCTGGGGGCATGTATGACTGGCTGTGCATCCTCTTTTAGTTGGATCTTGTAGGTGTATGGTAAGACACCAAACCCTTTGAATACATCAGTATACTGATCCACTATTGTCTCTATGTTGTTCTGTGCATTTGTTTTGATGCTATACATCCTCTTGACTAAACCCAATTGTTCACATGCCTCATCTCCCAACAGTGAATCATGTCCATCTGGAACTATTACAAACATGAGGTGATGCTCTTTGCCTTTAACTCTCACATTCAATCTGCACACTCCTCTTGTGGGGATGGGCTGTCCATTGTAGGCCTTGAGTGGAATGGGATTAGGATGAATGTGGGGCTTCACCTTCATGTTTCTGATGTGAAGTTCATTTATCATGTAAGCCTTTTCTCCTGTATCCAGTTTGAAAGCAATTATAGCTCCATTTATATGCAATGGCTCGGTCCACTTGTCCTGCTCCACTCTATTCACTCTTGTCTGTGTGTCCTCATCCTGTGTCACCATGCCCACAAGAAGTAATCACACAGGTCATTTTCCTCCACTGTGTGTACACGTTCACCTCTGCCTTGTCTCCTCTTGGCAAAGCATTGCTTGGAAAAGTGATTTTGTCCTTGACACTTATGGCACATCTTTCCATATGCTGGACATTGTCTAGGTGCATGACGAGTACCACATCTTTTACATTGAAAAGTGTCTGATTTCTTTTGTTGATTGTACTGCCTTTCTCCCTTGTTGTAGGTCTTCCTCGTTACCATAGCGACCGCTGCTCCGTCTTTAGCGTCTCCCGCAAATGTTCTGGCATGCTGTAATGCTAATTCACTTGCGTGACATAATCTCACAGCAGATTCAAGGGTTAGCTCTGTCTCCCGCAGTAACCTCTCCCGCAGTTTCGAATCTAGTACGCCAAACACAAGCTGGTCACGGATCATAGAATCGTGCACATCTCCAAAATTACACGTTCTAGCTTTTAGCTTTAAGTCCGTTAGAAACACATCACAACTTTCAGCAGGCTGTTGCATCCTCGAGCGAAACACATACCTTTCAAAGGTTTCGTTCTTCTTCGGCGAACAGTGTTCATCAAACTTCTTGACAACCTCCGCAAATTTCTCCCTGTCCTCTGCATCGGCGAACACAAACGTGTTATATACTTCCACAGCTTGTTGTCCCGCGATGGTCAGAAGCAGTGCAATCCGTCTTGTTTCAGACTTTCCTTCCAGTCCAACAGCCATCAGGTACAGCATGAAACGCTGTTTGAAGGTACGCCACTCATAATCCACATTACCAGTCCAATTCACAGCGTCCGGCGGCTTCACACTTTCCATCATGACGACTCGTGATTACACTCCTGGTATCATGTAATGTTTCTGTCCATCAATGAAGAAACTGGGGTTCTTTTAATATCATTTATTTAGGTCCTGGTAGTAGGTAGGTAGCATACATGTCAACATGCAACAGGTGTCTCATTATCATAGTTATAGAGACTGTGTAGTGGTACCCTGGTAGATGGGGCCATCTAGTGGTTAGTATAAATCACCACTTCATGGAAACGGAGTAACGTTAAGTCGAGTTCATTCATACTACACTAGTACACGTATGAACTCGACATAACGTTACCCCGTTTCCAACGTTAGGTTGAGTTCATTCATACTACACTAGTACACGTATGAACTCGACATAACGTTACCCCGTTTCCAACGTTAGGTCGAGTTCATTCATACTACACTAGTACACGTATATGAACTCGACATAACGTTACGGTCCCGTTTCCAACATTAAGTCGAGTTCATTCATACTACACTAGTACACGTATGAACTCGACATAACGTTACACCATTTCCATGAAGTGTTTCATTAGCAGCAATCTTGTTGAAAATGTAATGTTAATAAATGCTCCGAGCATAGAGAATATGTATTTTCACACAGATGTATAGATAACATTCCCATCACATTAGTTAGTTAGTTAGTTAGTTAGTTAGTTATTTGTTTGGTCAAATACAGTCTCTCTCTCTCTCTCTCTCTCTCTCTCTCTCTCTCTCTCTCTCTCTCTCATTGGACATGGCTCATTGGTGCCCTCTCTCTCTCCCTCTCTCTCCCTCTCTCTCCCTCTCTCTCTCTCTCACTCTCTCTCAGTGTCATGGCCTATTGGTGTCCTGTCTCTCTCTCCCAGTGACATGGCTCATTGGTGCCCCCCCCCTCCTCTCTCTCTCTCTCTCTCTCTCTCTCTCTCTCTCTCTCTCTCTCTCTCTCTCTCTCTCTCTCTCTCTCACCGTCATGAAAATTGTTGTAGTTGTTGTTTTAACCAAATAAAAAGCAGCAGCACTATTGCATAACTGAGTCATGTTTGCTATGTATTTCTTTCTTTAGGGGAGTTTGTTTCACAGTTTTAGCATGATGTTTTATAGATGGCTAGGTTAAACAGGTTTTTGTTTTTAAGAGGGGGTTGATTTAGATTAGATAATTTAGTTATTTTTAAATGTCTGATCTAAAGATAAACAAAGGGTTTTAAAAGTGTTATATTTATCTTCTCTTATAGTACCAGAGAGAAGCTGAGGAGAATCAACCAGCAACAAAAGCAAGATTTGTTAAAAAAAATATATATATATATATATATATATATATATATATTAATTTTTTTTGGTATCGAAAATGGTATCGAATATCGATACTTTTCAAGGTATCGTATCGAAGTTGAAATTCCAGTATCGTGACAACACTAGCATGTAGTGGCTACTGGGACATAATTCACGGCATTCTAGCCTTTTGTAGTGTTTACTACATCTCCAATGACCCTTAGCGGGGGATGACGTAGTTAAAGAGAGACGAGTGAAAGAGAATGGAAGTGTTGTTTGTGCGACAGTAGAGTGCGTAATAAACGAGTGTTTTTGCATCGGAACACGACTCCGTCTACGCTATCATTACTGCATTCCTACATTTGTGACCCTGACGTGATCTTGGACGTATTTCGGAGATTATATCGAACATGTCAACTGAACAACAGAACGCAGATCGCAGAATTTTGAACACAGTTTCACTCAAGCTGCCTGAGTTTTGTGAGCAGAGTGCCAACGCTTGGTTTGCGCAAGCCGAAGCCCAATTGGCTCTCAGGGATATTACCGCGGATGCCACCAAGTACTATGTGGTAGTGTAACGGATGTTCTCTGTGTGTAGGCCTGCCTAACACACGTGGCTCCTGCGTTGTGTTCTTTGTGTGAGAGGCTTAGGGATGAGTCGGCACACATGGACACTGTTCAATCATTTATTTGATGGTCTTCAATGGAGGCCACCTGTGTAAAACGAATGGCGAATAGAATACACAAAAAGGAAGCAGCGTCAACACATGTGTGCTCTCAATACGTCTCCACGTTGAGTTCGTGTCGTAAACTTTTCCATAAACAATATATTGCACAATAAACACATATTTAAGGCACAATAAACATATCAAGGCACATACCTGTGTAAAACGAATGGCGAATAGAATACACAAAAAGGAAGCAGCGTCAACACATGTGTGCTCTCAATACGTCTGTGGACAGAGAACACTAGTTAACTACATTGCCAAGACCTTCAACTGTGCATACCATATAACCACACCGTTCGTGAATGAATGAATGAATGAAAACTTTATTAACAGATTGCAGAATGGGTACAGTGCAGTACAGCTCAATACATACAATTGTTAAGGGGATGCAGACCAGAGAAAGACTTTCGTCTTGTTTCCACCAGGGTCCCCCATTTCCAATTCATCGTAACATATATGACATACATGACATACAGATAGACAGTACTGCTACATCTATACATTTATGACATACCAGATTTGCAATTACAGTACTGTATTTGTGATACAAAAAGAGTCCAGAAAGAAAAGAGTATATACATTAGGCGTAGAAACTGTACATTGGATTGGGTAGGTGGGGGTGGGACTGTACATTGGAGGTGGTTGGGGGGGGGGGGGGGGGGGGGGGTAGGAGTGGGGGGGAACACACTAGCAAGTAATTATTATCGACATTCAATTCTTATACAAAATATATACAAACAGTATGAAACACAATAGTGCGGCGCGCCCACAGTGATACACGTACCTCCACGTTGAGTTCGTGTCGTAAACTGAACTCAAACCGGAAGGTTGCGCCTGACACGCGCGAATATCTGACCCGGAAGTGCTACACTCTCGAACGTGAACTTCCCAAGTTACATTCAAATAAAAGTGCCTTTGGTATAAAGAAATAATAAACAATTGTAAACATTAAACATTTGTAAACAGGATTAATAACATCTCAATCCTTAATAAAATAATAAACAATAGTAACCCTTGGAGACATTTATAAACAGGATTTGGTGACATTTCAAACCCCAATAATAATAAACAATGTCCAATTGACCTGGTTACAGTAGCAGCCCTTACAAACTCAACGACAGCGAGAGTGGTGAGTTTGCTGGAAAACCCACCTACACATGACAAATATGTGACTATAAAAACACACCTTAAAGAGGCTTTCGGTCTATCTGAATCTGACCGTGCTCGCCAGCTTCTCTCTCTACCTGGACTGGGTGACTCAAAGCCCTCTGAACTGATGGACCACATGTTAGCTCTGCTGGGTGACCATGGGCCATGTTTTCTATTTAAAGAACTTTTCCTGCAGCAGCTGCCAGACTATGTTTGTTTAGGTGAGGCCGTAATAATTCACCGTAATAGACAATAGCATAAATCTATGGGGTCGCGGCACTGCAGATATACCCCTGCCCCCCCCGGGAGCTACCCCGAAAATCGTGCTATGGTTCGCACACTGCTGGAAGGGCTAATTGGAAAGGATAATTAGGTGAATTGGTTAAACTAGTGTCTGTGACCTGAGGGTTTGGAGCTAGTGTTGGTTAGCATTTGTTTGTACAGTAGCCTAATTATTTATATGCCAGTGTGGGGAGTACCACATGTGATTTGTTCTTTGTTCTTGGGTGTTTGGTTGTTTGGGATTTGGAAAAGTAGCAGTTTTTTTGCAGATTTCTTGTAGTCAAGAGGTTTGTTAATTTGTTTGGTTACATTTTGTTATTGCTCATGTTGAGGCTTTGGAGTTTTGGTACCTTAATGAGACAGCCTGGGTGTTTTGGGAACCATTAATCTCCGGATAGGCTAAGGCCATGGTTAGACTAGTGTATTCCTGGCGTTTTTTTATACGTTTTTGAATACGTTTCATGTCCCTATTACACAGAAATGCGTTTTTTGGCGTTTTTTTGTGGATACGGCTGAAACGCTAAATTGTGTTTGCGTTTTGGAGAAACGCAAAAAAACGCGTCGACAACAGCGTGTAGTCTGCATGAGCCGTTGTTGCGAAAACGCCCATGCGCAGTAGATACCATCTGCGTGCCCTTCCGGTGACAACAGTGTGTGTGTTTGGGACAGAGGCAGAGCTGTCCCAAATAGCTTCAGCTACCATGTGTTGTCAAGTTATTGTTATAAGGACCCCAGTCCAAGCTACAACAGTCTGCATTCCCTTAACAATTGTTTGTATTGAGCCGTATTGTATTGTACCCATATGCAATATGTTAAATAAAGTTTACATCCATTCATTCTGCTAGCATTACCGATTGCATGAGCAGCTGGCTAACGTGAGCTATCAGGATTCAGACCCTGTTAGCTCAGAGCTCCTCTTTCAACTTAACAAGCATTAAACAAAATGGCCCAGTCATCTATTCACCTTTGTTTAATACACACAGCGTTGTCTCTAATGTTATCTAACTACTGATAGCTCGCGATATCATCAGTTTGGTGCTGGCTAAGTAGCGTGAGCTAACGTTAGCTTCTAGCCACAATGCTATATTGTTATAATGGCATACTCCATTGACGTTAGCATGCAGCTAACAATGCTACCGATCTTTTTTTAGACTAAACTATCCGCTCTTGGTGGTCACTTGTGTTGATGTTAGTTTTGTTTCATCAACAAATGACAGGCAGAACACACAGTGAATGTATCCGTTTTGTTTATTGCACTTTTATTAGGCTTTGCTGAAAAAGAATTGCTGCATTGGGTAACTAGGCAAAAGATGGTGGCCGCCTTGTTGACATTTGCTTTGCAGGCACATTCAAGTTCTGATTGGTTGAAATTGCCTTCATGTTTGCCACCTACTGCCACCTACTGCTTTGGCAGTGTACTACATCAGTGTGCTCGGGTGACAAAAACGAAAAAAAAATGAACGTGTGACTCGAGGCGCACAACGTCGCGGCAAAACGCATATGACGACGATACGAAAATGAAATGAAAGGTGTAACCGCCCTCTAAGATGGCATGTTCCCAATAGGGGGGCTTGTCTTGGTGTAACCTTTAGGTGGCTGCAAAAGTGGGTAGAGACAGGCACTTGTGTCCTCTCGGGAGCACATCTCTGGCACAGAGGGGTGGCTGTATAACAGTTGCTTCTTCTTCCCAGAGAGTTCTAGTGCATAAGTACCCCCTACAAGTAGTGGCACGAAGACTAGGGTTTGAGTTAGTTAGATAGTTAGTTAGTCATTGTAGTTAGTCAGGGTGGGGAGGTACCATTTGATCAGACTGTCTTGTTCTTGGTTATCACGCTTCATGGTCCCAACAATCTGACGAACAATCGAGAACACAAGTCATGCTGGGGGTCGAGCAAGAAATTAAAAGCGTGACAAATCGAATTTAAATCAAACTGGAGCATGCAGAAAGCATTCTCTGCTGCCTGATGCACCCCCCCCCCCCCCCCCCCCACCCCTCACTCTCAAGTCTGCTGGAGCCTGTGGAACTCACAAGGTCACGCCGGGGAGTCGAGAGATAAGAACACCACCTACCCCAACCAGACTTGGCTCGTTGCACTCACCCCCACCCCCGGCCCCTCCAGTCGCAATCCCATCCCCCACCCCCCCTTCCTCTGCGTTGGCGCTGCTGATACTTTGCAGTGAGACTCCCACCCCCCCCCCCCCCCCCCTCCCACGGATGCTTGCACCAAATATGGCAGCGGAGCTACCCCGTACTCCGCGCCAAACATGGCATATGTCTGTCTCAAAGTCCTGCATATATCAACAAATGCGCATGTTGATGAATTTATGACTGTGTGCCATTATTACTATCAAATGTAATAATTGTGGAATATTACTATAATGATGCACTGTAATTTTACAGTGCTCTGTTGTAATTCAAAATTGAACTATTTTATCACTGCTCTATGTTAAATACACTGTTGTATGTCTGTTCCATTTTAGAATTTTTTAAATTTTTTTAAACCGAATCATTTTAAACTATTTTAGTTATTTGTATTACTGAATGAAACTGTAAACAGAGAACCTATTGTGATGCTAGATCCTAATGTGAAACACTGTGATTTACCTTACCTTGCTACCTCTCTATCTTTTTCATGCTCGCTTATGCCTGTATTTTTATAAAAAAAAATTATCTAAATCTCCCATTTTCTATTTTTCCCCCATCCCAATTCTACCCTCCCCTGTCTCGAACGCTGTTAGGCCATGCCTCCCACTGGCCGGCTGCAATGTGGACGAAGCCTTGCATCACGTGTCCCCTCCGGTACACGAGGAGGCAGCCATTGCATCTTTTCACATGAACAGCGCAATCTCTCAGCGGCGAGGGTCTGCGTGGGAGGGACACGCCGCCCCCGTTGCTTCCTGATTCTGCTGCGCAGGCGCACCAACCAACCTGTAGGAGTCGCTGTCCACAACGGCCGATCCCCACCACCAGCTTCCCACCCCTAACACTGCCAATTGTGTTAGTATGAACGACCAGCCAAGCTGGTAGCAATGCCGAGAGCTGGGCTCAAACCCAGCATATCCTGCATTAGTGGCGAGCGCCTTGCCCACTGCGCCGCTTAGCCGCCTATGCCTGTATTTTTTACTGTTGTGAAGCACTTTGAACTGCAACTTCTGTATGAAAAGTGCTATACAAATAAAGTTATTATTATTAAAGTTATTATTATTATAAGTTTGGTTTGTTGTTTGTTTGTAACCAATAGTGTACATATATATATAATAGGACAGCGTCCGTAACAGCCATACTGGTGCAGTTTCCCGAGTAGAATATTGAAGTCTATGATGACAAAGGCCTTTGATAAGTCCAAGGTATTTATTGGCACCACACCATGAAGTAGGGACAAATTAATACAGTGAGCGAGTGGTCTGACTATAATATTAGCTATGGCTATTAGGATTTTGCTGCAGATTCCATCAGCACCGGCTGTGCGAGTGTCCTTCAGCTTCATGATAATGTTGAATAGTTCATCATGGTCGATTCTTGTACCGGATCTCCTCTCTGGTAAACAAGAATACCCTGAAGACTCTGGCAGGAGCACTCATTCAAGGGTACTACGACTATGCTTGCACCTCATGGTACCAAAGCACCTCAAAGGCACTAAAAAACAAATTACAAACATCTCAAAACAAGCTAGTCAGACTACTGCTTGACCTAAATCCTAGAACCCACTTTACCCCAGCCCACTTTGACAACCTAAGATGGCTTAGAGTAAGAGTACAGCAACTTGCAATGGGCCTGGTCTACAAGATACACTACGCGACCAAGGTACCCATGTACATGTCAAAATACTTCCCAAAGGTCAGTGAATACCACGATCACAACACCAGAGGGAGCTCCACAAATCATGTTAAACCCAGATTCGGCTCAAACAAGGGACTAAACACGTTTAGCAATTATGCCACATCAATGTGGAACGCCCTACCCAAAGCTTTAAAGGGGAACTCCACTTTTTTTGGAAATTAGCTTATTTAACATCTTCCCTGGAGTTAGACAAGAAGATGCATACCTTTTTTGTCTCTGTGCGTGCATTTTAGCTTTGGAATAGACGCTCTGTTAGCATAGCTTAGCTTCATCACTGGAAGTGAGGCAGGACAGTAGCCTTACAGTGCCTTACAGTGTATTGCAAGGTCTGACATTGACCAAACTTGATATGCATGACCTTGGTGGGCTCTAGGTCAACTCCTGAAAAGGGGGTCAATGTCAGACCTTGCAATCAAAAGTTAGGGGGCGCACTGAAATTATGGCAAGGGTTATTAGCCCCCTAACTTTTGATTGCAAAGTCTGACATTGACCCCCTTTTCAGGAGTTGACCTAGAGCCCACCAAGGTCATGCATATCAAGTTTGGTCAATGTCAGACCTTGCAATACACTGTAAGGCACTGTAAGGCTACTGTCCTGCCTCACTTCCAGTGATGAAGCTAAGCTATGCTAACGGAGCGTCTATTCCCAAAGCTAAAATGCACGCACAGAGACAAAAAAGGTATGCATCTTCTTGTCTAACTCCAGGGAAGATGTTAAATAAGCAAATTTCCAAAAAAAGTGGAGTTCCCCTTTAAAGGAATGTGAATCACTACCCACTTTCAAAAACACTCTCAAAGAACACCTACGGGAGACTGCAATTCGAAACTGGCCCCTACAAATGTCCCAACCCAGTTGTTTGTCAGTATTCCAATGTACAGTGTACAGTGTCCCCCCCCCCTACCCAACCCCCCCCCCCCCCCCCCCCCCCCCACACCTCCAATGTACAGCCCCCACCCACCCAACCCCACTCCACCCACCCAACCTCCTCCAATACACTCTTTTTCTGGACACTTTTGTATCACAAACAGTACTGTATTTGCAAATCTGATATGTCATAAATGTATAGATGTAGCAGTACTGTCTATCTGTATGTCATGTATGTCATATATGTTATGATGAATTGAAAATGGGGGACCCTGATGTAAACAAGACGAAAGTCTTTCTCTGGTCTGCATCCCCTTAACAATGTATGTATTGAGCTGTACTGTACTGTACCCATTCTGCAATCTGTTAATAACCTTTTCAAACAAATAAATCAATCAATCAATCAGTTGGTTTCATGAAAATAGAGTTTGGATAGTTACCTGATAAATACTGTTTAAAAGACACCCCGGGGATGGCTGATTTTATTTGCCAGGTCTTCACCAATGGATGCAATGTGTGTGTGTGTGTGTGTGTGTGTGTGTGTGTGTGTGTGTGTGTGTGTGTGTGTGTGTGTGTGTGTGTGCGTGTGTGTGTGTGTGTGTGTGTGTGTCATTGTGCGTCACAGAGAACGTAATGAATAAAATGAATCCTTCCACGCTGGAACATCTCGATAGGTGGGAGGAAAGAAATGTGAATTGTTCGGAAGTCACCTACTGTAAGGCACTGTATGTTTAAACACTTGGATATTACATAAGCCTCTCCGTTGTGAGAGATAATTTCCGCTCTTTGTTTCTCACTCCGTTTGGTTTGACAGTCCTGGATGTAGTACAGAGATGAACTGGGCCTCTGCCTCGTGTCTCAGTCGCGACACAGGGACTGAGTCCTCCTCCGCTCTACTGCACTACAAAACCTCACCGAAGCTCCTGACTGGACTGGGAACCAGTACACCCCCGCATGCCCTAAACCAGGCTCAAAGCTTGGCACTAAACAGAGAAGCAACAGGAAGAAAGAAAAACAGAGGGGATGACATGCCAGGAGATCCCTCCTTACCAACTGTTGCCATGGTGCGCAGTTCACAGGGGTCACAGCCCCTGTGTTACAGCATATTACCCGCCCTGTCACCACGGTGACCAGACAAGAATTCTCTGACAACGTGCCAACATCAGTGCAGTTGTCACGCCGGTAAAACCGCCGGTTGTCTTACAGAGAGAGTCCTAAGAAGCTAACGTACAGGCTGAACATACAGTAGCCTACACATTGTATTGTGTACCGTACGTGTGCTTAAATTGCAGTTTACGCCTGGAGATATAGCTGCTAAAAAAGGTAGATCTGTGACCCAGTGGTATTATATGGTGATAGTGATCAAGTAATCCCTGGTCACACTTGTGCCAAGTTTCCCAATGCATTCATAGAACAAAGATGGAGTCAGAGAGGATCCCATTGGACCACATTCACCACGGCGGGTCATTTTGCTCTTTTGCTGGGTTGGGATTCCTGGGGTGGAAAGGAATCCAAACCTGAGCATGACATAAGAGCAAAATGGCCACTGTGGTGAATGTGGTCAATTCAACAAGGAATATTGCCTTAACTTACTTTAAATGTCTTAAGCCAGCGATTCTCAAGGAGCTGTCTGCGGACCCCGAGTGGTCCTTGAGGAGGTTCCGGGGGGGAAGGACGTTTGGTGAGCCAACTTGGGAATCATGTGAATGTCTGTAAATCGTATTTCTGTGAATAAAAAGTATGTAGAAAATAATAAATTAATAAAGAAAGCAAACAAATGCTAATCAGAAAGGTTATCCTCATCTCATTGATAGAGTGGAAACACACACTGTAAACAATCCCCCTTCTTCTCTGATTCAAGATTTTTCCCGATTCTACAATATATTATTGACCAAGGGGCCAACGTCTGCCACTAGAATGCAGTATTTCATCACTGAACAGCTGACCTTAGAGTCTGTTACAGTGTAACTAGACTCTTTCTGAATTCACTGTAAATACTTTCGTTGGTTAGTGTTTGATGTGATGACCTCAGTGATTTAGCAGTGTGATTGGAATGATTTGGCAGGATGTCAAATCTTTCTTCCCCATCATCATCCTCCTCCTCATCCTCCTCCTCCTCCTCCTCCTCCTCCTCTTCCTCTTCCTCCTCTTGACTCATCACATATCTTCACTCTGACTAGCCAGTGTACCTGCTTTTTGCACCTATCATTGCTACACAGCCGTATTCTTTCTCCTGGCGATACATTCGCCCATTGTCATATTTGTACACATGGTCCCGTGTTGTTCCCTCACATCGGTCTTCCACTTCAGCAGGCTGCCTGTGGGGTGTCCCGCTGCTGTCGGCCTGGCCAGACACGCTCACATCTGCACCCTGCGATGGTAGGAGAGTGACCAAGGACACATCCGTGCAAAGAAAGACACAATTCCTCTCCTCTTAGCCTCTTAAGGAACACGCCAACATTTTGGGAATTTAGCTATCTGGCAGCACGTTAGCCTAGCTTAGCACAATGAATGGAAGTGGACAGTGACGGGTAGCCTTCGGGAGAGGTGTTAGTTGGACAATGCCTAGGCTATAGAATAGAATAGAAATACTTTTATTATCCCGAGGGAAATTTGACACCAAAAATCGCTCACATTAAACATTTAAACACAAATCACGAATAAGAATAACAAAACAAATTGCCTAAGAATAAGAATAGAATCAAATGGAATAAAAATTTAATAAAATATACAGTAAATAAATACAGTAAAAATATACTGAAGTCTACAGTAGGTGTAATATTGCACAGTGCTGTTTCAAAAGTAAGAGTCCAGGAAGATGGTAACTGTCACTCTGTGCTCAGTGATGCAGTGAGGCACAGTGGTGCATTGTATAGTCTGATGGCTGTCGGAATGAAGGACTTCCTGTGCCGTTCAGTGCTGCATTTAGGTAGTGTGAGCCTAGCACTGAACATGCTCCTCCTGTCAGCCAATCTGTGTATAGTGGGTGGGAGGGGTTTTCCCTGATGGCCTGGAGCTTAGCAAGGCTCCTCCTCTCCGCCACCCTCGCTAGAGAGTCCAGATCCACCCCAACCACGTTACTGGCCTTCCTGATCAGCTTATCCAGCCCTGTCACTGTCCGCTTCCATTCATTGTGCTAAGCTAGGCTAATGTGCAGCCAGTGTCTATACTGAACACTGTGACCTCATTTTCTACTTCTAATTTACATGCTATACTATGTTATTTGATACTTATCTTGTCTAGCACAGTCTCTGGAGCGTAACAGTAAGAAGCATTTTGTATAAAAGTATTCTGTACTTCTGTATGACAACTATTAAAGAAACTTGAAACTTGATAGCCTTCTACTGAACGCACAGAGAGGAAACTGGTATCTATCTCCTTGTCTCTCTCTGGAGAAGACTGTAAGCTAATTTCCCAAAATGTTGGCGTGTTCTTTTAACCCGTTGACGCTTACAATATCACACGTGAGAACTGAAGCATTCTTAACAATGACGAAGTCACAACGAAGGTTTAGAATTTGAAGTGAGATTTGTGTAAATGGTAAATGGACTGTGTTTATAAAGCGGTTAACAACTTCCTGCCTCACATTCACCCATTCACTCAAGACACAGATGGCGGAGGCAACCGTGCAAGGTGCCAACCTGCTCATCAGGATCAGTTAGGGGGTTAAGTGTCTTGCTCAAGGACACTTCGACACGCTGGCATCGAGGAGCTGGAATCTAACCGGGAAACTTCCGATTACCGGACGACCTCTCTACATCCTGAGCCACTGTCGCCCCACTGTTGTGTGTGAGAATCCTGAGAAAACATACATCTGAATGAAAGGGTTAATGATGATAGCGTCTAAACAACGCTTCCCAAATGATGTCTGTTGTTAGGCCATTAACCAACACTTTCAGTGCCACCAGGTGGCGCCAGACTTAGTGCTGGAATGCCACCATCCACTTTAATGTTAACGTTAATATCGCCTAATCTATGTTTTAAATTATGGCTATGTGTCTAATCTGCCCGTCGCTTATCAAAGAATCATTTTCCAGTCAGTGATGTCAAGGCAGATTGGTTTTTTATCGCTTCATTTCCGTTTGAGAGCATTTTGAAAAGCACACGTTTTGAGGTAAAAAACAGCCCATTCTGGGCCATTCTGTGATAATCGTCTTTTACTGGAATATTCCAGAACGTTGATATTTGTCGGCCTATTTATGAATCGTTTTCAAATAAACGCTAGATGATCAATATTATACGTACACGCACGCCCATTCGAGGCGCGCGCTGATAATAGCTGCTTTCATTTCCTCGTCGATTTTACAGTGAAACCGCTGGAGCACATTTCACAAAACAGCTTATATCTTCATCAAAACGAGTCTGATTATCCTAACACTGATAACATAGATTCCTTACCATCAGATGGTATCCAACTGGTATATTCCAATTCCTGATCACCATTAGAAAAAATCGATAAGTGTATAGATCTAACGTGTATACAGTAGAACTCATGATCCGCGGCGCTCAGAGGATCCATAATGAACTCTGGTAACCCCGGCTGCATCAGTGGACTGGAAAATGTGGAGTACAGGATTTTTTTCCCCATCCATTTTCATTGAGTCCATTCCAAAATCCCTGATGTCATCTGGGAGACGATAGGGGGCGCTTTTTTCCACATCTAATCGCCGGCGGCTCTTGGGTAGGCTAGGGTAGGCTTGCGTGATGCAATATGATTTCAGATCGCAAAAAAAAAAAAAAAAATCCGACTTTCAACGTGACTTATAAATCCGAGAAAACTCGTGAGTGGCAATCAAAGTGGGGATGTTTGTTTATTTTTAACAAAGTACTGTTGACTGCCACAGGTGGCTCTTCCAGAAAGTGCTCATGAGATTCCAATGATGTCAGCAGTGACCTCTATGTTGCTGCAGCTGCACTCTCCTCAGTCCCAGCGGACATCCCCCCCAGGGAGCTTTTTTTTAATCTCAGAATCACAAAAGCATGCCGAATCTTTCCGTTCCCATTTGTACACTGTATTTTCCAGGCACTTAGGTCGTTAAAGGGGCACTTCACCCGGAATTTTCAAAAAGAATAAAAGGATTCCCCCTTGCCCGGAGTGCTATCTATCCATCCGGATAGTTTCAGAGATTATTTCTGGCTAGTATTGGAATTATCTGCCATAGATAATGTCTGCCATCGCTCCAATATGATGGAGCTGAATGGCACTGGGTTCGTGGCTCTCAAAACGGCAAAGAAATACATTTGAAAAGCTCAAAAGTGATGTGTCTTTCCAGAAATCATGACCCGGTTACTCAAGATAATCCACAGGTTGTTGTGAGCGGTTTCATGTAGGAACTATTTTCTACCAAAGCTGCTTTTTTTAATGTTGGGTGAATTACCACTTTATTAAATAACAGTGGAGAATAAGGTGGAGTCCATGAACTCCAACAAGAATTCCATTCAGTCCTGTTATTTTTGGATGAAAATAAAAAAACATGTTCAAATGGAATCTCTTATCACGGCGAGGAGGTTATTGGCACTGGCATAGACTCGATCATAAGCCTTGGGTTCTACTAATATATTGATGCAATTTGAATGTCTCACATACTCAAATGTTCTCTCGTCACAGTCTCAAGTTCAACTGTCACCGAAAATGAATCGCCAAAACGGCAAACAAAGTGACACGGTTGACATGAGCCGGAGTGACACGTCTTTCCAGTCCGCCGTTGCTCCGGCGTGTGACACGACATCAGCTTGTATGACTGTAATCCTCCTGATAGGACCACAGAGAACCAATCAAAATCAAACAGGATGTCTCTTACGATGACAGTAAGAGGACAATACCAGTCTCGAGAGAGAGAGAGAGAGAGAGAGAGAGAGAGAGAGAGAGAGAGAGAGAGAGAGAGAGAGAGAGAGAGAGAGAGAGAGAGAGAGAGAGAGAGAGAGAGAGAGAGTTTATCTCTATCTCCACTTGTGGCTGCTCTATTGACCATATTCACACGGTGGCCATTTTGCTCTTATGT
Organism: Notolepis coatsorum; assembly: GCF_963971535.1. Lineage (NCBI taxonomy): Eukaryota > Metazoa > Chordata > Actinopteri > Aulopiformes > Paralepididae > Notolepis > Notolepis coatsorum. The sequence continues at coordinate 35,759,045 of NC_140178.1, forward strand.
CGTGCTCAGGTTGGGATTAATTGGAATTCCAAGGAATCCCAACCTGAGCATGACGTAAGAGAAAAATGGCCACTGTGTGAATAGGTCACACCAAAACATACTGTACAGACATGAGGGAGACATTTATTTTTAAATATGCATTTCTAAATTTATTTTTTCTTAGGAAAATAGTTCTCTCTTGACATGCATTGCGAATTTAAACACTAAAAAAATTTAAAAATAAGTTTCCAAAAATGGAAAAAAATAAAGAAATGTTTACATTGCTGAGAATCCCAGAATGGCACTTAAAACAGACACAGAATACATTTCACACAAGGTATAGGAAAACACACTTAAAGGGGAACTATTTTACTATTTCTTTCACTGTTTGGGCACTTTTACACAATTCCTGTGAGTTTATGGAACACCTCTGTAATAATTTTTTTTTTTAATTCATTGTTTTGTATTTCTAATCAAGTCCTCAAAAACAACATTTTTCTACCTCAAGATCTTAAGCCGTTTTGAGCTGACTGTGTGTGGAGTGGGTGTGAGTCTCAGCACATGGGGCCACATTATTATGCAGCTGAGTCTCTCTGACATCACAAATCAGCACATTTTCAGATGACTCAGTTCAGTGAGGGTGAATATTGTGGAGAATTGGAAGAATGCGCCAATATGAGAATTAGAGACATAGATCATATTAATATAAGTCCACATAGCTAGGAAACAATGCTAAACAATGAAAAAGGCCATTTATAAGATAGTTCCCCTTTAACACAGAAATACATGTATGAAGCAGTTTGTGCCAAAACGTACTGCTGGTTCGATCATCAAATCCTCATCTATATGTAACTGTGACTGTGAAAGAAACGTTGGGCAAACAATAAACGCCTACAAATACCCAGAGTCACTCTTTTGAACACATGTACAGCATTTTACACAGACATTAACTGACATCAACTGACATGGACTTCAGGAGGACAGAGAACAAGGTAGCACTGATGATTATCCTCGATATCAACATAATAGAGATGGATCAGTAAAGGAATACTTCTGATTTAGCATTCGCTCCCACACTTTTAGCCTAATGAGACCCTGTGAGACCAATCCGAAGCCATTAGGTGGTCTGCTGTAATGAGAAGTACTTGTAAAGTGTTGTGTCAAATCTGTGGGTTTGCTGAGTTACCTCGCCTTCAAGCTATTCCCCTTATTCACTAATCATTCCCTCAAGCCCTCAACGCTGCCAAGCTCTATAAATGAATGGATGGCTTTCTACTCCAAATAGCACAGAAGCCATTCTGTATATATGTGTGTGTGTGTGTGTGTGTGTGTGTGTGTGTGTGTGTGTGTGTGTGTGTGTGTGTGTGTGTGTGTGTGTGTGTGTGTGTGTGCACATGCAGAGAAGAAAATTACTTCTAATCAAGTTAATTGCATTCATTTGAGTTCATTTCTTTTCACAGAGCCATTCTCTCTGGACCCGCTTTCCCTTTTGTATGTACGTGTGTGGGGGGAGGGGGGGCGGGTATGATGTGTCACAGAGGGACTAGTTGACCTGAATAAGTGCTCGACGACCCCCCCCCCCCCCCCAACTCATACACACAAACTCAAACCACGCAGCAGATTGGAACTGGAGATGTAAAGGTGCCCCAGACAGACCATATTGCCAGGAACTCAGATGTGGAACAGATGGGGCCACTGCGTTTCAACTGGGAGGTGGTCCCTCAGAGGGTTAGCTGCTGGAGCCCCCATAGAAAACACATGCCCTCTAGTGGGCCCAGCTGTCTTTAACTATACCCCCCCCCCCCCCATCTTCCTGCAAGCTCTACCGCAAACTTGTGGTATTCATCTTGTGTATACAGTTGATTTAAAACAAAACAAAAAGGTATCTCTCCCGTCTTTCTCTCCATCACAAGAGCTCATCTTAGAGTAAATAATCTAGATGGAAAAACCTTGTTTTTTTTATCAACATGGGACGAATTTAGAATGATTTAGAATGAATGATTTTATTGGCGTCATTGACGGCCAATAAAAAGAGAGAGAGAGACAGACATTGACATTTGGGCGCTTTAAATTAAGTAAGTAAATCACCTGTGCCTTTGCAGGGGCCAGATCGAGCGCCGGCAGCGTCAATCACTGCCAATCACTGCCAGAGGAGAGGCTGACTAGAGTACTTCCCCTGATTTATGTCTGTATGCCGCTGGCCGCAATATCAGGCAGCAAGACACGTGGTGCTGCAGGGTGGGAAAGCCCTGAGAAGGTGTCCTCTGGCTCTGAGCGCACAGTGCCATAATGTACCTGTATGTACGATATATGAAGAAAAACACGCCGCAATGTACAGCCTGGATATGGCCGACGCTCATACAGTCAGGGCAAACAAACTCAGTAGGCTTAACGCTATAGGGGAAACGCTATAAAGAAGACTTTTCTCAAGCTGTAATGGAATAAGCAGTCAATCAGATTGTCATTTGTTTGGAAAGCTATACTGTTTTTGCAACGCTGGGTGGGATGGGATGTGGTACTTTATCTCTTTTTGCCAACTCATCCCATGAATATGTTATTCTCTGCACACAACAGCTGTTCAGCACATACTTATTATAGAGCAATGTTTTTGGAAATGATCACACTGTTTATTAAAAACAAATCCCAGAGGTTTGCTACATACTGTATATACTGAGTGATGACATACTGGGAAACATCTGGCAAATATGTTTTTTTTTTCATTATGGCTTATACTGTACATACTTATAAAAATATACTATCATATACTGTCATATTTAGTATTTTTACAATTGGAAAGGCAATTAGAAAACATACAACATCGACAGAACAAATTATCTTGAAAACAATTTCGTTTAAACATTTATTTTACAAAAAAAAGTGTATTGGAAAAGAAATCCTCATAAAAAAAGAAAAACACTTGGAACACAATTCCAACTCTGCTACTTTAGATCCCAACACATCATACAAAACAAACAACCAACTTTTACAAAAAGGATTGGTCTCACATTGGCAATTTCCTCGAGTAGTATGGCCACAGTATTCCAAAGCTACCACCAGGCTCCGTAGTAGCCGAGCACAATATCTTGGCACTAAAACCTGTATCACGCAAAACAGTGTTTGGTCTCACTATAGTAATGGTCCTAAGACCGTTCCATTACAACATTTAACACAAGTTGAGATAAAAATACCTTGCCTTGTGCAACTACCGGTCTTAATACTGTTAGGAAAACTCTAAAAGACACAAGGCTTTTCAGTAGAAAAGGAATACTGTAGTTGGGTATGGTATCCCTGGATGCAGGTAGTATTGGCAACTAGTTACTCAGCTCCAGAACAGCCTCCATGACGGATGCCACCAGGGGGCAGTCAAGTACACCAGTTGAGTGCTGAGAGGTCTTGTAGAATAGCCACAAGGAGCCACAGACAGATAAACAGAAAACAAGTACAACTTTGAAAGGTGTGAAAGTACAAAGACTGAATTGCTAATGCTCCGTAATTCAAGAATGAACAAATGCCTGTTCTAGTCCTAATGGTTATGTCCACTGCCTGCTAGTACACTGCTATAGCAGCTGGTAAAGCACTGTATTGTAATAGTACACACATTCACAAACGCACAACACAAAGTCACAGCAACATAAAACATCATAGACTGGAGGAAAACAGACAGAGAGCATGCTGACTGACAGGACACAGCTCATAACAGCCTTCAGGGAAGGTCATAGAAAAAAGTGACTGTGTCACTCCATTGTAAAGTCATTGCTTTAAGTGCTGCCATTGCATTTAATTTGCCATTGCATTGTTATGATGTTCCATTATGAAGTCATTGCATTGTCCTGTCAGAACATTATGGATTTTTATTGCCTTTGCATTTTGATGTCTTGTTCATTATTATGTCATTGCATTATGACATCCACAAATTCTGATGCCAATGGATTATGAAGTCAGTGTCTTTGTAAAGATCCAGCCAGAAAGAAATATGTGGGATCAATCAATGGAATCAATCAATGGAATTGCAATGGAACTCATTATCATTCATTAATTTTCCTCTGCTCAGAATCCTTAAAATGGATGAACAGGAAGACAACAGAGGTCAGGAGTCTGCTTCAGGACTCGAGGAATATAAGACATGAAAACAGAGTCTGTCTAACAGAGTTTGTGTCAGTGTGATGTTTCAAGTTAGACAGTGATAGCTCAGACAAAACAAACTGTCGACTGCAAAACCACAGAGGTTCTTTGGACACCTCGGTACACAAACACACGTCTTCACAGCTTGCAGGACTGTTTAAGGAAGGCACTATGGCGTTTCAATATCCAACATTGCAGCAGCTCCTCACCACACCCCTCATATACATAGTATATGCATCAGCTTATTGCCGGACCCGGAGGGCCAGCCTACAAGGGTGAATGTCCCTAACTGACTGGCAGACTGTCGAAACACGCATGCATTACATGTCGTGGTCGGGCTATAGCCTATAGTCTTGTTCGTGAAGGTGTAAGCAGGAGGGTTAAATCCATACAGAGGGCTTGCCCTCTCCTGACTTGCTGCTACTGCTGTTGCTGCTGCTGCCTCCCCCGCTGCTGCCCCCTTTCCCATGTTTGAAGCGGTGTTTGCGCTCTTTGTGTGGCTGAGGCTGAGGCTGAGGCTGAGGCTGGATGATGTTACTCTGGGGTTTGTCGTCCTGGCTGTCCCCCAGCTGCTCCCCGGCCCGGTGCTGCTGACTGTAGGCCTGGATGGCTGCCTCTAGCTGTTGGTGGGCCTGCTGGATCATGTCTTTGTTCAGGGCCACGCGGGCCTCCCCTCCCGTGGGGAAATTGTCCTCGTTGCTGCCAAACTGCTGCTGCTCCTCCTGGGCGATGTTGGCCCGGTTCTGCTTGCAGGCCATCTTGGCGTTGCTCAGGTCCGTGTAGGGCATCTGCTCCGGCTTCACCACGATGTTGTAGCCCGGCGGAGCCGACGGGGTGTTCCAGGAGAACGGGTAGCCCACGTAATCGGCGCCCCCGTCTCCCACCACACCTCCCCCCGGGTCTGGCTCTGGCCCCGGAACCCCTACGGACCCCTCCATGCCGCCGTTGGCGCCCAGAAGGGTCAGCTGGTACTCGTCCACCAGAGGCGGGCAGCGCCGGCGACGCAGGATGTCACAGATGGATCCGATGCCCAGGTGGAGCATCTCCCACACGTTGAGGGCGAGGCAGAGGACGCTGACGCCGTACATGATGCGCAGGAAGATGGTCTTCTCCGTGGGCCGCGACACGAAGCAGTCCACGCTGTGGGGGCAGGGCTTCCCCGAGCACACAAACACGGGCGCCACGCGAAACCCGTACAGCAAGTACTGGCCGGTCAGGAAGCCGGCCTCCAGCACCGTACGCGCCACCAGCTGCAGAACATAAATACGCATCAGCCCCTCGTCCTGGATACGCCTGCGACCGTCGTGTCGGACCCTGGGCCTGGGCGCTGGCTGCAGAGGATCCCGTGGCCTTCGCGGAGGCTCAATCTCGGGGACTTCGTAGATCATGGGGTCGTCCTCCTGGTCCTCCTCTGCCTCGTCCGTGCCTCGGTGCTGCTGCGCTCCGAAGAAGATCTTCCGGGGCTTCCTGTGTGTGAATCCCCCTCCTCCTGTTCTGGGAGCCGTGGAGCTGACTCCTCCTTTGGCCTCCTCCAGCCGGGCTATCTTGTTGACGGCGTAGCCCATGTACATGAGAGACGGCATGGCCACCAGGATGATCTGGAAGACCCAGAATCGGACGTGCGAGAGAGGGGCGAAGGCGTCGTAGCAGACGTTCTCGCAGCCCGGCTGTCCCGAGTTGCAGATGAACTTGCTCTGCTCGTCGTAGTAGATGGACTCCCCCCCGACGGCTGTGAGGACGATGCGGAAGACGATGAGCACGGTGAGCCACAGCTTCCCCACGAAGGTGGAGTGGTTGTGGATCTCCTCCAGCAGCCGCGTGAGGAAGCTCCAGCTCATGGTGTCGCTGGACAGTGGGGCAGACAGGGTCCCTCTCTGGCCTGCTCACAGACTCTATAGACACACACACACACACACACACACACACACACACACACACACAGACAGACAGACAGACAGACAGACAGACAGACAGACAGACAGACAGACAGACAGACAGACAGACAGACAGACAGACAGACAGACAGACAGACAGACAGACAGACAGACAGACAGACAGACAGACAGACAGACAGACAGACAGACAGACAGACAGACAGACAGACAGACAGACAGACGAGGGGGAGAGAAAAAGACAGAGTAGATGATTAAACACAATAAATATATAAGCAAGATCAAAGAATGTCTAGCATGGATCTTCTTCTTATCAGAGAAGATGAGTGAGAGAATTTCACCCTGAGAAACTAACACCGGGGACGGAGAGCAGCCCGTTTCTTTCCAACGCCCCATGTTAACCGGCTGTACCGTTCAGGCCAGAGCTCCATGGTCCGGCTCACAATCTTGAGCGATAGTTTCAGCATCTGGTCTATTTTCTCTGCGTGCCACCGAGCTCCTCTACGTGCCGGTGGGTCAGAGGAGCAGAGGCTCTTGTTGACCGGCGTGAAGAACTAGCTCCTCGTGTGACCAGCCAGGCTCCTGTTCACAGCACTTCTGCGTCCTGTGTGTCTATAACCAAAGGTGTTCCCTCCCATACAGAAATTAACTATAGTAAATCCTATAGTATTCCTGTGTTGTTTTTTTATTTTATTATTTCATACATACTATAATAGAGTTACCACAAAAGTGTGATATTTCAGTATTTCTATAGTGGAATATTATAGAAATGCAAGGTGACTATACTAGTATTCTTGTGGTTTTACCATAGTAATATTCATCATACTTGGTTTATACCAGAAAAACACAGGAATACTATCGTTTTACTATATAGTTAGTGCATGTTACCTGAACATATACACAGCTCTTACACTTTTTTCTAGGGAGACGAAATATATCAGTGTTGAATAAAACCAGGCGGCATTGAGAAAGAGGGGAAATAGACAGGGTCAATTTTCAGAAAATCATAACCCTGAAGGCATTTCGTGTTTATTTTTGGTACACAACATTTCTAGGGGTATTAAGGGGTGCTGAATCCAAATCTGCTGTATACCAAGCTCAAAAATGTCAAATAAGGCCTCAAAATTGAGAAATCCAATATGGCCGCCAGCGCCAGGCTGAAATCTATTTAAGTGCATATCTTTTTGACTAAACAAGGTAGAAACATGAATGAAATGTGTTTTTATATGTTTGCATACATGAGGAATTTTAAATCATATCCTGATTTTAGATCAGTTGTGAAAATGTTGCTTGAAACTCATATTTATAGCAGAAACGGTGGTCGTTATTGATGCATAACTCATCAACCAAATAAGAAAGAAAAGCAGGATGATCCCAGGCCATGGATTTATTCATCAAACTCTTTTCTCTTGATTTTTTTTAATCAACATGTCATTTATGCAAATTAGATAGTCCTTAATATGCGTACAGTAGCTTAGGTACAGTAATTTATTGTCAGTCATCAATCGTATTCAGGCAGGTGTGGCAGGTGTCTTGCAGTTGCATGATTCATCCAATGCCACTTTTCCAGAATAGAATAGAATAGATTATAATATAATAAAATACAAATATTATTTTACCATATCAATATAAGTGAAGGTTCAAGTTTCTTTATTAGTTATCATACAGAATACAGAATACTTTGCATGAAATGTTTCTTTCTGTGTTGCTCCTGAGAGTGTGCTAGATAATAAGAAGATAGTATAAAATAAGTATAATAAGTATAAAATAGAAAGTCAAGAAGTCAAGTACGTAAACAAGTGTAAACAACAAAATTGTTCAGTGTTTCTATATATACAGTATGTACAGCTGGTACAAAAATGGTGAGGTATAGCTTAGCTTGTGGTGCCACCTTGTAGTGGTGAGGTGCAATAAGGAATGAGAATGATGTGCAATTTCCTTACCAATAATATAAATATAAATATAAAGTGTAAATTGTGTCTAAAGTGGTAAAGTGGGTGATACAGTGTGTTGTTTATTTAAGTGAGTGTAAGTGCGCTGTGGGTGTGTTGATGGTTTGTTTATTGTTCATTGTTCATTCATTGAGCATCCTGATGGCCTGGGGATATAAGCACCTTCTGAGTCTCTCTGTGCTTGCCATGAGACTCCGGTATCGCTTGCCTGATCGCAGCAGTTCAAAGAGGCAGTTGTTTGAGTGGCTGGAGTCTTTGATTATTCTCTTAGCCTTGCCCATGCACCGCTTGTTGTAAATGTCTTGGAGAGTGGGAAGCCCACCTTCAATTGTGCGTTCGGCTGAACGGGCCACTCTCTGTAGTCTGCTGCAGTCTTGTGCAGTGCTATTCCCAAACCAGGAGGTGATATTGCCAGTCAGGATGCTCTCTATTGTGCATGAGTAGAAGTTCTTGAGGATCTTCTGACTCACGTTGAACTTCCTTAAGCGCCTAAGGAAGTAGAGGCGTTGTCGTGCCTTCCTGATAACACTGTCAATGTGTGTGGTCCATGTCAAGTCCTCGGATATGTGGACTCCGAGGTACTTAAAACTGTTCACTCGCTCAACCGGTGCCCCGTCGATGCTGAGGGGGCTGTAGTCCCTGACCCCGACCTCCTAAAGTCCACAATCATCTCCTTTGTTTTGCTGATGTTCAGGGAGAGGCTGTTCTCTTGACACCATCCCGCTAGAACCTTAACCTCTTCCAGGTGATGATTGTGTTGTTGTTCCGCTGTGCCACACAGTCATGTGTGTACAGGGAGTGGAGGAGGGGACTCAGGACACAGCCCTGGGGGGCCCCTATGTTGAGAGTTTTGGATGAGGAGGTGCAGTTGCCTGCTCTCACCACCTGGGGTCTGCCCGTCAGGAAGTCCAAGACCCACTGGCAGAGGTCATAGTTCTAGCCCTGGTCCCTGAGCTTGGCTATGAGTTTGGAGGGGACTATGGTATTGAATGCTGAGCTGTAGTCGATGAATAGCATTCTCACATAGTTCTCCTGCCTCTTGTCCAGGTGTGATGCTGCTGTGTGCAGCACATGGGCTATGGCGTCCTCCGTGGACCTGTTGGGGCAGTATGCAAATTGCAGGGGGTCCAGGTTGATGGGGAGGGAGGAACAGATGTAGCCCTTCACTAGCTTCTCAAAGCACTTCATGGCTATGGAGGTGAGAGCTACAGGGCGGTAGTTGTTGAGGCAAGCTGGCTTGGATTTTTTGGGTACAGGGATAATGGTGGACTTCGTCAGACAGGTGGGGATGACAGCCTGTTCTAAGGACAGGTTAAATATGTCAGTGAATACCGGGGCCAGTTGGTCGGCACAGACTTTTAGGACGCGGCCGGGGATACCGTCCGGACCTGCTGCCTTCCTGATATTCACATTCTTAAACGTCCTCCTCACCTGTTCTGTTATCCTGAACACTGAGTCTCCATCAGCAGTGCCCCTCCCCCTCCTCCATTGCAGTGGTTTGTAGGCTGGTGCTGTTATTCCCAGCCTCAAACCTCGCATAGAAGGTATTGAGATCATTTGCCAGTTGGATGTCACTGTTCAGTTTGAGGGAGGTGCCTTTGTAATCTGTCATCGTTCAGAGGCCCTGTCACATAGCTCTAGAGTCAGCCTGTTCATATTGAAGTTCAATTGAATCCCTGTAGCGCCTTGTTGCCTCTATTACTGTCCTCCTAACATTGTATCTCACCACCTTGTGGTCATTCATGTTGCCTGTCACAAGCCTGGCGTTGTATGCTGAGGTGCGCGCCTTCAGAGCTTCACGGACGGATTTGTCTACCCAGGGCTTTTGGTTTGGGTAAACTCTAATTGTGGTAGAGGGGATTGTTTCTTCTAACAAAGTACAAACAAAGTCCAGCACTGTTTCCGTGTAGTCATTAATATTATCTGTGTTATCGCGGAACACCCCCCAGTCTGTACATTCTAGTGCAGCTTGGAGCGTCTCCTCCGACGCCACCGTCCAGCGCTTCACCTCTCGCGATACTACAGGAATGCGCTTGAGACTTTGTTTATACTGCGGTACAAGAAAGATGGCGTCGTGATCTGACTTGCCAAAAGGACTGGCAGCATGTGATTTTTAACCGCTCTTAAATTGCGTGTAGCAATGGTCTAAAATATTCCCGCCTCTGGTAGAAGAAGTCACATGCTGGTAGAATTTTGGCAGCACTTTTCTCAGATTAGCGCTATTGAAATCACCCACAACCACAATAGCAGCGTCAACGTTAGCTGCTTGGAGCTTGTTTACCTCGTTGTGGAGCTTGGAGAGCGCGTCGCCCGTGTTTGCTTGTGGTGGAATATACACTCCGATCAGAATGGCCGACGTTAATTCTCTCGGGAGAAAGAATGGCCGGCACTTGATGGATATATACTCCAGGTTTGGGGAGCAGTGGTTTGAAAGCTCCTTCACGTTGCCTGGATCACACCAATTGTTGTTCAACATAAAAGCTATTCCACCTTCCCGCTTTTTACAAGAATCTTCCTCTGTACGTTTGAATACTTGTTACAGTAATCCTTACAGTGACAGCTTATTCACACTCTTCCTCAGTGTTCCGGCAGTTGTTGACTTTCTTACAGTTGCATGCTTCGATACATGCCATGTGACTCTTCCTGAATAGAATAGAGTAGAAGATAATTAAAAGATTATAGCCAGCTCCCGTACAAGTATATTCGAACACATGATACAATTGTCCTTACAGTGATTTATTCTGTTCCTTCATTCCTTTTTTTCTCTCTGTTATAGGCATTATGTTCACAATTCTGTTAACGACAAACAGTCTAGAGTATACAGTCTTGCAGGTGGATGTAGAGATGTAGAGATCCAGCTTTCATGTAGAGATGCGTACATCGGATTCTGTCATAGTGAGCCAAGAGTAGAAGCAGCACATCTGTGTCACGCGCTGACACGACGATTGTTTCCACTGCCTGGATGAGAAAATCAGACGTGTATCAGCTTCCTCATGGTCAGCACTCAGAGAGGAGACTTCAAGATCTGGATCTGTTGACTTGACAGTTGTCGCTTCAGCAAACCTCTCTGATACTACAACTACAGGTTCATCATCCGGGCTGTGTTCCATCAGGTGGTTTGAGAGTAGTTGAGCGATATCTGATTTGTTGTCTTCAAGGGCCATGAAGCTCGACCAATCGGCAGGAAGTGGAACAGACTTGTTTTTGATTTCACGACGTACTGGTCTGTGGCGCTGTTTGCGTTTCACCCTTGTGCCTGTTTTGATGGATTGGTCATGGTATCTGTCAAAGACGACATCTACTCTCTGGTATTTTGCTCCCATCTTCAACACGGTGTCAGTGAACTTGTTGGCATAGTCACCAAATGTTGTAGTGTCAGGTGGCTTTCCGAGTGCCATTACCAGAGCTTGGCCATCAATGACCAGGCAGCTGGGTCCCTGAAGGGTAAGATCTGCAGGGGTTTTAACTTGTTTTGTCAGTATATTTGCTAACACAGACTTGTTGGTGGATTGTAGACTCCCGTTAGTTGTGGCCAGAGATGGCGTGATGGGCATGAGCTCATGCTGGAGGATATTGTCACGGTCTACCTTACGACCTGCTCTGTAAGCTGTGATGAGCCTTTGTAGAATCTGCCTGTCCACTTTGATGGTGTTTTGCTTGTTCTTGGAAAGTTGCACAACTTCATACAAAGAGGCAAATGTCTTGGCTTTGTTCTTTCGAATGGGTGATTTCAGGTTCAGGTGCTGGTCACTATCTGGAGGTTCACACAAACGTTTGTCCACAAACATGTTCAGTTGTGCCTGTCCAAGGTGTTCTGCGCCAAGTATGGATTCTTGAATCTCCGGTGTGACTACGTCCTTGTTGATGTATGTAAGAAAACTTACAAAAGCACATTTAATTCAGGTTTGTACCTTGTGTAGTCACACTTAACTCATTAAGCCCCACCATTTATTTTTAGAAAATTCGCCTAAAACAGCATGCTTACATTAAAATGCTTATATATCCAGATCTATAAGAGCTACTTGCATAAACTTGGTGCCTGAAGAAAGCTAAGACTTGGGGGATTCTAATGTTGGTGTCCTACACTGTACAGTTATTACCAAATTGCTGTCGTATTCCTGCAAACACTGAATAAATGTCATTTTTTTATCCTCACCTATACAAAGATTACAGTTAGACAGTCAAAAACACCCTGTTACTCATGGTTGCACCCCAGCTATATTCCTACTCTCTTCCTCCATAGGTGCAGATGTTCTGTGCAAAGTTTCATGTCAGTAGAATAAAAACTGTGGGTTTAGCACCTGTTTTTGTGGAGAGAGGGCCTGGTGCTGGCGGCCATGTTGGATTTCTCAATTTTGAGGCCTTATTTGACATTTTTGAGCTTGGTATACAGCAAATTTGGATTCAGCACCCCTTAATACCCCTAGAAATGTTGTGTACCAAAAATAAACACAAAATGCCTTCAGCACTTTATACAAGCACATTTTCTGAAATTCTGCCTAGTCTAAAATAATTCCAATAGAGACCAAGCTATCTATCACAGAACGCACACACATTATATTCCACACCCTCTCTCTTTATTTAGGGTATAAATCCTCTTAGTGAGCTCGCCTCTGTATGGGTATAATATTTGAATTGGCATGTAAAAGCTAATTGGCTGGCCTCAGATAACGCATTGAAAATGTGCCTGTCTGTCTGGTTTGTGTGTGGTTCTGTGCAAGCTTTAGCAGAGGGGCACGCTGCCTATGTAGGTTAGCTCTCGGCTGCAGGCGCCAGGCGGTCCAACCAAACCAGCCGAACCAGCAGGTGGCCTGCAGGAAGCAATGGAGCAGGGAGTCAGGCAGCAGACCCACATTAGCCCAGGCACTGGAGCAGAACCCAAGCCCTGCTGGCCCTCGGGGCGGGTCCGACGGGGTCTGAGATGACACCTCCACAGAACTTTCCCTCTATGTAACATCAATAGTGCGTGGCTTTATTGTCAACTAGACTAGAGAGGAAACCCAAACCATGAAAGCTTAGGACAGGGTTTATGGGGCCCCCCGGGCCCTTATACCATGCAGGTTAGCGGCTCAAGGCAGCCAGGGGGCCTGGTGGTCAGAGAGAGAACGTCCTATAACAACTAGAAGGTCACAGGCTCCGCCCCCTATCATAGTCATAGACAGTAGTCCATTCCAGTTGAAGTGTCCCTGAGCAACACAGAACCCGTACAGCTTCTACAAGAGCACTGTAGAAAATGGCCTGAATATGTGCTAGGTGCTAGCAGTGGAGAGATGGGCATACTGCAGGGATCCCACCATCCCATTATTGTTTAAGTGGGCTGATAGGTGAGTCTAACTACCCTGGGAAAGGGGTAGTTAATAAATCATTTAGGCACTTTTGGAATTCTTCCTTGAAATTCTTGAAATCTAAAGCTAGTCTCAATCTAGATTCATAGATTCTAATTCAATGGTCTCAATCATAGAATTTAAGTCTGTGTTCAGTTCTAAAATTCGATCTACACCTGAAAGGGTTAATAAGGTTGAATAACAATAGAATGCAGACTGCGGTGGGTCCAGTGGTACAAGGGACAGGGCTGTGGGGGTGGAGGAGGTTTGTCTGGGCTAACTCCCCCCCCTCCCCCCCAGCTCCCTGCTTTGTGTCTCCAGTACAAGGAGAGCAGGAAGAGTGTTTAGAACTCTGTGTTCTCTATAAAACGTGGAGAATTGATAACTCTGACCATATAAGGCCATGCCTGGCTGGGATGGAGGAGGTAGCTGTCAGGAATCCTGTGTGTGCTGGTGTTCTAGGAAAATGTGTTGTGTGTGACTGTGTGTCTGTGAATCTGCGTGTGTGCGGCGCGCGCGCGTGTGTGTGTGTGTGTGTGTGTGTGTGTGTGTGTGTGTGTGTGTGCGTATGCCGCATGTGTGTGCTTGTGTGTGTATGTGTGTGTCTGACTGACTGTGTGTGTGTGTGTGTGTGTGTGTGTCTGATTGTATGTGTGTATCTGATTGTGTGTGAAAAAGAGCATTTGTTTGTGTGTGTGTGTTTTTTTTTTTTTCATCCCCTTGTATACAACTGTATGTGTCTCGCAGACAAACGAGGGCCCAGACACCTAAACTATGTACAGTACAGCGGAGCACAGAACGGCAGGGTCCTTATGAGAGGTGCCAGCTCTCTGTCATGTAAACAGCGTGTGGCCAGGCAGCAGACGAGACACTGCCAGGAGTCATTCCACAGTGTCCTTCAATCACCTGAAGCTCCCGCTGACCTTTCCTGCCTCACGTCAGCCTTTTATGTAAGTATTACCGTTGCCTCTCGATGCCGGTCCCTGAGCTGTTGAGATGTGATATCACCCACATTTACACTCCTTGGACACGCATGTATGAATTAAAGCACGGTTGCATGCAACGTGTGAAAAGAATATACAATGAGTCCGTTTTTCTCCAGTATATACATACATTACCGATGTCAACAAATATTTTACAGCCACAAAATAAAGCACATATAATAAAAAAAACTAGTTTTTACCTGTTGTCTAGTGTTAGTCCTTGTGTTAGAGTAAGAGTTCAGCCAACCAACTAGCAAATAAAATCATGTCTCCATTCCTATTTATTTATTTATTGGTGGATCAACAAAATTACTGATTTTTATTTTATTTTATCTAACAGACCTTTTTCACACACTGTACATTCTTGGGATAAAAAGGTTATTCAAACTGGTTCTTGTTGTCTAGGTGATGGAACACGGCTTGACAGGTTACAGAGAGACCACGGCTGAGACCTGTCAATGAGTTGTCAGAGTGACAGCGGAAGGATGTTAGCATGCTGTCTCACTGTACTGGGTTAAGTTGGAAGGTGTGAGGCTGTGTGTGTGTGTGTGTGTGTGTGTATGTGTGTGCGTGTGTGTGTGTATGTGTGTGTGTGTGTGTGTGTGTGTGTGTGTGTGTGTGTGTGTGTGTGTGTGTGTGTGTGTGTGTGAGAGAGAGAGAGAGAAAGAGAGAGAGAGAGAGAGAGAGAGAGAGAGAGAGAGAGAGAGAGAGAGAGAGAGAGAGAGAGAGAGAGAGAGAGAGAGAGAGAGAGAGAGAGAGAGAGAGAGAGAGAGAGGAGGAGGAGGAAGAGGAGAGAAGGTAGTGAGTAACTTCTGCGGATGTGCTTTCAAAGAAAGAAAGAAAGAAAGAAAGAAAGAAAGAAAGAAAGAAAGAAAGAAAGAAAGAAAGAAAAAAAGAAAGAAAGAAAGAAAGAAAGAAGAAAGAAAGAAGAAAGAAAGAAAGAAAGAAAGAAAGAAAGAAAGAAAGAAAGAAAGAAAGAAAGAAAGAAAGAAAGAAAGAAAGAAAGAAAGAAAGAAAGAAAGAAAGAAAGAAAGAAAGAAAGAAAGAAAGAAAGAAAGAAAGAAAGAAAGAAAGAGATTAGATCACTTTTGATCCTCGAGTTGTGTTGTAGTCAAATATGGCCAATTTACAACCTTTCTCCTCTCAAAATATGGTTTCCTTCATCTGGTCGCCCTAAGGCCTGACAGAAGACCATAAGGGGGACTCCGGCGTTAACACAATACGAGAGTTAATTAAATGTAATTATACTAATTACAATTAGCCTTGTTCTGTACCTCTCATTCATGAAGTCCCAAAAGCAGAGGAGGCCAGGGGCCGTCACACCACCTCTGGCCCAGGTGAGAACCTCTGGCCAGAACACATGGCTGCAGCCCGTACCTCACCCTGACCTCACCCACATACAACCTGGCCTTTCAGCGTTCTCATCCAGTTTGTGTCTGTGGGAGCTGGCAGGGTGGTTAGGGGTGAGAAGCTGACTGTGTGTGTTTGTTAAGTACCAGGGGTGAGTCACCATACAGACACAGAGCACACAGACACAGATACACACAATGGACATAAGGTCATAGGTGGAAATCGCACCGGACTCAAAAACATCATGACAAACAAATGACACCAGACTTTGGTGTCGGACCCGCAAAAGGAAACAGATAGACCCGATGAACGATGTCCTTCTCGTTTAACTCCACCATGTCTTTGGATGAGAGGAGACAGCGGCCTGCAATTTTTTTTTTTTTTTTAAATAGTCTCCAAACCACACAGCCACACATTGACAATACAAACATGCATTACATGTACATTACAGACGTCTCAAAGATAAATGAACAGACAATAAAATAAATTGAGACAACAATTCAAATATTACAATAAAGAGAGACAGATCATTCAGCCATGGGAGATAATGGTAATGATAAGACAAGATAAGATAAGATAAGATAAGATAAGATAAGATAAGATAAGATAAGACAAGATAAGACAAGATAAGACAAGATAAGATAAGATAAGATGTTCCTTTATTAATCCCCTTGGGGAAATCGAGGGGTCATGGCAGCGCAGGGGAGGGGGAGGGGAGATACAGGCAGCGTGAATACTTTCCCCAAGGCAGTTGTCCTTCCGCGTTCGGTTTGCGCGCCCTGATTGGCCTCTCAGCGCCCAATCGCGTTAGCCCTACTATCGCCTAACTACTCGCTCAATATACTACTATCACTCAACTCGCTAGTCGCTACCGCCGTGCATCATATATATATACTAAAACGAACTATCACTCAACTCGCTACCGCCGTGCATCATATACTAAAACTAACTATCTCTCTATATTAACGTAGCCCATTTCCTCGTATTGTTTTCATCTCTCTATATTAATATAGAGAGATGAAAACAATACGAGGAAATGGGCTACGTTAACGTAACGCGCTATTCATATCAATCGACATCACATCAATATAAATAACGTTGTGAGGTTCGCCTTTCCCTTGACCTTTAATTCCCTGTTCTCCTCACCTCACTAGCCCCCACCCTCGCGTTCGTTTTACTCTCGTTTGCTCTTCAGCAGCCACACCCTTGGACTACCTGTCATGATGTGTTTGATTGGTCTGGTGCCGAACACACACTTCTAGTTAAATGATCAATTACCTTCACGCACCTGATGTGTATTCTAATTAGCACCCCTTTTGGCTTTAAGTACCTCGCTCTTCCCCTCTGGCCTTGTCGGGTCGTTCCGTATCATATCTCTATCACCTAACTCCTTCGGGAGGTTCTCTGTCTATAGGCTCCTACGGGAGTTCTGTTTCTGTCTGTATGCTGTTTTATCTCCGGCGTGAGACGAGGTGCAAGCTTTGGCCACCTGTCGCCGTTGCCTGGAGGGAGATATTGTACTGCGCTCCCTAATTCTCTACGGGAGGTATTCCAGTGTTCCACCCCAGACCTCCGCGCCAGATGCACTCAAGCCTTCGCCACCTGTCGCCGTTTGCCTGGAAGGAGACACCGCACTGCGCTCTCTAAACCTCTACGGGAGGTATTCCGGTGTTCCACTCCAGACCTCCGCGCAGCAGATGCGCTCTCCGTACCGGCGCGTACTCAAAGCAGACGCGCACCATCCAGACCTCCGAGCCTGACGCGCTCTTCACTCCAGACGCGCATCCAGACGCGCATCCAGACGCACTCCAGACGCGCATCGCTTCCTAATACTCTACGGGAGGATGCGTCTCTCCGAGCCGGCGCGCTCTTCCGCGCAGACGCGTTCTTCCGCGCAGACGCGCTCTTCACTCCAGACGCGCATTCAGACGCACTCCAGATGCGTCCTCCGTACCGGCGCGTACTCCAAGCAGTCGCGCACCACTCAGACCTCCGCGCCAGATGCGCCCTCCGTACCGGCGCGTACTCCAAGCAGTCGCGCACCACTCAGATCTCCGCTTGGACAACCCGTTCCCCGTGGCGACGCGCTCGCCCTGTTTGATCCTGCTCTCTTTACGCACAGCGCCTGGGTGAGTTTTGCAAGACTGTCTTTGACCCTATCGTTTTTCGTGTGTGTTAAACACTGAAGAGATCCTGCTTTTTGTCAGACTGTCACTCACCCTGTGCCTGCTTTTTGGATTGTTCATTGGGATGGTATTTGTTTGAACTTTGCTCACCGTGTGTATTCACACCGAAGATAATATCACTTGGATTATTATTGGGACATCGCTCTCTGTGTGTTTTCACACCGAAGATATTATCACCTTGGATTATTATTGGAACATCGCTCACTGTGTCTATTTGCACCGAAGATTCTATCACGTGGATTGTTGTTGGGACTTTACTCACAGTGTGTATTACACCGAAGATTCAGTCACTGGAGTATCTGTTTTGGGACAAGTCACTTCTCCTGTCACCTGCTCTGTTCCCAACTGTACTCTGAGCTAACCCGCTCTCTCTCTCCCTCTCTGTCCCGTTACCACCTCGGAGAGCTGCCGAGAGGATTCTGCAGAGCGGCTCTGACGTCACTGTCAGATTCCTCAGACGAATCTTCCCGGGAGAAGCTGCAGAGCAGCAACGTTCTTCTAATGCTTGTATCCCAGTCTGTCTGTTTTCCCCTCTCTAGTCCTCCTAGTCCTCCCTGTCCCCAGCCCGCCTCCGCGGGCCTCTGTCCCTGTTTCCCCACTCTAGTCCGCCTAGTCCTCCCTGTCCAGTCCTTCTAGTCCTCCTTGTCCTTCCTGTTCCGCCCTGTTCCCTGGCCTGTCCGTTAGCCCTTCCCTTAGCCTTTCCCTTTGCCTTCCCCTTAGCCAGCTCGCCTCTTAAAGGCACTGTGCCTATTTTCCCATTTCTTGTTTTCCCTGTAATTTGTGTTCTCCCTTAAAGGGACAGTGCCGTTTTCTGTGTGTTTCAATAAATGCCCAGTTCTTGGCTTACTCTCATACCTGTCTTGTGTTGTGCGATTGGGGTCGGTTACAAACCATAACAAACGTATTGCTATTCATATCAATCGACATCACATCTCCAGCCTCTGAATGTTCAGCCATGAGGTTGGGTTGGGGGGGGGGTTTCTACAATTGACCTTTGAACTGGCGTCACATTAAGATCAATGGTTCAATGGTTCAATAGCCATGAGCCTAACGGTTCATGATTGCGTAGTAGCATGTCGTCACATTATCAAGTCCCTCTAATACATCCAGCCCTTTAACGTAGCTTTACAGTCCAACTGGGCCCGGAGAAAATAAATAACGTATTGCTATTCATATCAATCGACATCACATCAATATAAATAACGTATTGTTTTCATCTCTCTATATTAACGTAACGCGCTATTCATATCAATCGACATCAATATAAATAACATCGTTTTCATCTCTCTATATTAACGTAACTAGCTATTCATATCAATCGACATCACATCAATAGTTAGTATATTGATGCACGGCGGTAGCAGTATAGCGATGCACGGCGGTAGTAGTTAGTGCATTGATGTGATAGTTAGTATATTGATGCACGGCGGTAGCAGTATAGCGATGCACGCCGGTAGTAGTTAGTGCATTGATGTGCTAGTTAGTTAGTATATTGATGCAGGGCGGTAGCGAGTTAGTTGATAGTTAGTAGTATATTGATGCAGGTAAGTATGCTGGTATGGTAACAGCACGGCACAGGACAAGAAGGCCCTACAGAGAGTGGTGCGCTCTGCCGAGCGTACCACGGGTATTGCACTACCTCCCCTGCAGGTTCTATACAACAAAAGGTGCAAATCCAGAGCCTGCAGAATAATGAAAGACCCCCACCACCCCAATAACAGCCTGTTTCAGCTGCTGAGGTCAGGCAGACGCCTGCGAACACCAGCTACTAGGACAGAGAGGCTTCGGCTCAGCTTCTTCCCCCAGACCATCAGAGCCTTGAACAATGAACACTGAGGGTCACAGAACACTGAACCCTACACACACAAGCACATTAGCACACACACGCTGTGCACACTCGCACACTAGCAGCCACTTTAACATGAGAAAGCACTCACTCATGCTGCACACGCCCACACTTATGGACACAAAGAAAGGTCACTTTAAAAATAGTATAGTAACAGTGTATTGCACTACCTAGGGACCTAGCATGTCCTTCATGCTCTGTAAATAACTATGTACAAATACCGTGATGTCCCACTATGTTACCTGTTTATTGCACAATGTTGTCTATTGGATTCTATTATATGTTGTACTACTGTATTGCACATCGTTGCGGGCAAGACCACCCGCATTTCATTGTATACTTGTATGCCGTGACAAATAAAACTCTTGACTTGACTTGACTTGAAGTAGCTGATGTGATGGACTTGTGGAACTGAGAGAAGTTCTGAAAGTTAGGAGCGAGCGTTAGGAGTAACGCGATTGGGCGTTGAGAGAAACGTCAGTGGCCAATCAGGCCGCGTAAACCGAACGCGGAAGGACAACTGCCTTGGGTAAAGTATTCACGCATACAGCCAGGCTAATAAAAATAAATATATAAGAATTAAAGGGGCAGTAGATAATAAAGTACAAGATAAAATATTAAATAAAAATAAAGGTAAGGGTCTGACTGTCAGGAGAAAGCAGGAGAGCTGCCTGGACAAGTGTCAGGCGTTTATAATGACAGATCTGACTTCTATTTCATTGCAATACAAGGGGATGAAAAAAGAAAAACACACACACAAAATGTGCACAGATACACTATTCTTTCACACACAATCAGATACACACACAAGCACACACATGCGACACACGCATACGCACACACATGCAACACACGCATACACACACACACACACACACACACACACACAGATTCACAGACACACATTCACCCATTCATCCGATTACCAGATGAGCGCTCTACCTCCTGAGACACTGGTCCCCATAAGGTACAAGATGGAATAAAACAGAAAACCATCTTGCCTGAATGTCTTACGTATTTTGAGTGAACAATCAAAGGGTCAAAGGTAATAGTTCTGATCCACTTGCCATCCCTAGTGGGAATGATCTTGTTCATTTCCAGCCTCTGAATGTTCAGCCATGAGGTTGGGTTGGGGGGGGGTTTCTACAATTGACCTTTGAACTGGCGTCACATTAAGATCAATGGTTCAATGGTTCAATAGCCATGAGCCTAACGGTTCATGATTGCGTAGTAGCATGTCGTCACATTATCAAGTCCCTCTAATACATCCAGCCCTTTAACGTAGCTTTACAGTCCAACTGGGCCCGGAGACAAGGTCATAGGTCAATGAAGCTGGGTCCCGTGGGCAAGCTTCCTGTATCACTACTTCACGCACTGACTCAAACAGACACTCACAATTACATTCAGCACGACTGGAGGGATCCCCTACGTCACTGGCCACCCCCCTGCAAGATGCACATATACACAGGCATAGGAACACACACACACACACACACACACACACACACACACACACACACACACACACACACACACACACACACACACACACACACACACACACACACACACACACACACACACACACACACACACACACACACACACACACACACACACACACACACACACACACACACACACACACACACTTTCATCAAAATCCCACCACACCACGCCATGACACCTCCCCTCCTCCCTCTACTGCCGAAAAAACATCCACATCCACAATAAGAGATATGTGAGACAGTGAGGAACATTGCATTGTGGGGTCAGCTGAGTGGTTGGTTACTGCGTAATGTGTATGTGTGTGTGTGTGTGTGTGCGTGCGCGCGCGCGTGTGTGCGTGCGTGCGTGCGTGCGTGCGTGCGTGCGTGCGTGCGTGCGTGCGTGCGTGCGTGTGTGTGTGTGTGTGTGTGAGAGTGATGATTCATAGTAACCTCTCAGCAGGGATACAGTTAACCAGGGTCCTGGTGAGGCCCAGACCCCTGTGCAGAGAGAGAGAGAGAGGAGAACACAGACCATGGTGGTGGTGGTGGTGGTGGTGGTGGAGTGCTGTGAATATGCATCACCTCAGGGTGCTCCCCACGCAGCAGTGGATTGCGGTGACGTATGCCGGCCGCTCGTGACATAGTGTATGTAGAGTTTGAATCCAGCTCGTCACGACCGATCGCTCCTGTTGGGTGAAAATCTCCTAGGGTCAGGTTTTCAGGAATTAAGAAAATCGCAGCTTCATTTTTAGGTTGATGCCCATGTGTTTTAATTTTGTATTATACATTGGGGGTTTCACTGGGTTCCATTAACCATGTTCACAGGGGTGGCTATTTTGCTCTTATGTCATGCTCAGGTTGGGAGTCCTTTCCCACAGGAACAGGTCAATGGTCCCCTCCCCCTATAGGGTCGTACAACTTGCTCACACCATGTCAACTTTCCAGGCAAATAAAATGTGAAAGTTGCCAAAAATTGGAGAAACAAGGTTTTTTGCCTGACAGCAGGGATATTTTTTCCCGTTCTACGGGAGGGCACACAGGCAAGCACACAGGAAAACAGAGCATGAGTCAGTGAACGGGAAAAGCTAATAGGTAGAAGTGGGTTTTGAGGCTAGATTTGAAGGCATCTATCGAGGGGGCAAGCCTAATGGAGGTGGGGATGCTGTTCCACAGTTCAGGGGCTGCGACAGCAAAGGCACGGCCCCCCCTGAGCTTAAGGTTAGACCTCCGGACTGTCAGGAGCCTCTGATCGGCTGACCTGAGGGACCTGGTGTTGGAATAGGGGGATAGGAGGTCTGAGATGTAGGAGGGGGGCTGACCATTAACACTTAAAGTTTGAGTACCAGCGACGAGATTTATCGTTAGTTCATGCCGACCGTTGAGTGCCAGCGACGATAAATCTCGCTTTTTTTTTATTAGCGATTTGAATTATCATATTTAGCATATTTATATAGCATATTTCATCAATCTAGTCTCACGTTAGTGCTGCAAACTCTCTCTGAGCTCCATTGGGAAAATACCGCCCCCTATCGTCTCTCCCTATTGTACTGCACCCCTTTGGAATGGATTGAATGAAACACATGGGGGGGGGGAAATCCAGCTTCCTCATTTTACGTCTCAGACAAGTCACCCGAGAGGATCGGATTCATTGCCGAGCCCCAACACAGCGTGGAATACATATTTCCAGTACCCAGCGTTGGATCAATAAACACGATCGATATTTGGAATGGCGATCAGGAATTGGAATAATCTTTTTGGAGAAGATCTGATCTGAGGTAAGGAATCTATTTTACCAGTCTTAGGATAATCAGAACTTTTTTCACAGAGATATCAACGTGTGCCCTGTGTGTGTGTGTGTGCGTGTGTGTGTGTGCTGATCAGGAAATGAGAGAATCGATTTTTCAGCTTGCTTCTATAGCGTGCATATACAATACTATCGATAATCTAGCGTTTATTTGAAGTTTTTTGTGTATTCCAGAATATTCCAGTAAAGGGCGATTATCACAGAATCTTTATATTTTCCTAAAACTTAAAAAAAAACTAGCGTTTTTCAAAATGGTATAAAACGGAAATGAACCGATTAAAAAACAATCCGTTTCGACAATGTTGACTGCAAACAAGTCATTGAAAAGCGACGGCCAGATTAGACACATAGCCATAATTTAAGACATAGTTTATTATGCGTTTGCAAATATGAAAGCTCTATCATTGAAGTGGACGCTGGCATACGGAGCCTTTTAGCGCTCCGCATGTCTGGCACTCAACGTGTTAAGGGCTCTAAAAACGAATAGGAAAACCTTAAAATCTATCCTTTAGCGTACTGGAAGCCAATGAAGGGAGGCAAGGACAGGGGTGATGTGGTCTCTCTTATGGGTTCTGGTCAACAGTCTGGCAGCAGTGTTCTGTCCTAGCTGTAGGCGGGACAGGGAAGACTGGTTGATGCCTATATAGAGGGAGTTGCAGTAGTCTAATCTAGATGAAATGAAAGCGTCACATGTCATCGCCTTCATCATCAAATTTGCTGACGACACAGTAGTGGTGGGCCTGATCTCTGCAAACGACGAGAGGGCCTACCTGGAGGAGGTCAAGGTTCTAGCGGGTTGGTGTCAAGAGAACAGCCTCTCCCTGAACGTCAGCAAAACAAAGGAGATGATTGTGGACTTTAGGAGGTCGGGGGTCAGGGACTACAGCCCCCTCAGCATCGACGGGGCACCGGTTGAGAGAGTGAACAGTTTTAAGTACCTCGGAGTCCACATATCCGAGGACTTGACATGGACCACACACATTGACAGTGTTGTGAAGAAGGCACAGCAACGCCTCTACTTCCTCAGGTGCCTAAGGAAGTTCCAAGTCAGTCAGAAGATCCTTAAGAACTTCTACTCATGCACAATAGAGAGCATCCTGACTGGCAATATCACCTCCTGGTTTCAGAATAGCACCGCACAAGACCGTAGCAGACTACAGAGAGTGGCCCGTTCAGCCGAACGCACAATTGGAGGGGGGCTTCCCACTCTCCAGGACATTTACAACCAGCGGTGCATGGGTAAGGCTAAGAGAATTATCAAAGACTCCAGCCACCCAAACAACTGCCTCTTTGAACTGCTGCGGTCAGGCAAGTGATACCGGAGTCTCATGGCAAGCACAGAGAGACTCAGAAGAAGCTTCTATCCCCAGGCCATCAGGATGCTCAACGAACAATAAAACTATGTAACAACCATCAAATGCACTCACAGCACACACATCCACACACACACTCACTTTAAACAAACAACTCACTGCAGCACCCACTTTACCCACTTTAGAACACCTAAACACACTTTATATTTATTGGTAAAGAATTTGCACTACAACCCATACCTCATTACACCTTACTGTAAATTGTACCTAAATTGTACCTCATCCCATCTCTGCTTTGCACTGTATAGTATATTGTATGGTAACTCAGTTACTTCTACTCTGCATTGAACATTGTATATATGTATATACTGAACACTTTTGTCTACGTACTTGACTTCTATTTTATACTTGCTATACTTATTTTATACTTGTCTAGCACAGTCTCTGGAGCGTAACAGAAAGAAGCATTTTGTATAAAAGTATTCTGTACTTCTGTATGACAAATAATAAAGAAACTTGAACTTCTCCTGTCACTCTCCCTCACCAAGGAAGAAGCAATGCCATGAAAAACTCTCTCTCTCTCTCTCTCTCTCTCTCTCTCTCTCTCTCTCTCTCTCTCTCTCTCTCTCTCTCTCTCTCTCTCTCTCTCTCTCTCTCTCTCTCTCTGTGCATGCTGGGAATGAGATTGGAGAGGTTGGAGAGGTTGGAGGTTGGAGGTGTAGTGAGTTTTTTTTCTATCTTTATCTGTCTATTTTGGTAATTTGTTTATGGGATATTGTTTTATAAGGGTAGTGTTGGGTTGCTGTGTGTTTTGGTGTGTATAGGGTTAAGTGGGAGCGTATTGTTTGTTTGGAAGTCGCGTCGGCCAGGCTCGTTTGCTGGCTGACGTCAGACGCTAGTATGGAGTTTGCCAAAATGAGCAGGAAGCATGGTATAAAGATTAATGCTTCTAATGTGTCCGTAGAGGATTGCAGCTTGGCAATAGGTAAAGTCGTTGGACATAAAAGTGTGAAATCAGCCGCGAAGATGAGCGGTAGTATTGTCATTTTTCTAGATTGCCTTGAGAAGGTGCATTCGGTTGTTGAATCGGGGATCAATATCGAGGATGTGTCTATTACAGTGGAGCATCTATCCACACCAGGCAGAAGGGTTAATATAAATAACATCCCGCCGTTCATAAGTGACGAAGTACTGATAACTCAACTTGCAAGGTATGGGAGGATAATTTCCCCGATAAGAAAACTGTCATCTGGATGCAAATCTCCGTTGTTAAAACATGTTGTGTCACATAGACGCCAGGTTTTAATGATTCTCGAGAACAACAGAGAGGAGATTGATTTGGTTTTGAAATTAAGAGTCGATGATTTTGATTACGTTGTTTTTGTGAACTCTGGAAGCTCAAGGTGTTTCCGTTGCGGGGAAGAGGGTCATTTAATTCGAGATTGTGTGAGGGAAGAGGGGAGAGGCGTACGGTCTCAGCCTGCGCGCAGTGCAGCGGGGACGGTGATCCCAGTCACGGATGCGCATAGCGCAACGGGGACGGTGATCTCAGTTGAAGCTGCGCGTAGTGCAGGTGTAGAGAGTGAGGGGAGAGGGGCAAGGCGAACTCCGCCTCAGCCCCGAGACGAGCGCGGGGCTGGGCTCAGCGCAAGTAGTGGTACAGAGGAGGGCAGAGTGTTGCAGCGCAAAGCAGCGAGCGGTGACGACAACAGAGTCCCGCTGCAGACCGCCAGCAATGTAAATAGTGTCCTTGTGCAGACCGTCAGTAGCACAGCGGATGGTATCCAGCTGCAGGGTCACAGAACCGGTGTAGCAGGTACGAAGCTACCTGTTGATGTAATGAGGACAGTTGCTGGGGATGGAAATGAGGGGGGGGGGGTCGTGGCAGGAAGGATTACGGAGGTGGAGGGTGGATCTGTTGAGACACAAGGGACTGGAGAAGGGGATGAGGATGAGGGGGGGGGGGTCGTGGCGGGAAGGGTTACAGATGTGGGGAGTGTACCTGGGGTAGCTGCAGATGTTGAGGGGGTCGGGGTGGAGGAAGTAGAGGATATTGACATGGGGGAGGGGGACGGCGGGGTGGGGGTTGCTAGGCAGAAGGCGGCGGGGTGGGGGTGTGCTAGGCAGAAGGAGAAGGTTGAGGTGTTTGGGGTGTCGAGCTCTCAAGCTAAGAAGGCAGATGTGACGGAGGAACTTAGCAGTATGCAGAGTACGCAGGGGCGTTATGGGCAGACTTTGTGGAAAGTGATGATGAATATGTGGAAGATGGTTAATTCCTATCAATGGAGGCAATTGAACTGTTTTTAAAGTTGACAAAGAACAGGAAGAGTGTGGAGTGAAAGATTTTTTTCCAGATAAAATTTTTGGTTTGTTGCAGCAGCAAAGGAACATATGAGGTTTAAAGGAGAAGGTCGTTTTGTTGACACAGATATATACAGGATGAGGAAGATTGTACAGAATGTAATACAGGGCCCCAGTGTGGAGGGGGCTGGAAGTGGAATAGGTGTAGTTTTTGTTTTGTTTTATTTTTATTTTTTATTTCTGAAATGAGAGTTTTTTTATTGACGGGACTGGCGTGTTGTCACTTAGGACTGGACGTTTCCTGGTGTCCTGAAGCTGAGGCCTGGAGGCTGATACTTTGGTTGATCATCTCATGTACTCGTATGCATTTGTGGAACTGTGTGAACTTTACTGGCTCAGCCTCGAGGGTGATGGAAGATGGGAAGTCACTGGGGGCTGCCAGTCTCCGCACGGGGGTGTGGGAGGTGAGGTTGGAGCGGCATCTGGACCTGGAAGGAAAAGGCGGCCTCGGACGGGGAGGCGAGGGTTACAAAATGTCTACTGAGGATGTCGGTCCAGAGGGCATCCTCGGTCCCCTGCTCTGGTTTCGGCCCCTGACATCATTGAGGCCATATGATATAAGACGGTGGACGGTAGGACGACTTCAAACTTGAAATGAGCTTACGTGATAAGGATGAAGGAGGAGGGTCGGCTGTCGAAGCGGCCCGTTTTATCCACGAGATGGGTGGTGACTGGAGTCTGTCAGACACGCACAAAGGCCTGTTGTGTTGTACCAAAGGGGAAAGGTGAAGACAGAGACGCTACAGTGCCTCACCGGTGTGTCTCTCGTTGATACACCCCAGACTTTTGGATCGTGTAGAGTTTTTTTCCCCCCCTCCATATGGGGAAAAGTTCTAAGTGACAATTTGGTTCAGTTTTAAGCAGTGTTGTCCTAATTGATTTGTTTGTTGTGATTTTTTTTTTTTTTTTGTGTTTTGTTTCTTTGTTTTGTTTGTTTGTTTTGTTTTGTTTTTGTTGTTTGGGTTTGTAGAGTATTTTAATGTTGAAAGTTTATGTTGCATCTTGAGTGTTTTTAGTAAAGAATAAAGTTTTTTTTATAAAATCAAAAAAAATCTCTCTCTCTCTCTCTCTCTCTCTCTCTCTCTCTCTCTCTCTCTCTCTCTCTCTCTCTCTCTCTCTCTCTCTCTCTCTCTCTCTCTCTCTCTCTCTCTCTCTCTCTCTCTCTCTCTCTCTCTCTCTCTCTCTCTCTCTCTCTCTCTCTCTCTCTCTCTCTCTCTCTCTCTCTCTCTCTCTCTCCCTCCCCTCCCTCCCTCTCCCTCTCTGTGTTTGTACTCTCTGTCTCTCTCTCTCAAGGTTGAAAAGACACTCCTGCCCAAAGGGAACACAGACTTTAATGTGTTTGTCTACATTTTCCTGCAGGCTTGGATACACAGGCACATGTATAAACATGCACTTTAATAAACACATACATGCATGTGAGTATGGGTCTGCATGCACAAGCACGCACTCACGCATGCACACACACACTCGTGCACACACACGCACACACACACACACACACACATATATTCTATTATACATGCTTACTCTTACACACACATGCATGCACACACACACACTCCTACTCAGGGCCGTTTCTTGCCATATGCGGACTATGCATTTTTTTATTCACTCAATACACTGTATACTGTATATATATATATATATATATATATAAGAAACGCCCACATGCAGTCATAAGCAGTAGCCTATCTGTAAAAAAATGTATGCTGATGATTTGTTATATCCCTACAGCTTAAAATTTTTTACAGATAGGCTACTGCTTATGACTGCAAGTGGGCGTTTCTTTATAAAAAAGAAAATAAAAAAAACATAAGTAGCTTACTGACAAAATCTTGTTGCATTTTCAAACTTTATTTAACTTTAACTTTATCTTAAATAGTTCCATTTAAATTTCAATATTGTTAGTAAAAAATGTAAGGGAAATGCAGTATCCGTCTAATTTATGTGCATTTGGAGATGTTATAATGTAGATTTGGTCAAGGAAAAGAGTTTCTTGATGTAGAGGGAGCCCTAGCGTTTCCTATTTATTTATCATTTTCTGTCATTGCTGGGGTCAACTTGAGAGTTTGATTTGAATTTGTGAGAAAAAAAGATATACGTTTTTTTCACGGATCTAGCCTCTTTTTCCTCTTAAAGTGCACCAGATTGATGCATTTAAATGTTAAATGCATGCCCACCTTAACACTTTGAGTGCCAGCCACGGCATAATTCGTTATTTCATGCCAACCGTTCAGTGCCAGAAACGAGATATGCCGTTTTTTTAATCGTTATTTTTTTTATTAGCGATTTCCATTCATATTTCATCAATCTAGCCTCACGTTACCAGTGGGGATCTGTCTGAACTCGAACATGGAAAATACCGCCCCCTATCGTCTCTCCGGATGGTACTGCACCCTTTTGGATTGGATTGAATGAAACGCATGGAGAAAAAAAAGTCCTGCTTCCACATTTTACTTGTCAGACAAGTAACCGGAGACGATCGAAGTCATTGCCCACCACCAGAACAGCGGAAAATGTGTGTTTTCCAGTACCCAGCGTTGGATCAATAAACGCGATCGATATTTGGAATGGCGATCAGGAATTGGAATAATCTTTTTGGAGAACATCTGATCTGAGGTAAGGAATCTATTTTACCAGTCTTGGGATAATCAGAGCTATTTTCACCTATATATCAGTGTGTGTCATATGTGTATAATTGTGTCTGTATGTGTTTTCAGCCCGCTTCTATAGCGTGCATAAGTACACGTATACTATCGATAATCTAGCGTTTATTTGAAAACTATTCATAAATAGGCCGAAAAATTACAACCTGTTTTGTGTAGCTAGCCAACCCAGTCACACACAGAGAAGACAGCAGCTTCACTCGCTCTCTCTCGTATCTGCTAGTGCAGGTGAGTGACTGTCAATCAAAACGCATTGCGAGTATGGGCGGAGCCCAGCCAAAAACAGCTTGGACTTTGGAAGGGCAGAAAGTGGTGCACCAAAGTACTTGATTAAAAATACAAAACAATGAATTTTATTGAAAAAAACCTTACAGATGTGTTCCATAGACTCATATAAATTGTGTAAAATTGCCCAAATAGTGAAAAATAAGGGACCTTTAAAGGGTTTGGAATCCCCCCCACCATAGTTTCACAAAATAGGGGACCCCAAACAACATTTAGCATATGGCCCCCAAAAAGCTAGAATCTGCCCTGCTCCTATACTCACACAGGCCGAGGGCAGTTTGGATAATGAAGATACAGTAAATGGTTTGAAAGTACTCCAGTGAGCACAGGGTTAATAGAGTGATCGCCGCTCTGGTTGAACTTTAGTGAAGCGTTTAACATGTATAGTCATTGTTAATCATAGCTTACAATGTATTGTTAATTTAGATAATACTGTACATTGTTCAAATTTAATACACATCTAATGATAAAAGGGCTCAATGTATCAAAATTATATGTATTTGTATAATCATCTTTCTCCCTCTCTCTCTCTTTTTCTCTCTCTCTCGCTCTCTCTCTCTCTGTTCCTCCCTTATCCTAATTAAAAGTGTCAGCCCCCACAGAGACAGTGCTCCTCTCCACGGCCCAGACAGATGTAAGCATGTATACAATGATGGGGAATCAGAGCAGAGTTCCCTTTGATTAGCCTTCCATGTCCTCACACTGTATCGCACAGGGATGGAAATTGCTCCCAAAGGCTGCCTTTCATGTCACCTTCTACAAGTTACTGAAGACATTTCAAAATAAGTGGAGAAACGCGCCGTGGCTCCTCCTCCCTCTCAACACGAGCTGAACAGGGGCGGATTTAGGATTGTAGGAGATCCGGGGCTTAGCCCAGATAGGTGCCCGCGATAGCGTGCACGGATTTTTTTTTACTTCGACACCACAACCTTTAACTTATACCACCACCTTAAAGCGGACAAAAGGCACTAGAGAACACTTAAATTCACACCCTTTAATTAATGAAGCAAACTATAATAATAATAATAATAATAATAATAATAATAATAATAATAATAATAATAATAATAATAATAATAATAATAATAATAATAATAATAATAATAATACACTGTGTTTGTATAGCACCTTTCATACAAGAATTGCAGCTCAAAGTGCTTCACAGCAGTACAAAAAGACAGGCATAAAATGAGCACAACATTGGCAGATCAAGAGCAATGCATAAAGTGCAGACATAAAGCATAAAATAGATAGCAGTAAAATAGACAAAGTCAAGGTAAGACATAGAACATTAAATCACATCGTTTTTCATATTAGGATCTAAGATCTAGGGTTAACTCGCCGAACGTTGAGCGCCAGGACCTCATCGTTGTTTCTTTTATTCGATATTTCCATTCATAAAGACATGCCGGCAGCCTGTGTTATCACTGGGGATGGGTCTGAGATCTCAAAAGTCCAATACCGCCGCCTAACACCTTGCGGCCGCTATTGCACTCCATTTGAAACGATGTGGCTTGGTGTCTGTCATTTTGGAAATTACACCAGACCACCCTGAAACTACACTCATATTCACGACGGTAGAAAACGGAAATGTATGGATGGAAAAATTATCTGTTTTTTGCATCTTGACCGGAAGAAACTGAATGACAATCGACTATATTATTAGATCCATAGCTATAATATATAATATAGCTTTACACAGCCACGTATCCACATGTTAAAAGGCGCTGGCCTTTCAACAGTAACAGTAAACAGCGCCATCTGACGCTGAAAGTGTTAACACTTTCAGTGCCACGAGGTGGCGCCAGAGTTAGCTCTTGAATGCCACCATCGGCGCCAATGTTACGCTTAATATCGCCTAATCTATGTTTTAAATTATGGCTATGTTTCTAATCTGCCCGTCGCTTATCAAAGAATCCTTTTCCAGTCAGTGCTGTCAAGGCAGATTGGTTTTTTATCGCTTCATTTCCGTTTGAGAGCATTTTGAAAAGCACCCGTTTTGAAGTACAAAACAGTCCATTCTGGACCATTCTATGATAATCGTCTGTTACTGGAATATTCCAGAACGTTGATATTTGTCTGCCTATTTATGAATCGTTTTCAAATAAACGCTAGATGATCAATATTATACGTGCACGCACGCACATTCGAGCCTTGCACGGATAATCGCTGTGTTCATTTCCTCTTGGATTTTTACAGTGAAA
The DNA here is from genome assembly GCF_963971535.1 of Notolepis coatsorum. Taxonomy (NCBI): domain Eukaryota; kingdom Metazoa; phylum Chordata; class Actinopteri; order Aulopiformes; family Paralepididae; genus Notolepis; species Notolepis coatsorum. The sequence goes on from NC_140178.1 coordinate 35,790,802, forward strand.
CCGATAAGAGCCAATTTCACAAAACAGCTTATATCTTCATCAAAATTAGTCTGATTATCCTAACACTGATAACATAGATTCCTTACCTGACATCAGATGGTATCCAACTGGTATATTCCAATTCCTGATCACCATTCGAAAAAATCTTCCAGAATTAACTCTGATAACCCCGGCTGCATCAGTGGACTGGAAAATGTGGAGTACAGGATTTTTTCCCCCATCCATTTTCATTGAGTCCATTCCAAAATCCCTTATGTCATCTGGGAGACGATAGGGGGCGCTTTTTTCCACATCTGATCGCCGGCGGCGCTCAGGTAGACTAGGGTAGGCTCGCGTGATGCAATATGATTTCAGATAGCTAAAAAAAGAAAGAAAAAAAATATCAGAGAAATCTCGTGAGTAGCTTTCAACGAGATATTAATAATTCCGAGAAAACTTGTGAGTGGCATAGAAAGTGTTAATATGCGTCTTTGTTTACGGTTTGATTATCACTGATACAAAGTAAAATAGTGCAGTGCAATAAAATAGTTAGTAAAATAGAATAAAATAATGCAATAGTGCATTGCAATAAAATAGTTATCATCGTATTTTTTCGGGAGGCCGGTAAGGAGTGCATTACAGTAGTCGAGTCGGCTTGAGATAAAGGCATGGATCTGATTTTTAGCGTCCTTTTGATTTATAAATGGCCGTACTTTAGCTATGTTTCTAAGGTGGAAGAATTATGTTTTTGTCAACTTGTTGATTGTGATTTAAAGCTTAGGTCTGAGTCTACCATAACACCAAGACTTAACTCACTCAAATACAGTTAGCAGCTGGATAGACTACAGATGGAAATTAGCTTCTGCTAAATCTGGTGCAAACATATTTTCATGTAACAATGATTAATTGTAAAAAAAAATATATATATATATATATATATATATATATTTTTTTTTTAAATAGATTCAGGGCTTTTCAGAAAACATTCGGGGCTTGAGCCCAAGTAGCCACCCCCTAGCCCCGCCCCTGGAGCTGAAACTACTACTAGGGGCGGAGCGCACCGCTGTGAAGGAAGGGTGCACTGCGTTTACAACACACAAAATGAGAGCAACATGCTGCACAATAATCATTTTAACTTGATTATCTTATTTTTATGATCATGGGAAGCCAAAAGCCGTAATTGAAATTGAAACTCGATTACAGTTTTTCACGATTGCTAAAACACAAAACACAATTCCCCAAAGCAAATGACCAGTTCCCTAAACACATTCAATAAAACTAGCCCCCATTTGGCAAAACCATAAACACATTAACCTGTAGACACAATCACACAAAACTCAATCCCCTTTTCTCATAAGTCTAAACACATTTTGTCTTACTAAAACACATGTTGCAAAAATCTCTGATTAAATGTGCACATTGAAGCTCATGTGATGCAAAATGATAGCCACAGTCAGCAAAAGTTGAACACAATGAACACATCTGGTGTCATTGATAAAACACAACTACTCAAAATGTAAGACACTTGCAAATGATGTGACCACACCTATATAGGCCAGTGCAGAGTGCACAGTTTGCTGAAGGTACCAAATGATTTTCTTCTTTGGGGGTGGGGGGCAAGAAGGACGTGTACAAGATGCATTACTGTAACGTTTGGGGTTTTGCTCTCACCTGGGAGCAAAAGCCCTGGCGTTGCCCAATGGTAATTACCTGTCTTTCTGCCCTAATTGCCCTAATTTGTACCTGGTGTGTATAGTTGACTTTGCTTTATATGTCCTCCCTGCTTACTACTCAGATTGTCAGTCGTTCACTGAACCTACCCGTGAGTACACTGTTGCTACTTAAGGGCCCGGGTCCACCTATCTCACATTTTCACCTGAAAAACGCTGGCAGTGCGCCCGGTAGTACTGGGGCGGGCGCATGCGGTGAGAAAAAAAGTTCAGCAAGTTTAAACTTTAAACGCTGGTGCGGCCGCACAATAAAGCTGACAGGCGCTGAAAAAAGAAGCCGACTGCAGCGCACTTCCTATAGGCGGCCGCATACGGCCCCTCCCCATTGGAATACATTGAAAAAAGACGCGTGCGGTCATAAATATGAGGCAGGTGGACGCAAGCCCTAAGACTTGCTCCTGCCATGGAGGAATAAGTCCGTTAGCCTTTTGCCTTGTTGTCATGCGAAATTATTATTTAATGTGTACATTGACGTGTGTGTCTACCCAGGGCCGCGAGAAGTCCGCGGGGAGTGGGGGTGCTGAGATATCGATCGTTTTTGATTAATTTTTCTTTTTTTTTATATAATTTTTTTTTATATAAAATATATATATTATATAATTATACTTGTAGTTGTATTGTCTGCGAGACATCGCCACCACGCAACACGTCAAAATGCTCGCTATCTGCAAACAGCTCCACTGTCTGTCAGTCATAACCAACACTCTCGTTCACTAGGATACTATTATGAATTGAAAATGGGGGACGGTCCCTGATGTAAACAAGACGAAAGTCTTTCTCTGGTCTGCATCCCCTTAACAATTGTATGTATTGAGCTGTAATGTACTGTACCCATTCTGCAATCTGTTAATAAACTTTTCAATCAAACGTATCAATCAAAACAGCTGCCCAACTCCGCGCTCTGAGCGTTCTGATGCACACATCACAGCCCAGCTTACCCCATCTGGCTGTTGCGCCCTCTGTGTCACTGTCGCAACAACAATCGCTGCAGGAGCGATAATAATAATAACACACATTACCTATTCCGAAGACGGTAAAACACAGAAGGTGGTCTTGCGTTCAGGAGTGGTGGAAATAAACTCCTTCATGACAACATGAATGTCCAGTGAGTCCAGAATATCCGGATGCATATGCTGCAGCAAGTCCAGGTTATTATTATTAAAGAAATCAGATGAGACATTTCTTTTCGGAGACACAAGTAAACACACTCTCCACTTCAGACAGTCCTCCCTCTCTGCAATTCGTTCCTGCATACAACATCGCCGACAGATATATTCCTTTACTGCGAATTGTCCCAAAACAAAAACTATTCCAGGCCGCTATTTATTTTACCAACGGATTTCCAGTTCCGCGTTGACGCTTCCAGGCCGCGTCTATTCGAATCCCAACCGGTTCATGAGTCTACACGCTGTTTTAATAACACTGCATTATCGAGACAGCGCCCCTATGGATCTGGCAATGAATTCCAAGAATAGGGTAAATCTGCAGTGCCGTTCCGCTCTATGACATTGAGTAGCGTCGGTATTCCAATGGAATAAAGGCCAAAACCACCTTGCAGTTGCAGTTACCCTCCCCGCCAGCAGGGGGTGCTGGAGCACCCGTCGCACCCCCACTTCTCGCGTCCTTGTGTCTACCGCATCATCGATCACCGTATTAGCATTAGCTTATCCCGTTTTGGAGACTTGTTTTCTCCCATTTGTTTTCCCCTGTTTAAGTGCTTTCTTTTTGTATCGTGTTTTGTGGAGACTGAGCCGTCTCGTCTCTTGTTTGCTATACGTGCACCTCGCTACTCAGCAGCAATAAAGAATATATTTATATTGTGAAGATCAACTCCTGCATTCCGTCTCCTCTGTTCTACACTGCGCCTGGGTCCAACACACCTACCCCAACTCTAACACATTACTGTATAGTAGGCCTATATCGTACATGTATAGGTCATGTTTCCAAATGCAGTATGTATACTGTCACTGAATTTCAAATTGCTTACAAAAAGCTGTGATGTATTGATAAGGATAGTGGAGTTATGTAATTACTGTAAATAAAAACATCACATTGTGTTTACAATTTTTACGTGTATTGTTGTGTGTAATGGATCCTCCGTAGTGTTTACACATTTTAGCATTTAGTTGTGATCGTTTTTTTTTCCGATTGCTTACGGCAAGCACAATTTTGAAAACGGGGCCTGATGTTTCAAAACACTACACATAATTAGTACAACCACACACACAATAAGCAGAACACCTAAGATCCTTTGCTAAATGAAACACACTTGTAAAAACTATACACTAATTAAAAAAAAATAATAATAATTACCGTTTTTCACAATTGCTAAAACACATTTCACAAAACTGCCCTCCCTTTTCACAAAACTCTAAACACGAAACACACATTTCATATGACTTACTGTAATTCTGTTTGAACCAGTTACACACTGCTGTGCTTAACCTAAAACACTTTTAGCAATTATACTTCTCAGTGATTAGAGTACTGTAAGTGAAGTACACAGAGAATGTGCCAACATACAATAAATTCACCAAACACTACACAACAAGACCAATGCTGCAGACTGATGAAAATATACTTCTCTCCATATAGGCCCCTACCAAAATCAATCAACATGTCAACATGGAGAATCACAACAAAACATGCTACTACAGTAGTGTGCATATCACTAAGCTCAGCAAATATCAGACAGACATACTGTATCCAGTACAGGTTACAATTACAGTGGTTACAATTAGGGATGATCCGATATTGGTATCGGTATCGGCCGCCGATATCAGTAAGATAGCTGGATCGGGTATAAAAGAAAATAAAAAAAAATGATTTTCTTTAAAAAAAGATTATAATAAATAAAATAAGAAATAACCATTCAGTACATTTATATCTGTGTTAATTTGTTACATTTAGTTTCACTAAGTTAGGAAAGTAATGTTTTAAGTCAAGCCTGATGTTGCCTTGCACAAAAGAATGATCCCAGTTTCTTCCACATAGTGACAGTGAGGCATACAGTTTATTAATTGAATGAAGTCTTTGTTTACAACAAATCAAAAACACACTTGTGATCCTTTACAACTCTTAAAAACAAAAGATAAAAAAAAAAAAAAAAAAAAAAAACGTGGATAAACCTTTTTTTTTAAACTTTTTTGGAGAAAAAATTTGGACAATGGGTATCGGATCGGTATTGGCCGATACCCAAACCCAGGTATCGGTATCGGGCCTGAAAAAGTCGGATCGGTGCATCCCTAGTTACAATCACAGAACAATTTAAGAGATGAAAATAGAGTACAGAAAATACTAGACATTATCTGTTTGCCTAGCTGGGTCTGGCCAGAGAATTTATGGGAAACTGGGACATGTTTTGTTGTTGACATGTTGACTGATTTGGGTATATGGAGAGAAAAAATATATATTTTCATCAGTCTGCATCATTGGTCTTGTGTCCAGTGTATTGTATATTTTTTGCACATTCTCTGAGTACTTCACTCTCCTTCCATTTTGGTTGAAGACAGGTGAACTCATCTGCTGCATTTTTATAGTGTTTAGTGTAACTGTATTTTCTTAATTTTCTTAATTTACATACTATTCCTATGAAACACACAAATCTATAAATGCCCAATACTTATCTTTTGAGAACAGATAAGAAGGTTTCTGAAAATGTGTCCTGGCAGTTGTAAAACTGTAAAAAGAACATTCTCACACTCTGAACATTGTGTTTTCAATTATTAATTGTTTTGTGTAATGATGCTTAGTACTGTTTACATTTTTGCAGGCCTTGAGAGGGATTTTGGTGTCAACGTTTGCTTTTGAGCATATGGGCAATTTTTTTTGTGCGATAGTTTGGTTTTGAAACGTGAATGTTGGTTTTGTGTATATAGCTTGAGAAAAGTGTTTTGTGTTTCGCGTTTTGTGAAAAGGGAGGGCAGTTATATATCGTATAGCTTACGCTCTGCTCTATTGGAACTATCCCTTTATCCAGTCTAATATTGAATAATTTTCTCCACATGCACACACCCATCCGCCTGGCCACACCCACATCCGCTCCTCTACATAAGCGGGGGCGTGGCCACACCATCAGCTCCTTCCCTATTTTCACCACCGAAAAAGTGCCTGTATACACCACTTTAAAGTTTAGTGCCGAAATTGTTATTGGAGAAGAGGAGCTGCGTTGACATTATATCTTTGTTTTCTCTCTCACAATTTTTCGAGGAAATACAGCGATAATGTCTTCGCCACCAGAGTGTCTAGAAGATGATGATCATTCTGACCTCCACCGGCGCTTCGCATTAGGGGCGTGCGTCGCTGAGCAATCCCCACCGGCATTGTCTCCGGCTCTGCAGCTGGACACTATGCTTGGGAGGCGGTCGGCTGTGTGGGGGCTGACGGCCTCTCTGGGCGAGTGATGTTTTTTGCCATGCGGGCGCCAGGTGTGTCAGTTGTGGGGGGTCAACTGCACAGCTTACGAAGGTCGACTCCAGGCTAGAATCCTTTTCACTGCCCCTTAGCAGCGTGGAGGGGGTTCTAGTCTGATGCCCCACGATAACATTAGCTCCTCCTCAGTGAAGTCGTAGCTTTGTTTTCCTGGGACCGTGATTCCGAATCTGCGGTTCAATACCCTCTGCCGCCGTGCTGGCCCTGCTTTTCAAGATGAAAAACACCCGGCGCGAGGGGGGTGAGCTTGGTGTTTCGTTATGAGAATGTCTCCGAGCTCAGGTCGGCTGCAGCCCGCGTACAACGAGGGGCTTGCTGCCGATACCGCTGTATCTGCTAAACACCGTTCTGAAGAGGGGCGTGTGTTGCCTTTTTCCTTTTTTTTCTTCGGACAAGAAGAGGAAAAGACAGCGGCTGTCTGAAGTGTTGGCCTGTATTGCTTTTTCTCACGTTGTGCAGCTTTCAGTAGTAGCCGCTTAGCTTGCCACTGCGTTAGCTGGCGGCTGCGCTCGGCTGGAAACGTTAGCTTGATGCTATCAGTTAGCCTAGAGTTAGCTGTTTAGCTTATGCTACAACCATTGGCGCTAGCCGTGAGAATAGCGGGCCCTGGCACTCTGACTACGACGTCATCTCTGGCAGAAGATGTCGTCGGGCCTGCGCCATGACCGGCTGCAGGAGGGGGGCGTCACGCCGGAGCAAGGTTCCGGCCATTGCCTCTTGTGGCCTTGCCAGCGAGAGGCCTTCGTCAACGTGGTAGACCAACCTGTGTTACGGCCTTTCGTCCTGCGTTCGTTGGTGCATGTAAGATGTCCATTGGACATTACCCCACTCTTCCTTCCTCCCCCTTCCGAATGTTTTTGGTTAATAACGATGTCTTTGTTTAACAAAACATATGTTACTTCACTACATTTGGAGATACGACATGTGGTGTGAAAATTGTCTTGGTCGCTTTTGTATAGCTTAGGTTAGCGTTGACCAAGGCTTATGTCTTCTCTCTACCTAAAAACAGTGTTGTTTTTTACGTGAGTAAAAATGTACTGGGTTTTTTGTTGTATGATGAGAAGTTGTGTGTGTTCATGTAACGTTTAGACAACGTGGCTGAGCCCACAACTGGCTGGGTGTTACCCTACAATGCTGTACATAGTGGCATATGATCGAGGGCCTGAGTCCCTCTCTTAGCTTGTTATTCTTTACTTAAGGGTAATGATGAAAATAACAAGTGGCAAGTTTTTTCACACATAAGCAGAGATGTGGGAAACCTGTTTTCAAACAAAGTTACCGGCTGTGGCTGGCGTGCATGATGTAAAGCTTTTACTCTACAGGTAAGTCAAGTCATGTGCTTCATCTGGCGCGCCATGCACCTGGTATCACGGCTCTGTTTTTTCATTTGGCTTCGTATCAAGGGTGAGGTGGTGAGGGGGTGGGTGAAATTATTCCCCGGTTTGCCCCTGCCCCCCCCCCCCCCCCCAAATATGATTTTGTTTACAAAATGTGTGTTGATTCACTATATTTTTGGGGATACGGTGTAAATCCCTCAGCTTCTGCTGGGGTTGTGCTCTTGCTTAGAGAGAGGCAGTTTCTCTGAAAATTGTTTGGTCGCTGTTATGTAGACTTAGCAAGGCCTGTGACCAGCACTTGATCGAGGACTTATGTCTTCTCTCATCATAAAAAACGGCGTTCCTCTTGCAGTAGTGAGAGTGAACTTTTTGCCCTTTTTTATTGTGATAGAGGGTTGTGTGTATCGTGTTTCACGTTTAAGTAAACGTGGCATTGAATCCACAACTCGGTTAGGTGTTGGCCTACAGAAGTTTACATGTGTAGCTCTTGTACCAAGGCCTTTGGCCCCTCTCTTGGTCTGTGTTTTTCTTACTTTAGGGTAAAGGTGTAAAAAATTCAAGTGGCAAGTTCGCACATGAGCCTGAAGCCATGTATAAAGCAGTTTTTTGCACAGACGAGGTTATCGTCTGTGGCTGGCGTGCAAAATGTGAAGCTGTTACCCTAACAGGTATAATGCGCTTTCATGTAGCACGCTACGACTGGTGTCATGGCTCTGCTTTGTTGTTGCATCGTATCAGGGGTGAGGGGTCATAAGGGGTGGGCTAATAAATCCTTCCCCCCTTTTTACTGATTGGCCGAGAGGTGGGACCCCCTGCCTGTCAGTCTCCCTGTCAGCTGAGGGGCAGCGCGTCACAGGGAGGGGGAAGGGGGGTTCCCTGGTTCCACTCCATGTTAGGATGGGTGGGTCACGGGATTTCCCCCCGGCCATGGGATACGTCACTGGGCGCGTTTTCCTATTGGCCAGGAGACATCCGTGAGGTTACAGGCTCTGTGCTGCAGACCACTGTCTTTGTCAAAGTTGGATGATGCGATGCATTCGAAAACTGTTCGTTTTCTGCTCTGCTCTCTATTACAGTGTGTATTGGGCCGTTGGTCACTTGGCCCAATTATTATTACATGTATCCGATTCTTTTTCAATTGTTACTCACGTAGAGGTCTCTCTGGGGGAACTTCTGTCTTCCCCTCTTATGTAAGGGGCAGAATTGACGGGGTTGCCCTCAGACGCGTCATATAAAGCCTGTGTCTGTGTCTTATTGACCGGCTTCCTGCTGCTCGTCCCAGACAGCATGGAGGGAACGTTGTCTGGTGTTTCTTATTAGAATTCACCATTGATGTGTTTCGGTTTCTTGACGTGCATATAGCGCTGGCCCTGGGTGCTTCCAATGTGGAACCACATTATGGGCCGGCGCGCCTTGGTTGCCCAATTTATAGATACTGCGTTTTTTTATGCGGGCGACTTGGAAGGAGATTTTTATCTCTACCGAGCGCCAGTGCACTAGGTTAGACTCGATGACTCACGTGCATCTCCGGTGGGAGATGACGGAGTAGATCATTACATTGGGGGAGGGGTCTCACGCCCATGAGGTGGGCCGCCAGGAGCAGCGCATTCACGTTCTGTCCATCTTGGTGGCGCCCTCTGTGATGTTTTAGATCGACACGCGTACCTACCCCCCTCTTAGGACTGGGGATGGCGGCGTGACTAGGATGCAGGAGTAGTTCTGGTCGCGCCGGACCAGGTCAGTTACCCCGTTGTCCGCCGGGGCGCAGATCTGCTGTTCTGGTACCCCGAAGGACTTTGTGCTTTTCCGGGGGGAAAATGCCGGGTCGGTCCGGGCTTCGCTGGGATTGATGTTGTGGATGTATGTGTCATATGTATGCCACTACGAGCAGTGGTGCAGTCGTAATATGGGAACTGGTTACACGCCACGTGCACGCGCGCTCCCGCGCACACGCATACATGTTCCCTCAGTTGCACAGAACAGATGATTATTATGCATAACAATGGAGATCAAGCAGCCCCCCACCTTCTCGTAGGTTCTTATTATTATGCAAAGTCTAGGTGACAAGTGCCGGCCGCCGGCCGGGTAGCTTTCTACAACGGCCGGGTACTTATCATTGCGCGCACTTCTGCCCTGAGTGACTACTAATAACACGCCGTGTAACCGCGTGTGTGCACGACTGCACCCCTGACTACGAGTTGCCCATAACAGTGGCGTGCTTGGTCCATACTGTGTTGTACCTTGCGCTGTGTTAGGGGGCCTTGCCCTTCTCCATTTGTTTCACCCCTCCCTCCCCCTGCTGGGTGGGGATGGGAGGGGGCTGTCGGGGTGGTTGCTGTCAACCCCTCTAGGCATCCCTGTATAGGTCCCGGTCCGCCAGGCCCAGGTCCGGACTCGTTCTCATCGACCTGTTGGCCTGGGTTAACCCTTTGAAAACTGAAACACTTGTACTGCTTGTATAGCCTGTGTATACGCGCAGTTATGTTTCTAAAGTTTTCTTGGTGGGTTAAGTGAACAACCGCCTCCTGTTAAACTAAACATAGGGAGGTGGTTGGTTCTCCGGTGTGTTGGTAGCAGAGTCGACTCTCGGGTTGAGGCCGGGCTTGACCCCGTCTGCCCGAGAGTATGCCCCGGCATCTTTCATGACGTCTGCCAATTGTGTCTGCCTCTCCTTTGAACCTCGACCCCGCTGGAGGGGTCGGGTTTGTGGAGGTCATGACATGGTGCACAGCATACCGAACACCCCTTCCGCCGGGTACTGTTCTCACAGTAGACCCCTTAGGCGCCTGTCTAGTCCACAGTGCTTCAGGCACAGGTCAAGTTCTGGCCTGTTGCCTGGATTGAGGGATCGACCCCCTTGGGGGTTGTCTCCCCGGCACGCCGTCTGGCCCCACAGTATTGTGGGGGGGGTAGCCTCTTGGGGCTTACGGCCATGCCGACCTGGACACGCCCGATCTCATCAGATCTCGGAAACTAAGCAGGTTCGGCCCTGGTTAGTTCTTGGATGGGAGACCCCCTGGGAATACCAGGTACAGTAAGCTAGGGTGCTTCAGAGCGGCGTGCCAAGCGGGTACATTTGTCGAGCTTCCGCTCTGCTCAGCTCCTGTGTTCCAATAGAGCAGAGCGTAAGCTATACGATATATAACGTAAGGTTATTCTATAACCCTAGTTATATGAGTATAGCGAGCGCTCTGCTCTGACTCACTGAGGACCCCGTGGTCTTCGCCTTCGGTGGTGAAAGACTTGGGTAGGAGCTGATGGTGTGGCCACGACCCTGCTTATGTAGAGGAGCGGATGTGGGTGTGGCCAGGCGGATGGGTGTGTGCATGTGGAGAAAATTATTCAATATTAGACTGGATAAAGGGATAGTTCCAATAGAGCAGAGCGCTCGCTATACTCATATAACTAAGGTTATAGAATAACCTTACGTTTCATGGAATGGGTTTTAGCAATCGTGAAAAACTGTAATCACCCAGCCCTAGCATTTAGTCATCTGACGAGAGCTATTTGACTGGGGCTATTTCACTATTTGACCCACCCAACCACCTCCAATGTACAGTCCCCCCCCCCCCCCCCCAGTGGTGCATTATTGAAATCAACTGGGATTGCACGCACCTAATGGTGCCACGTGCACGCGCGCTCCTGGCGCGTGCGCGCGCTCCCGCGAATGCCCATAAATGTCCCCTTGCTTGAGCAGCAGACTACAGACAGTTCCTAATTCCCTCTACGAATGGAATGTAACACATGTCATTCCCAAAAAGTTAGGTGTGAATGTATCTGAGAACGTATTTAACACACCTGACGACCGGCGCTATTGATATGCAAATAGCGAGTACTTATGTGGGCTTGCACGGAGTGCAACCCCGTCCCATGAACAACGCATGCCTGCCCCCCCCCCCACCTACCCAACCTCCTCCAATGTACAGTTTCTTCGTCAAATGCATATACTCTCTTTTTTAGACTATTTTTGTATCACAAACAGTACTGTATTTGTAAATCTGGTATGTCATAAATGTATAGATGTAGCAGTACTGTCTATCTGTATGTCATGTATGTCATATATGTTATGATGAATTGAAAATGGGGGACCCTGATGTAAACAAGACGAAAGTCTTTCTCTGGTCTGCATCCCCTTAACAATTGTGTGTATTGAGCTGTACTGTATCGTACCCATTCTGCAATCTGTTAATATTGGAGTGTCGGATGTCCCGTGATGAAAGCCGGGAGGATGCGACCCTCTCTGCGTGCCCTCCTGTCTCCCTGTCTCCGGCGGTCTCGTAGTGGTGACCGGAGTGCTGGACGTCCCGCGATGATGTCGGGGAGGTTGCGACCCTCTCTGCGCCGCCCCCTATCTCCCTGTCTCCGGCTGTCTCGGAGCAATGACCGGATTGTTGAATGTCCCGTGATTAAGACGGGGAGGATGCAACCCTCTTTGCGCCGCCCCTGTGCCTCAAATAGATTCGCTATCAGCTCTATCTTTAATCTTTCAAAATGTTCAGTTGCTATCGCTATCAGCTCTATCTTTAATCTTTCAAAATGTTCAGTTGCTATTGCATGCACTCATCTGTGTTTCACTACACACTTGAGTGCATGCTTACCAACTGTTAGTCTGCAACACTACTATCACCGACATCTAAGAAGGGAGATCCCCCCTTGAATGGCCCTTCTAAGGTTTCTCTCCTCCACACTGCCTGTGGAGCATTTTTCCCTATTGTTAGGTTTTAGTGAGTTTTTCCTTACCTTCGCGTGGGGTATGTCTGGGAGTGCTTGCATTCTTTCATTTATTTGCATTTATTTTAAATTTGTTGGACCTTATGGTGTTCTTGTTCTGTTCTTGACTTATTGTTATGTTTCTTCTTGACTTGTTTAAAAAAAGATGTGTACGGCCCATGGGGACATTAACGTGTGTTGTCGGGCCTTACAAATAAATTTGATTTGATTTTGATTTGAATAACATTTTCAATCAATCAATCAAGCTTGCTTGCATGCTTGACAGAGAAACATCAACCTGCCACAAAGAGGCTGATTCTCTACAGACTGGTTCAGTGTCCATGTCTGTTAGTTGTTTAAAGCAGGGGTTCCCAAACTTTTCAGGCCGCGACCCCCAAATAACGGTGTCAGAGAACCGCGACCCCCACTATTATAGGAGGTAAAAAAAAAAAAAAAAAAATATTATATATATATATATATATATATTTTTTTATGGAAATGTATGGTTGAAACATGCAAACGTTCAAACGCACACACACTAATAAGCATTGGAGGCTTTTAACCAGGGCCGGACTGGGGAAATCATTCAGGCCAGGAAATATAGTGCAAAATATAGCCCCAGTCAGGCCACTTTTTAAGCAGGGGGTCTGGGGTCCCCCACCAGGACATTTTTTGTTACAAAGACTTAATTTCCTGCATTCTGGTGCAGGACTTTTTTTATTTGTACCCTTTAAATGCCAGTGTTTGTGATGGCATCACAAATTATTGTTAAAAAACAGGCTAGCATATGTATGATTGGCAACAACACAGATTTGTATGGATTTTCAGTTTTTTTGTAATTGATAAAAAATAATCTTTTATTCAACTTCAGCCCTGATCATAACACCACATATTCATTTTATAATTCTAACCCTTTAAATGCCAGTGTGTGTGATGGCATATATTTGCAATATATCAAATGCAAAGTAGATTTGTCTGGGGGGGATTATTACAGGCTAGCATGTGTCAATGATTAGCAGTTTTTTGTAAGGGTCCCGCCTCCACCAATCACATGCGGCTCCCTTTGTGTGTGTGTGAGAGCAAGAGAGAGAGAGAGATAGTTCTCCAACTTGTGTGAGTTGCAGTGATCTCCTGGTTGTTCCCCACCTAGGTTATCTAACTATTGCGCTGGTGCAACTAGAAACACTGGCCTGGCCTGCTTCTAAGTTCAGTGGCCTGACTGCATAAAAAAAATTCAAAAAAAAAAAAAAAAATTTAATCATCTGGCGACCCCCCCTGGTTTAAAGCATGGTCCATGTTGTTGCGTCAGTGAAACGGCCCGTCGGTTCAGCACACCACAGCCTGGGCCAGCCTGGTGGACACATGGCCCAGATTGTCAAATAATAAATCATTAAAAAAGGTGCGCACATCTGATGTGACAAAATTCACCATAGAATTATATAATCTTGGGCTATATTTGATTAAGGGTAAGCTACTCTTATAACACACTTAATAGTTGTTGGGTGAAGAACTTTGGAGGCGAGGGATGCGTGACCAGCAGGGGAAAGAAGATTTATGGCAGGAATGGCCTTAAAAGAGTTGCATTTCGTAGATAACAGCTGTGGTCAGAGACTAGAGAGGTACAGAGATAACAGCTGTGGTCAGAGACTATAGAGGTACAGAGATAACAGCTGTGGTCAGAGACTAGAGAGGTACAGAGATAACAGCTGTGGTCAGAGACTAGAGAGGTACAGAGATAATAGCTGTGGTCAGAGACTAGAGAGGTACAGAGACATTCGATTTAGACCAGGCTCACTCTTTACACTATGACAAAGGAATTTCAATCAATGACATCTTGGTATTGTGAATTATCTAGGTCTCACCTCGAACATCTCTATGAGGGCAATGAATCTCACATGCATATAAGATGACTGACATGATGAATACTGTGGTGGTCGCAGAACTTAATGTTCTTAAACTTTCATTCTGGAGGTTAGACAGGCCACACTCTGGGATCAACAGCTGGAGAGGGTGTTGGGAGACATTCTCTGGTCACAGGACCTTATATAGTGACTTGTAGTAGGAGGGGCAGGATGAACAACCTGTATAAAAACGTAAGGGTGACACAGAACTTGGAGATTGGAAGATTGGAGGACGCGACAAGCAGATGGTATGTGGGGCCAGGATATATCGGGTGAAACTAACCTCACTTGTGTTGCTTGTTCTGTGTTTATCAAGTAGCTTAGGCCGCTTAATGGTTGAGTTGGGTATCAATTCATCTCCAAAACTCTCCATTACAATAATTATCTTGTCATCATATTAACTAATACTTAATAATCAGTGATTTGTTGGCGTTATGTTATAATAACATAATAGCATTATTATTGTCATAAAATATGAAATAATTAAAATGGAATGTGATCACGAGAGAAGTCGTTTGCGTAATCTATTTTATGACACATCCCAATACCCAATAGGATGGGTGGTAGATCCAAGAATATACCTTAACCCTTTCACTGCCGCACTACCAAAATGGTTAACCCTTTCACTGCGACAACTCACAGAAGGTTAACCCTTTCACTGCGACAACTCACAGAAGGTTAACCCTTTCCCTGCCACACAACAGCCGGTTAACGACCGTCGGTTGTGTGATAGTAAAGGGTTAACCATCTGTCGTGTGGCTGTGAAAGGGTTAAGATAAGAATGGAGAAGTCTGAGGCAGAGCCTTGCCGCTCGAAACGTCACTCGCTGCATTATAAAACCCCTTCAACAGGATCTGTTTGGTGTGTAGATTGTAAACTTCCAAGAAATATGACGAGAAGACAAGCTGTAAAGATAGGGCTGAGGATTCAAGGCCTTTCAGACTTTCAAGCAGTCAAGGTGACTATTTATTCCCTTTTCAAGACCAGCAGAAAACTGTTATATGGTCTTTCATTTAAAAAACAAACAACAACAACAGCCTTGAAATAGTGTCATGAGAAATATCACGATGCTGGGGGTCGTGACTTGGGGTTGGGTGGTGAGGGTGGGGGTGGGGAGGAGTATAGGTGTAGTTTTCCCTGCCTGGAGCACCACATGCATTAACCCTTGCACTACCACACTACAGAAGGTTAACCCTTTCACTACCACACTACAGACGGTTACCGGTGTAGTGTGGTAGTGAAAGGGTTAACCCTTTGTCGTGTGGCAGTGAAAGGGTTAATACGTTCTGTGGTTAACATCAATGTACCCGTATCTTCATTACACACCACAATCAGGAGCAAACATTACTGAACCACACACAAAACACACAATCACACATGAAAGAGTCATCGAGTTACAAATGACTGTCTTCATTATGTTATTATCACACTTCCAAAAAGGCACAACGATGATGAACGTCGTCTTGATTACAGACCACAATCATAAAGCTAAGTCACTTAACCACACACGCATGCACAAAACTGGGCTGTGGCAGGAGCATGTACCTCACGTGAAGCCTTTTAAGGTGTGGGAGTACACCCCCACGACCCTGCAGGGAAGAACATGCAAACTCCATGCAGAAAGGCCCGTCGGGGTTTGAATCTGCTTCTCACTGGGAGACACTAGTGCGCCACGGTGCCGCCCAACATAGAGTTACTAATGACTGTGACGTGTCCCTGTATCCAGTCAAAGCTCAACTTTGACCTTTCTCAATAATAGAGCAATGTTCCAATAGGGGCCCACGCTCAGAGGAAGATCTTTGTTGTTTTAGGGTGGATGCCAACCAGCCCCCTCCCTCACAATCATCAAATTTGCTGACAACACAGTAGTGGTGGGCCTGATCTCTGCAAACGACGAGAGGGCCTACCTGGAAGAGGTAGAGGATCTGGCGCGGTGGTGTCAGGAGAACTGCCTCTCCCTGAACGTCAGCAAAACAAAAGAGATGCTTGTGGACTTTAGGAGGTCGGGGGTCAGGGACTACAGCCCCCTCAGCATCGACGGGGCACCGGTCGAGAGAGTGAACAGTTTTAAGTACCTCGGAGTCCACATATCCGAGGACTTGACATGGACCACGCACATTGACAGTGTAGTCAAGAAGGCACGGCAACGCCTCTACTTCCTTAGGCGCCTAAGGAAGCTCAAAGTGAGTCAGAAGATCCCTTCTACTCATGCACAATAGAGAGCATCCTGACTGGCAATATCACCTCCTGGTTTGGGAATAGCACCGCACAAGACCGTAGCAATGACAATAACACTATGTAACAAACCATCAAATACACTCACAGCACACACATCCACACGTACACACTCACTTTAAAGGTCCTATGTCTTATAAATGGCCTTTTCCAGTGTTTAGCATTGTTTTATAGCAATGGGGTTAGTATCAATGGGTCTGTTTCTCTAATTACCATTTTGGCGGATTGCTCTAATTCAGTTGAGACAATCTCCTCCCCCAGTGAATTAGGTCATTCTGATTTGACTCGCAATGCGACGTAGCAAGGAGCTGATTGAGCTGATTGTGATCTGATTGGCTCTGTGGTTGCAGTCACCGCCCACAATTAGCTCAAAACAGAGCGAGTGGAATTACTTCCTCAAGGGTGCCGACAGACAGCAGAGAACGAGCGAGCGAGAGAGGGAGACTGTGCAGACTGTGTGGGTGACTGTCACTCAAAGCGCTTATGGGCGGAGCCCAGCACAAACAGCTTGGAATCTTGAACTCGAAGTTTTTTGCTTTTGAGTACTTGGTTAAAAATATAAAACAATGAATTTTTTTGAAAACAACTTTACAGATGTGTTCCATAGACTCACAGGAATTGTGTAAAGTTGCCCAAATAGTGAAAGGAATAGCAATGCATGTCCCCTAATAAATAAACAACTCACTGTAGCACCCACTTTACCCACTTTAGACACTTTAACACACTTTATATTTATTGGTAAAGAGATTTGCACTACAACTCATACCTCATTGCACCTTACCCTAAGTTCAAGTTCAAGTTTCTTTATTAGTTGTCATACAGAAGTACAGAATACTTTTATACAAAATGCTTCTTTCTGTTACGCTCCAGAGACTGTGCTAGACAAAAGTAAGTATAAATAAAATAAGTATAGCAAGTATAAAATAGAAGTCACGTACGTAGACACAAGTGTTCAGTATGTACATATGTACAATGTTCAATGCAGAGTAGAAGTAACTGAGTTACCATACAATATACTATACAATATACTAATACACAATATACTATATAGTGCAAAGCAGAAATGGGATGAGGTACAATTTAGGTACAATTTACAGTAAGGTGTACTGAGGTATGGGTTGTAGTGCAAATTCTTTGCCAATAAATATAAAGTGTGTTTAGGTGTTCTAAAGTGTGTAGAGTGGGTGCTGCAGTGAGTTGTTTGTTTAAAGTGAGTGTGTGCGTGTGGATGTGTGTGCTGTGAGTGCTTTTGATGGTTGTTGCATAGTGTTATTGTTCGTTGAGCAACCTGATGGCCTGGGGATAGAAGCTTCTTCTGAGTCTTTCTGTGCTTGCCATGAGACTCCGGTATCGCTTGCCTGACCGCAGCAGTTCAAAGAGGCAGTTGTTTGGGTGGCTGGAATCTTTGATAATTCTCTTAGCCTTACCCATGCACCGCTTGTTGTAAATGTTCTGGAGAGTGGGAAGCCCCCCTCCAATTATGCGTTCGGCTGAACGGGCCACTCTCTGTAGTCTGCTGCGGTCTTGTGCGGTGCTATTCCCAAACCAGGAGGTGATATTGCCAGTCAGGATGCTCTCTATTGTGCATGAGTAGAAGTTCTTAAGGATCTTCTGACTGACTTGGAACTTCCTTAGGCGCCTGAGGAAGTAGAGGCGTTGCCGTGCCTTCTTCACAACACTGTCAATGTGTGTGGTCCATGTCAAGTCCTCGGATATGTGGACTCCTAGGTACTTGAAACTGTTCACTCTCTCAACTGGTGCCCTGTCGATGCTGAGGGGGCTGTAGTCCCTGACCCCCGACCTCCTGAAGTCCACAATCATCTATTTTGTTTTGCTGACGTTCAGGGAGAGGCAGTTCTCCTGACACCACTGCGACAGATTCTCTACCTCTTCCAGGTAGGCCCTCTCGTCGTTGGCAGAGATCAGGCCCACCACTACTGTGTCATCAGCAAATTTGATGATTGTGTTGTTGTTCCGCTGTGCCACACAGTCATGTGTGTACAGGGAGTAGAGGAGGGGACTCAGAACACAGCCCTGGGGGGCCCCTATGTTGAGCGTGATGGATGAGGAGGTGCAGTTGCCTGCTCTTACCACCTGGGGTCTACCCGTCAGGAAGTCCAAGACCCACTGGCAGAGGTCATAGTTCAAGCCCAGGTCCCTAGCTTGGCTATGAGTTTGGAGGGGACTATGGTATTGAATGCTGAGCTGTAGTCGATGAACAGCATTCTCACATAGTTCCCCTGCCTCTTGTCCAGATGTGATGCTGCTGTGTGCAGCACATGGGCTATGGCGTCCTCCGTGGACCTGTTGGGGCGGTATGCAAATTGCAGGGGGTCCAGGTTGATGGGGAGGGAGGAACAGATGTAGCCCTTCACTAGCTTCTCAAAGCACTTCATGGCTATGGAGGTGAGAGCTACAGGGCGGTAGTCATTGAGGCAAGCGGGCGTAGATTTTTTGGGTACAGGGATGATGGTGGACTTCTTCAGACAGGTGGGGATGACAGCCTGTTCTAAGGACAGGTTAAATATGTCAGTGAATACAGGGGCCAGTTGGTCGGCACAGACTTTTAGGACGCGGCCGGGGATGCCGTCCGGTCCTGCTGCCTTCCTGATATTCACTTTCTTAAAGGTCCTCCTCACCTCATGTTCTGTTATTCTGAACACTGAATCTCCATCAGCAGCGCCCCCCCCCCTCCATTGCAGTGGTTTGTAGGCTGTTGTTGTTATTCACAGCCTCAAACCTCGCGTAGAAGGTATTGAGATCATTTGCTAAGGAGATGTCACTGTTCAGTTTGAGGGAGGTGCCTTTGTAATCTGTCATCGTTCTGAGGCCCTGCCACATACCTCTAGACTAGAGTCAGCCTGTTCAAATTGAAGTTCAACTTTATCCCTATAACGCCGTTTTGCCTCTATTACTGCTCTCCTGACGTTGTATCTCGCCGTCTTGTGTTCATTCATGTTGCCTGTCACAAGCCCGGCGTTGTAGGCTGAGGTGCGCACTTTCAGAGCCTCACAGACAGATTTATCTACCCAGGGCTTTTGATTTGGGTAAATTCTAATTGTGGTAGAGGGGATTGTTTCTTCTACCAGAGTACAGACAAAATCAAGCACCGTTTCAGTGTATTCGTTAATATTGGCTGTGTTATCACGGAACACACTCCAGTCTGTGCATTCCAGTGCAGCCTGGAGTGTCTCCTCTGACGTCACAGTCCAACGCTTAACCTCTCGCGATACTACCGGCGCGCGCTTAAGGCTCTGTTTATTGTACCTCATCCCATTTCTGCATTGTACTGTATATTGTATTTTAACTCAGTTACTCATGTTTTCTACTCTGTATTGTATATATGTATATTGAACACTTTTGTTTACACTTGTTTACGTACTTTTGACTTTCTATTTTATACTTGATCTATTTTTTATCTAGCACACTCTCAGGAGCAAAACAGAAAAAAGCATTTCATATAAAGGTATTCTGTATTTTTGTATGACAACTAATAAAGAAACTTGAAACTTGAAACTCTGCTGTGCCAGTTCCACCCAGCAGGCTCCACCCTCCCTCTGCTGTGCCAATGCCACCCTGCACTTATGTACGCGCATTAACCCTTTCACTACCACACTACAGAAGGTTAACCTTTCACTACCATGCTACAGACCGTCTGTAGTGTGGTAGTGAAAGGGTTAACATTCTGTAGTGTGGTTGTGAAAGGGTTAACCCTTTATCATTAAGAGTTAATCCACCATCTCGCACCCAGTGGACACAGCTCACAGATCCTTCAAATCTACTGGATTCCCAGCAGATCTGAGTGAGATAACACCCCTAAAAGGTTTTTATCTGGGTTAAAACCTGGGGGTTAGAGATCCTCATAGCTGACAAATCTGATGTCCGGCAGCGTGGCTACATGAGTAGAGCTCCGGACTCATGATCGGAAGATCACCGGTTCGAGCCCCGGTCAAGGCCGTTGTCGGAAAGTGGTATTGTTGTCCAGCAGGGGGCACTCTGTCCTCTGGACTAGTCAGTAACAATGCCCCTGTTACAGTGATAGGGACACCATACAGCTGCGAGTGTCGTCCTTCGGATGAGACGCTAAACCGAGGTCCTGACTGAATTTGGTCGTTAAAGAACCAAGGGTGCTTATCGCAAAGAGTAGGGGGTTCCCTGACGTTTCTGGCCAAATTCCCAATCAGGTCTCTCACATCAAGGCCACCTAATCATCCCTTCCCCTTAATTGGCTGATATCAATCCCTGTCTCCTGAGTTCAGCCATTGTGTAGTGTGATGTGTGCCTGGTGGCAGTGTGTGGCAGTGTATGGCAGCCATTGAGCCTGCGTAGCCCACGGTTGGGTGCTACCAGTGGTGGTGAAGGAGGCAATTTCCACCCTACATTGTGGGGAGCGCTTTGAGTGTCTAGAAATATAATAATAATTAATCATTATTATTATAAATCTACAGGTCAACAGTCCTATTCACAGAGGGAGTTGGAAAGAGAGGAGGAACGGCCTTCTGAAAGGTCAAGTGCTTCCGTACGTGGATTTTGCGACGCTGTGGGGAGAGCGGACAGTGAGCACACGCCTCGCGTCCTCCTCAGACTGACAGGGAGCGGGAGAGGAGGCCTGGGAGAAGCACAGGGAGGTTCATCTCATGGCGTGGGTCCCCTGCTGTCGCAGAGGGAGCTGGATAAGCTCCTTTGTCAAGCACTCAAGAGATATATCCAAATCACGCCACATCCCAGCACGGCTAGAAAGAGTGGTCTTATCAGCGCTCGTCCCTTTTCTGCTATTATTTTGAGCTGCACAACATTACCCCAGTTAAGGAAGTCCCCGGGAGAGTTTATAAAAACAGCTGTAAGTGTGTGTGTGTGTGTGTGTGTGCGTGCGTGCGTGCGTGTGTGTGTGTGTGTGTTTACGCCAAAAGACACGTTCAAACAAGTGTTATCTGAGATTTTGATCTCACTCATTTCATAATTTCATAGACTCAACATCATACTTTTAGATTGTATTACGATGTCCGAGCCATGTTCACACACACACACACACATGCACGCACGCACGCACAAACACACACACACACACACACACACACACAAGACACAGACAAACACACACACACACACACACACACACACACACACACACATACACACATGCCCATGTAAACACAGTTTGACTTGAGTGATAAATACACTGAGCCCCCAAACACAAATAAACTATAAATTCCACAGAGATGAGACTCTAACTTGGGGCCTCTTGGAATTTAAGACACACAAAAAAACACACATCTCACTGTTTGTGGCGAAGGGATAAAAATAAAGATGTGTACACTGCTTCTGAACAACAGCTGCACTTTGACAATACGGGTAACAGTACACAACCCCTTCTCCCCATCCGGTCATGTGTGGATCTTGGACCGTGAGAGAATTTTAAGGTTGAGGGAGCCTTTGGTGAGTGAGATGGATGAGGAATGTTAGTTTTTCCTCATTAAGAGGGAGGTTGGTGGTTGGTGGGGTTGGAGGTGGGGGAAGGGGGGGGGGGGGGGGGTGTAACTAAAAATTCTCTCATTAACAGTGTCCAAAGGGAAGAGAAGCAACTGTAAAACCTGTCCATATGTTCCAGGAAGAAGCTCTGAGGCTGAGAGGCCATGGAAACATCTGTGCTTTTTCTTACGAACTTCACACAAGGAAAAAAGCTAGCATTTGTAAACCTTTCAAACTTCAAAGTTTCTCCGGAAGAAAGTGAAAGAATATATAATATATGGCTAACACACCCCATAAATATAAATATCTTTGTGGCTTCCTCTGTCTGCCTAACTGGTGCACTTTTGTTTTGTCCACATGTGGGACCTGGTCTGTTTATGCACCATGGATGGTCTGTCATCTCTGTCATACATTTAACCCTTTTAGGTGTGAGTTTTTTTTTCTTCTTTTTTTTTTACTTCTTTTTAAACATTTCCTTCAAATCTAGGAATTATTACCACTTGTATTATTACTATTATAACTGACAATGCTCCTTTTCTCGAAATTCTAATCACAGCGGTAATATAACACCTGAAAGGATCAGATCCAGCTGATCAAACACAAAGAAATTATCACACATGCACACGCACACACACACGTGCATGTGCACGTGCACGCACACACGTGCACATACACACACACACACACAAGCACAACAAGGTGCAATGATGAAACAGCATACTCACGCTCCTTGTCTCGCAGTCGTCGGGCTCTGAGTCCTTTGTCTGAGCTTGAGACCGGCCCCCGCCCCGCTCATCTCGGCATCCCTTTGATGTTACCTAGCCTCCTTTACATACTCCTAAAGTGTGTTTGGCATCAACGAACCTTGACCCTACAACCAGTCATAGCATCCCAACATAGCTACTATAGGAACACATGGCTACACAGCCACTCGCCTCTACAAAGACCCAGTGTGTCTGTCCAACCAAGTGTGAGCTGTTGCTGAAAGGGAGAGGAGAGGGGAGAGGAGAGAGGAGAGGAGAGAGGAGAGAGGAAAGGAGAGGAGAGAGGAAAGGAGAGGAGAGGAAAGAGGAGGAGAGGAGAGAGGAGGGGAGAGGAAAGAGGAGGAGAGGAGAGAGGAGGGGAGAGGAAAGGAGAGCGAGCATCCTCCCTGTGAGGCTCACAATGGTCCCCACATTTACCCCCTCCATCCCCTTCAAACTGGGTCAGGGTTGGGGGTGGGGACGGGCGTGTGTGTGTGTGTGTGTGTGTGTGTGTGTGTGTGTGTGTGTGTGTGTGTGTGTGTGTGTGTGTGTGTGTGTGTGTGTGTGTGTGTGTGTGTGTGTGTGTGTGTGTGTGTGTGTGTGTGTGTGTGTGTGTGTGTGTGTGTGTGTGTGTGTGTGTGTGTGTGTGTGTGTGTGTGTGTGTGTGTGTGTGTGTGTGTGTGTGTGTGTGTGTGTGTGTGTGTGTGTGTGTGTGTGTGTGTGTGTGTGTGTGTGTGTGTGTGTGTGTGCAGGGAGGGGGGTAGGTTAATACCCCCTAAAGGGGTGGGGGGTTAGACTGACTGCGATATAGGGCTTAAGAAGGAGGGGGGTAGAGTAGCATGATCCTCAGACAGAGAAACCCAACGCTGATACGTCTGGTGTTGAGATGTAAGTGTTAGACAAATAATTAGAAATATTGTGTCTGGTCTTTGTGTCTCCATTACAGTGTAGAACTACATCTCAAATGGGTCATTAATG
Organism: Notolepis coatsorum; assembly: GCF_963971535.1. NCBI lineage: Eukaryota > Metazoa > Chordata > Actinopteri > Aulopiformes > Paralepididae > Notolepis > Notolepis coatsorum. Next base: position 35,814,315 of record NC_140178.1, read on the forward strand.
CCCTATGGTAACACTTCACATCATGGTGAACAAAGTACATGGTAATTATTACTGTCAAGTCAAGTCAAGTCAAGAGTTTTATTTGTCACGGCATACAAGTATACAATGAAATGCGGGTGGTCTTGCCCGCAACGATGTGCAAATGTAATATGCGTATGTGCGTACTGTGTATGTAATAATAGAAATAACCATAACATACCTGACAAAGTAAATATTTGTAATTATGTATTATGAATTTCTCAGCTGAGTGAGCATTCATTCCTAATTGAAGGCGCATTATGAAGTTAGGGGAGAGGAATTCTGAAAACTTCACAATTTAATAAATAAACTAGCTCATCATTTAATAAAATGTTTTACTGTTACTGTTACTGTTACTAATTTATTGTTTCATGATTGTTGTTTATAATGGCTGGGATTAAATTGTTGTTTACAAACATATTTGCTTTTCCAATAAGTAACTTATAGGCTTATACCTGTAGGCTCAAAATGATATTGTTTGGCTTTATGGTGACACAAAGTTGTATAAACTAGTTTCAGCCTCTGCAAATGTAAACAACCCCCCAAAATGTTTTACTATGCATGTATCTGACAGCTCACAACACTACAGGAAGACTAGAGGCACAGCTATGGAAATAAACATATAAACATAAATAGTATATCGATGACCGAAGAGCAAAACCTCCTATCTGCATAAAAGAAGTGGTGAAAAACCTCCTATCTGCACTTTGCGAGGCACTAATACCTTAAATATGCGTACCTACTGTACTATTCCCCCAAACCACTACAAAGCTGGGTAGTAAGTGCCATGGACAAGTGTACCAGTGCAAGTGGACCAGTGTACTCACTCACTCTTGGCTGAATCTTGTTTTGGGCGGTGATGTAAAAACATCTGCATCATAGCAGGCTCAGGATGGGCAAAGTAGTCTATAGCCTGTTCATCCCCGTCTCTCTCCTCCACAACCTGGCTTGACTAGACATAAGGAGAGAGAGATGATTACAATTAACTGGTACATTCAGGTCCAGAATTGTTGGAATTCCCTGACAAAGATGTGCAAAAAGCTGTACAATTTAAACAATACCATACTGGTAATGAGCAAATGGTTGTTTATTCAATGAATGCATGGAGCTGTTCCATCTTATTTCATTTGATACTAACTACTCAGTTCATACAGATTTCAAGTATTCAAATATCAATGATGAATATTGCATAAGGTTTACACAGTTAATAAATCACCTATTTGTTTTATATTCATGTTCAGAGAGGAGTAATAGTTAGATCTTTGTATGTGATTTATATGGCAATTAAATCAATGGTGTGCTCGTTTGTTTGGGGAGTTTGACCTACAGTTAATGTGCCTACCACGTGAAGGTGCATGATCAATGGACAGCACAAAACAATTTGTGTAGGTGGAGACTAGAGCTACCACAGATAGTAATAAGTTATAAGAGTAAGTAATCCATACCATATATATCCTAATAGTTACCTTATTACCATAATTGGCTGGAAAAAAACTGTGCTGCCTGTTGTGAATGTGTTTTTCCCTGTAGGCTAATACATAAGTAGGCATACATTTTTGCAGTTGAGAAAAAATTAGCAGTTGAGTAGGCTATACAGTATGTGCTGTGTTTTTATGTCTTCCATCGAGGACCACCTTGGAAATAAGTGTTTTAATTAATGCTTTTAGGTGATATCCTCAGGAATACAAATTGGTCAAGATCATTTGTTTTTATGATGTGTTTTTAATTTCTAAATACAAATCTATTCAAATAAAAAAAGCTGTTTTTGCAGTTGAGCTACAGGTGATGTATATTATACAGCCTTTTCATGCATCTTTATCAAGGGAACCCTTATAATATATACCCTAATAATTTTTTAAATAATATTATGATGATACGATATGGACCTAGTAGTCGGGGTCATCTGTGGCACTTCGTTTCTCAATGGATTTGTCATCTAGGAGGGTTAATAAACAAATTTAGCCAGGGTGTATTTTTTTTTAAATTTGTGAGAGACCAAAATCCAAAATGGCTGCCGTGGAAATTAACTTTTGAATGGTTTGACCTACAATGATGCACAATACATGGTACCAGCCCCCTCTCAGTCATCTACCAGCCCCCTCTCAGTCATGTACCACAGCCCCATCTCAGTCATGTACCAGCCCTCTCTCAGTCATGTACCATAGCCCCTAGGCTTGGGCGGTATGACGGTATTACGGTATACCAGGGTATTTAGAAATCCCGACGGTATTGAAAACCAATACCGTCAAAATCACAAGATCCGTTTCAGTTTATATTACAGTGAAACGGAGTTTTAACAGTGGTTGGTTGTAGTGCACTGCACACACGCGCCAGCAGAGGGCGAGACCAGTCCTAGTGAGTGGAGCGAGCCACAGAGCTGGTTGTCTTCTACACACAGGAGGAGGAGGGGAAACCCCGCTTCACTGGAAATTAAATGAGAGTCGAGACACGCTTACCGTTGCTGCCTGGTGCTGCGGGCTAACTGGCTGTTCTGAGAGCTAACTGTTGTGTATGTGTATCACAACGGTGGTCACGCTTTACGGTAATGTTGCGACAGTGCTGTGAAAATACCGTAAATCGTTGTGGTAACGAGAGTGTGTGTTGTTGTGGACTGGTGGAACAAGCAAATAAACGGTAAAACGTTACGTTGCAGTCCGGTGCGTTTTTGAATACACAATACTAACGTTACTAGTACTATGGTGCTGCGGGGCTCCTGGCTACCATTCTGAGAGTTAACGTTAGTATTACTAGGATGCTGCAGGCTTCTGGCTAGTGGCTCCATTCTGAGAGCTAATGATAGTAGCACTCGGATGCTGCGGGCTAACTGGCCATCTCCGCGATTTGTTTACTTGGTAACACGGGTTGCCCCCCCCCCCCCCCCCCCCCCCCCCCCGCTGATGAAAATGAAAGTCATACCGTCATATACCGTACACCGGGGTATTAGGTAATCAAGGTATAACGGTGTGAAAATTATGATACCGCCCAGGCCTAATAGCCCCCTCTCAGTCATGTACCACAGCCCCCTCTCAGTCATGTACCACAGCCCCCTCTCAGTCATGTACCACATCCCCCACTCAGTCATGTACCACAGCCCCATCTCAGTCATGTACCACAGCCCCATCTCAGTCATGATGATGTACCACAGCCCCCTCTCAGTCATGTACCATAGCCCCCTCTCAGTCATGTACCACAGCCCCCTCTCAGTCATGTACCAGCCCCCTCTCTGTCATGTACCAGCCCCCCTCTCAGTCATGTACCATAGCCCCATCTCAGTCATGTACCAGCCCCCCTCTCAGTCATGTACCACACCACTGGCGGGGGGGGAGGGGTGCTTAGTAAGAGATGTGATTGGGCCAGCCCAGTGTCAGTCAGTACCAATACATGGTACCAGCCCCCTCTCAGTCATGTACCAGCCAGCCCCCTCTCAGGCATGTACCAGCCAGCCCCCTCTCAGTCATGTACCAGCCTCATCTCAGTCATGTATACCAGCCCCCTCTCAGACCTGTATACCAGCCCCCTCTCAGTCATGTACCAGCCCCCTCTCAGTCCTGTATACCAGCCCCCTCTCAGTCATGTACCAGCCCCCTCTGTCATGTACCACAGCCCCCTCAGTCATGTACCACAGACCCCTCTCAGTCATGTACCACAGCCCCCTCTCAGTCATGTACCACAGTCCCCTCTCAGTCATGTACCACAGCCCCCTCTCAGTCATGTACCACAGCCCCCTCTCAGTCATGTACCACAGTCCCCTCTCAGTCATGTACCACAGTCCCCTCTCAGTCATGTACCACAGTCCCCTCTCAGTCATGTACCACAGCCCCATCTCAGTCATGTACCAGCCCCCCTCTCAGTCATGTACCTGCACGACTGGTGGGGGGGTGCTTAGTAAGAGATGTGATTGGGCCAGCCCAGTGTCTTTTCTTATCCCTCCGCTGATCGGACAGATTCCTATCACCACATTTCACAGGATCTCGCACTGAGAAATCAGTAGGATGCAAATCCTTTTAAATTAGACTCACATTGTGCAAAGTCCACGACCTCCGTTTAAACTCCAGTTCTCTCACTTCCTCCCTGTAGGCCTTGTCTATGGCGTCGGGGTAATAAATAAATAAATAAATAGATTGTATTTGCTTTGATGATTTAAAAACAAAAAGGTCTTTATTTATTTATAATGATTTACTTGCTACAGGCACCACAAAGCAACAAAAATGAAACCGTAGCTTATGAAAGGTATGGATTAAGGTTATAAGGTTCCTTTTTATCTGCACGCAGTCTTTAGAGCGCACCTCATTTCACAGTCGGTAATAAGCCTTCACACCCATTTAAGATTCTTGTCTGTAATTAGAAGGCAGGGAATTAGTTATCCCGCGGCAAAGGGAAGCTAGGAGCATCACCGACACTGTAAACACTGTGTTATCACGTTCAAGGCAGCACACATGCCAATTTGCCAAAAGCACACGTCCACAAAAGCCTTGGCCTGGGAGTGGCACCACTGGTATTCCGGGGCGACAGGGCCTTTGCTGCAGCTGCACCCACCCTCTGGAACACCCTTCCCAACCATATCCGCCATGCAGACACTCTTTCATCATTCAAAAAAGCCCCCAAAACCCACCTTTTTACCCGTTCTTTCAACCCATGAACTCCTTCCTCTCTCACCTAACATTTTTTATTTATTTTCTCTTTACTAAAACTGTATTGTATTGTATTGTTCATTTTGTAGTGTCTTTGAGCATTCGGAAAAGCGCTATATAAATCCAATGTATTATTATTATTACCACTGTGAGCTGATATTAGCCCACTGCCAGCCATGCAGAAAACAACAACAAAGGAGATCAGAGGTTCTATATACATACCTGCTGGTAAGGGGGTACAGCTCAGTGTATTTGACTGCAGATCAAGAGGTATAATATATTATACACAGTTCAAATCTGGGTACCAGCTCATTGTCACGGAAAGTACAGTGTAGCTTTTTCTGTATTTGTGCTTCATATTGTACACAAAGCCAAAATGTGTTGTAGATGCACACTGTGTAGAGGGTTGAGGGGTTGCTGGCTCAGTGGCAGAGGAGCATTTGACACCAAATCAAGTGGTCCCCAGTTAATATGTTAAATTATATTCTATCACACAACTCTATAACAGAACATTTGAATCTTCTGACCCAAATACACACCACATCTGCATTCTAATGTGCATTGCGTAGTATTGCACAAGTCACATATCTGTGGCAGAGCGGATAAAGAGGTCCCTTGTTCAAACTGGGTGCCTCCTTGCTGTCACACAGATATACAGGTATATCATGCATTTTGTGGATTACTTTCTTCCTTCTATTGTAATGTCTGGCCTGTCCATGGACTGTTCTCCCCTGCTCTGCTTCTCCCTGTGTCATTATGTATTCTCTTGTCTCTCTTTCTGTGTGTTCTTTCTCTTCTCTCTCTCTCCCCTTCTCTCTCTCTATCTTGCTCTCCTTCATGTTCCCCTGTTAGTTTAGAGTTTTTTACTCTTGTATTATTCACTGTTTAGTATTGTAGTTTCTTGTTTTGTCCCAGTGTCTGGTGTTTGGTTGTCTTGTCCATAGTTGTAGTTCCTAGTTTCGCTTCCTGTAGTTTCCCCTCCCAGGTGTCTCCAGTTGTAATCATCCCAGGTGTTTCTCGTTTGTCATTTGTTCCTGTGTATTTGAGTTCCTTGTTTCCTGTTCTCAGTGTTGGTCCATCGTCTATGTTCAATGTCTCCCAGTTTTTTACGCTTCATGAGTCCTGGTTAACCGCTCTCCACTGCTATCTGCACTTGGGTCCTACTCTACTACCCCACCTGTGACTATCTATTGGAGCCTAATTTATTTGTATCACTCAAGACGCCACAAAGCAGCAGAATAAAATGTGAGTTAATTAGGGTGTAAGGTTCTTGTGTCTCAACATATGTAATCCAGTCTTTAGCCGCACCCCATTTCACAGCTGGTTGTAATAATAAGCTTCATTAACATTCAGCCTTTTTAGATTCTTGTCTGTAATTAGCAGCGTGGAGGAGAGGAGTTTTAAACCTGGGGTGAACGGAAGCTGTGCGCATCAACATCTTTGTCAACACATGCATATTATCACATACAAGCATGCAAATGCTTTCATAAACGAAAAACAACACACTCACTCATACTCACTCAGACACACAGACACACACACACTGAAATGCACATCCAAACACCTCCACCACCTCAAGCCCCTGCTCACCTGCCAGCCTGCCAGCTTTGGAGATATACCTCATTAGCAGAAAGCACACGAGGACAGAGAGGAGGAGAGGGGGTAGGGGAGGAGAGAGGAGAGGAAAAGAGGGGAGAGGGAGGAGAGGTAGAGCAGAAGGCACATGAGGACAGAGGTGAGAGGAGAAGAGGGGAGAGGGACTAGACGAAGAGAGGAGAGGAGAGGAGAGGAGAGAGGAGGAGAGGAGAGGAAAAAAGGGGAGAGAGGTAGAGCAGAAAGCACATGAGGATGGGAGAGAGATGGAGGAGAGGAGAGGAGGGGTTTAGTTTCACTTTTGAGTCAAGTTCTGGATATGATGGATCTACCTGTACGCCCAGACAAGGCATTCAACATCGCAGTTATCCCACAAAATAAATATGCTGTCCACCGTGATTTTAATAGCGATGGGTCAGATATGGACTATGAGGGGCCAGCCAGGCTGTTGAATGCATATGCTTATGTAGACAGATCATGACAGGAACAACATTATTAGTAATGATAACCCCCCCCCCCCCCTGAGGGTCCATTCAGAAGAGCCAAGGACCTCTACGAGCCAGACGGGCCAGCCAGAAGAGCCAAGGGCCTCTACGAGCCAGCCAGAAGGGCCAAGGGCCTCTACGAGCCAGACGGGCCAGCCAGAAGGGCCAAGGGCCTCTACGAGCCAGACGGGCCAGCCAGAAGGGCCAAGTTCCTCTACGAGCCAGACGGGCCAGCCAGAAGAGTCAAGGACCTCTATGAGCCAGACAGAAGAGCCAAGGGCCTCTACGAGCCAGACGGGCCAGCCAGAAGAGCCAAGGGCCTCTACGAGCCAGACGGGCCAGCCAGAAGAGCCAAGGGTCTCTATGAGCCAGACGGGCCAGCCAGAAGAGCCAAGGGCCTCTACGAGCCAGACGGGCCAGCCAGAAGAGCCAAGGGTCTCTATGAGCCAGACGGGCCAGCCAGAAGAGCCAAGGGTCTCTATGAGCCAGACGGGCCAGCCAGAAGGGCCAAGGGCCTCTACGAGCCAGACGGGCCAGCCAGAAGAGCCAAGGGTCTCTACGAGCCAGACGGGCCAGCCAGAAGAGCCAGGGGCCTCTACGAGCCAGAGGTGCCAGCTGATATATACTGACGGGATGCACATCCAAAAGAACAGCTGAACTGAACAGCTACTTCCACCGGGCAAACAGACTACTGACGGATAGACTCTAAAATCTAAATGATCACATGAGCAGACATACAAAAGCACCTTAAGTGACTTACACACCACACAAGCACACTTATTACACACACACACACACACACACACACCGCACAAGCACACTACACACACACACACACACACACACACACACACACACACACACACACACACACTGTTGCTACTGTAGAATAATCTTATTTTTTTTTTATCTTGTTCTTACCTTCTATTGTATAGTTTGTATAGATCGTTGTGTATTGTTGTTTACAAACCTACTACAGTTGAGGAGCCGGGGAAAAACAAGCATCTCACATTTTTCTGAATGTATGTACATTTTAAAAAGCTAGGACAATAAAATAATCTCAATCATAAGAGCTAATAATAATAATAATAATAATAATAATAATAATAATAATAATAATAATAATAATAATAATAATAATAATAATAATAATAATAATAATAATAATAATAATAATAATAATAATAATAATAATAATAATAGATCAAATTTATATAGCGCCTTTCATAGAACCCAAGGTCGCTTCACAATCAGGACAAAAAATAAGGCAATGAAAATAGGGGGGGGGGGAAAGGAAGGTAAGGGATAATGGACCTAAACTAATCTAAACTAACTGATGGGGAAAAGCCTTGGTGAAGAGGTGTGTTTTTAGAGCGGATTTGAAGGTGTCCAGCTAAGAGTTTCTACCCGCCAGAGGGGCCAAACAGAAGAGCCTAGGGCAAAGTTGCAGGTAGTCAAAAATAAAGTTGAAAATGTAGTGTTCAAACAATCGAAGAGGTCTGCCACAAGAGCATATGGGAGCTCTGGAAATGATGACGCAAAATGGTCTGTTTGATGTCCCAGTCAAGCCACTGAAGGACCTCATGAAATGACCCCAGGGAACCTCTGAGGTTCTGACCCAAGGAGACAAGTTGCTGGTCCATTGGAAAGACAATAACATTGTCAGAGGCAACAAACATGGAGACCATGTCTATAGTGAGACCTCTGTAAAGAGATGGAACAAGGACCTTTGACAAGGTCCCAGAACCAAAATGCATCAACCGATACAATGAGCACATGGGTGGTGTTGACCTTCACAGGTTTCAAGGTACCATATCTCCATCAGGTCTAAGAAGTGGCCCATCTTTGCATGGTCTCTCAACAGTGCACTCGTAACAGTCATTTCTTTCACAGATAACTTATGGGAGGGACCATCGACCTGCTCACCTTCTCACGGATAGTAGCAATGTAATGCTACTAACAACAAAGGACCTGCTACTGTTGGAAGATCAGGCAAAAGATATGACAAAGCTACTCACTGGCCAATCAACACGACGCACCGGTTCCAGGGATGTGGTCAATGCACTATCTATGCATGTGAGAAATGCAAAGCACCTCTGCACATTGACTGCTTCAGGATATACTGTACCGTGGGCGGCTAGGTGGCGCAGTGGGCAAGGCGCTCGCCACCAACGCAGGAGATGCTGGGTTCGAGCCCAGCTCTCGGCGTTGCTACCAGCTTGGCTGGTTGTTCATACTAATACAATTGGCAGTATTAGGGGGTGGGAAGCTGGTGGGTGGGAAGCTGGTGGGTGGGGATCGGACGTTGTGGACAGCGACTCCTACAGGTCGGTTGGTGCGCCTGCGCAGCAGAATCAGGAAGCAACGGGGGCGGCGTGTCCCTCACGCGTCTATACTTTCCGTAGCCGCATTTCTGGCAGACGTTTCTGGTCGTGTGACATGTGCGCCCAATAGCGTGACGAGCTGTGTCTTTGCCAATTTCCACGTCAAACAGCCTGAAAACTACCTGGCGTTCTATCGCCATGCTCTAAGACAAACTCTAACCTTAACCAACTTCGAAAGAGTGCCTAAGCTTAACCGTCGAAAGAACTTGCCTAACCTTAACCAACTTCGAAGATTGCCTAAGCTTAACCAGTGTAGAAACTGACGTCGGCCAATCAGAGAGCGTCTGCCAGAAATGCGGCTACGGAAAGTATACAGGCGTCCCTCCCACGCAGACCCTCGCCGCTGAGAGATCGCGCTGTGCAGGTGAAAAGATGCGACGGCTGCCTCCTCGTGTACCAGAGGGGACACGTGATGTAAGGCTTCTATATGAATTGAAAATGGGGGACCCTGATGTAAACAAGACAAACGTCTTTCTCAGGTCTGCATCCCCTTAACAATTGTGTGTATTGAGCCGTACTGTATTGTACCCATTCTGCAATCTGTTAAATAAAGTTTTCATTCATTCATTCATTCATTCATTCATTCATCCACATTGCAGCCGGCTTGTGGGAGGCATGGCCTAACAACGTTCGAGACAGGGGAGGGTAGAATTGGACAATACGAAATTGGGCAAGGGAGAAAAATAGAAAATGGGAGAAAAAGTTGATTAAAAAAAATTATATACTGTACCATGGACAGTAGAAAAGGAGATACTGTACAAGTGAATGAAAAAGGGCTGAAAAAGCCAATAAAAAAATAGAATAGTGAATAAAAAGTGAGGAGAAGCAGTACAACGGTAGTTAGGCTACAACACATTATCCCAATGCTCACAATTGACCATAAAACACACCCTTTTTCATAAAATGTTCAAATAAATAATGATTGATTATTTCAAAGGGTTTCTAATGACACATGGATATTTCCATGTCTGGGATTCAATTCTGGATTAAATGGGTTGTGCACACACATCCACACACACAGGGTTATTATAGTGTGTTATAATTGATCCCAGGGCCCTTTCTGACACACTATTAATATGTGACATAATAGAAATATACATTGTGTGACAGAGAGGTTCAGAAAGGCAACAGGGTTCATGGATATCCATGGGGAAGTAATTATTTAGGTGTGTGTGTGTGTGTGTGTGTGTGTGTGTGTGTGTGTGTGTGTGTGTGTGTGTGTGTGTGTGTGTGTGTGTGTGTGTGTGTGTGTGTGTGTGTGTGTGTGTGTGTGTGTGTGTGTGTGTGTGTGTGTGTGTGTGTGTGTGTGTGTGTGTGTGTGTGTGTGTGTGTGTGTGTGCGTGCGTGCGTGCGTGTGTGCATGAGTCAGGATGGGAGTGACTCAGAATTGAATATGTATTGTTGTCTCAAGGCACAGATAGAGTGTATTTGACGTGTATGTGTTTGCGTTTGTCTTCTGTGTGTACTTTGAGTGCGTATTTGCTCACATGGCAGTTTGTGCATCCCCATGGTTATGCACGTACACAGTATAGGTGTGTGTGAGTGCAGAGCAACTTTGCCCAAGGTGACAGACATGTATGGGTGTAGAATGTGTGTGTGTGTGTGTGTGTGTGCGTGTGTATATATATATATTTATATAGGCATGTTTGTGTACTAGTGTAAGTGTGTATGTTCGGACAGTGTTCATTTGTCAGACAGATTCAACCCTAAGGCAACTCCTGCTGTTAGACAGCAGTACACCTGGCTACACAGTGTGCCCCCACTCGCTCCCTGCATAGCCTTCTAACACCATATTACCATGCTAAAAATAAGACTCTATTACCATGCTAATAATACCCAGCGAATCAAAACAGCAATCCCGTCTTGTTGAGTCCACATCAGAGGGGACAGACACATACAGTACACTGTACAGGATTAGGGATGACTTTAAACCAGAATACCTGCCTACGCAGAAGCCCCAGAGCCTGGATGGAGGATGAATGTGGATTTTTTTGCATTAAAGACCACAGCGACCCTGACACCGTGGAAACTGTAGTACGACCAAGAATCCACAAACTCTCCAATTCTATTTGCACAATTTCTATTCTCCTGGTTACTTTCACGCACTCAATTTCAAGCTCTTGTCAAATCTATATCTTGTATTTCAAAAAGTATTTTTCTTGTATGAATGATTGAATAAATAAGCCTAGAAGGGTGTGTGTGTGGGGGGGGGGGGGGTCATGTCTAGTAAGAGCATAGACCTATAGGGAGGTGTAGTTCCTTAGTAGTTTGTGAGACATGTTCTCCTCCTATCTCACAAATAGAAGCTTTGCTGTCAACATTGCCAACTGCTCCTCCCCCTCAACCTCCCTCTCCTGTGGGGTCCCGCAAGGGTCCATCCTTGGCCCGATCCTGTTCTCTCTTTACATGCTACCCCTTGGTTCAATCATTCAGAAGCACAACATCTCTTTTCATTGTTATGCTGACGACACACAGGTTTATGTCTCTCTGAAACCTAACAAACAGTCTTTACTTAACAGTCTCATGTCCTGCCTTGATGACATTAAATGTTGGATGGCACAGAACATTTTACAACTAAATGAAAACAAATGTGAAATAATCCTCTTTGGTCCCCCAGACGCTGTCACCACCCTTACCAACAGTCTTGGCAACCTGTCCTCCCTGGTCAAGCCTTATGTCAAGAACATATGTGTCATTTTTTATCCCCAATTTAAATTCGACAGACAAGTGAACTCAGTGGTGAAGGCATGTTTTTTCCAATTACGCACCACTGCTAAACTCAAAGCCCTTCTCTCCCCTGCAGACCTTCAGAGAGTAATCCACGCTTTCATTTAATCTAGATTAGACTACTGCAACTCCCTCTATATAGGCATCAACCAGTCTTCCCTGTCCCGCCTACAGCTAGTACAGAACGCCGCTGCCAGACTGTTGACCGGAACCCGTAAGAGAGACCACATCACCCCTGTCCTTGCCTCCCTTCATTGGCTCCCAGTACGCTACAGGATAGATTTTAAGGTTCTCCTATTCGTTTTTAAAGCCCTTAATGGTCAGCCCCCCTCCTACATCTCAGACCTCCTATCCCCCCATTCCAACACCAGGTCCCTCAGGTCAGCCGATCAGAGGCTCCTGACAGTCCGGAGGTCTAACCTTAAGCTCAGGGAGGGCCGTGCCTTTGCTGTCGCAGCCCCTGAACTCTGGAACAGCATCCCCACCATTAGGCTTGCCCCCTCGATAGATGCCTTCAAATCTAGGCTCAAAACCCACTTCTACCTATTAGCTTTTCCCGTTCACTGACTCACGCCCTGTTCTCCTGTGTGCTTGCCTGTGTGCCCTCCCGTAGAACTTTGGCAAGCTTTCCATTTTTGCACAAAATTAGTTCCCTTCTATCACTAACATTATTGTTTAAGCATTTTTGTTTGAAATAAAATTTTACGTAATTATTTTACGATTAATTGCGAATATTTTCATGTTGAGCTATAGATTGTGGATGAATACGCACAGAAAGGTACACCATGCAAATGTTCATGCTTTATTTGTTTTAAACGAGACGATTTAGAAATGGGCAATGGGGAAATACATTGCGATTTCAAGCGAGGTAGACCAGCCGGAAACAACAATGACGTAACCACTACACCTCCCTATATAGTATGACGTACAATTTAATGACAATAAGCAGGTATATTATATTATATTACTAATATTCACGTATAATACGGCATTACTCTTTACAGTAGAACCTAGAGTATAATAGATACAGTATATTAACATATAAGTTAATTTAAGTTAAATTGAACCTTTAATAATCCCCTTAAGGAAATGAGTTATCTGCATCTGGTCCATCCGAACTATTTAGGAACAGTCAAAACAAACTGTAGTTGTAAAGGCAGACAGTACCTTCGTCAAGGGCAGTGGCACAAAACCTTACATGCCAGAAGCTGACTCAGTAAATAACAGCCAAAATGTATAAACCTTTAAACCTTTAGACCGAAGCTGACGGCTGGGTGGCGCAGCGGACATTGCGCTCGTCACCAACGCAAGAGACACCGGGTTCGAATCCGGCTGTCGGCGTTGCCTCCGGCTTGGCCCGGCCGTCATACTAACTAAATTGGCAGAGTTAGCGGGTGGAAGTCGATGGGTGGTCATCTGGACGTTGTGGACAGCGACTCCTACAGGTCGGCCAGCACAGCAGAGACAGGAAATGGCGGGGGTAGTGTGAGCCTTCCACACGTTACACCTCGCCAATGAGAGTCCGCGCTGGCAGGTGAAAAGATGTGACAGGCTGCCTCCTTGTGTATCGGAGGGGACACGTGATGCAAAGCTTCTATCCTCCCTACAACCGGCCAGTGGGGGGCATATGCGAGCAACGTTCAAGACACGGGAGGGGAGAATTGGCACAGCGAAATTGGGATGGGAGAAAAAATTGAAAAAAGAGGATTTTTTTTTCTTCTTTTTAATTGACCGAAGCTTACTCAAACTACGAAACGTGCATACATTGCACACACACATTCTGACTTGCTCGATACAGACAGTCCGAGTTGCAGTTCTATTCTGATCCGATTCTAATTCTGATTTTGAGTTGCATACGTCACCATGGAAATCCTCAGAATTCACACACAATCCATAGAATAATATTTTCACATCGCTGTGTTCATTACTTCCCATCGGTGGACTGCTCTGAGTCTGCCATTGTGATAAATGAGGTTTTACTGAGCACAGGACTGCTGTGTCCTCTCCTGTGTCTAAATACAGGACTTAGTAACCCACTTATGCAGCTGGATTTCCAGTGGGTGAACTCAAGTGGAAGATTTAAATGGCATCAGTCTGGCTATTAAAGCAAAGCAAAACATCAGATGAACAGGGAGGAACGGTACTGTGTGTGACTGTGTGTGTGCGTGCGTGCGTGCATGTGTCACTGTGTGTTTGTTTGTGTGTAGCGGACTGTGTGTATGTGTGTGTAGCGGACTCTGTGTTTGTGTGTTGTGTGTGTGTGTGTGTGTGTGTGTGTGTGTGTGTGTGTGTGTGTGTGTGTGTGTGTGCGTGTGTGTGTGTGTGTGTGTGTGTAGAGGAGTGGGGTCCCTTGCCTCTGCTCAGTGTATGTAGCAGCTGCAGCCTCAGTCTCTACTGTAGGGACCATTCAGTCCATCTGAAAGACTGATAGATCCACGCAGCAGAATGGTGATGTGATTCAGACGAGACAGCAGTGAATGGTGTTTGACTTGGCCTTTTCAAAGACACACATGCACACGCACACACAGTGTAAAGGAAGTCTGCAGACAGATACAAAGACATCCCTGTATGCCATGACAGGGATTGAAAATGTAAAACCGCGCTTCTGGGTCAAGGATTTTCACCGTGTTCTAGACTAGAGAATACGGGTCAGACTGGGGCGAGTAAAGGGGGGGTGGGGGGTCATATTTGGGTGAGGCACTCGCTCGCGAGCGTAATGCAGTCAGCAAAGCGTGCTGTGATTTCACAACAGCCTGAGGGGTATAAAAATAATATACAGAATCTTGATGGAGTTGGGAGAGAAGAGTCCACTCCTTCTCCTCCCTCCTCCCCCCTCCCTCCTCCCTCCAATCTGGGGTCTTGTCCTCGTTCTTCGTCTTCTTCCGTCGCCTCTCTCTCTCCATTTCACAAAGACACGGCACGGATACTGACTGACGCCTGATGCTCACATACGCTCACAAAGACGACGCTGTGAGCCGCGCAATCAATTCTCACACATGGAGGCTCTGTGGATAGAGAGCGTCAGACACGCACACACACATGTGCACATGCATGCACGCACACACACACACACACATACATGCACGCACACACACACATTCACACACATACATGCACGCACACACACACACACACACACACATACATACATGCACACATTTACACACACACACACACACACACACACACACACATACACACACACACACACACATAGTGTATGAATGGAGCGTCCTGTATCTGCCCATGGCACCCTGCACTCAACACTGACAATGTCCTCGTACACCATCCCATTCATAGGCCGGCACTGGGGAGGGACGCTGGCTCAGAACATTAGAGCTATTATAATAATCAACTCACTGGCTACTAGCCCCTTCCTCCCCATCCCCCACTCCCCTCCCTCCACGGGTTCTCGCTCACCAACCCCCACAGACCCAGTCACCCCTCTCACCCTTCCTCCCATCTCCCTCCTCCTTCTCTTCCCTCCTCTTCTTCATCTACTTTTCAAGCCTCGCCAATCCCTTCCCCCCCTCTCCAAATCCTCCCCACCATCATCCATCACTACAGTGCCTGAAGGGATAGACTAATTCTTTACACACACACACATACACACACACGCACACATACACATGCACACACACGTACACGCACATACACCCACACACACACACACACAGACACACATGCACACACACATGCATACACTTGTGCGTGCACACGCACACAACAGCATATTGAATGAATGCTCATTATGTGCTGTGCGCAAGTCAATATACCGTATGCTCTAGGCCTACCTTTGTGCTCAGCAGAAGCAAACCGATCACACACGCTTATCATCAACATGGATGGAGACACAGAATAAGCGTGTATTTACATATGAGCGGTGGTTCAGACAGATTCAGAGTAAGATATTCGGTGTCTCTGAGTGAGAGCTTGACGAACATACGGTACGCACTGTGAGTCCAATGTGGGATATTTCATATACGTTCTTTTGCAGAGGTCCAGGGCTCTCTGTTGAATCCTAGACTGCCCAAATTAAATAGAACTCAGACTCCAACCTTCGCTGTTCAGACACACGGCTCTTGCAGAGAGCTGTGAAGTTTACATTATAATGCACCGCCTTGAGAACACCAGTAGATTCCACATCATGGTCCAGCTATCTGCAAGAGCAGGCTGACACTGGATCAGCTATGGGCGCACGTCGCGCTGCCGCTCAGCCCCTCTGCTAACTGCTTTCCTGGGGGAAGCCCTGCAGTGGAAGGAGGAAATAACTAAAGAAAACAGTCAAGATTTACAGGCTTCAAGTCACAGTCAATTACACACACACACACACACACACACACACACACACACACGCATCTTCACTTATTGATGAGATTGATTTCCAGTGCTGAGGAGTTCATTCCAGGCCAGGGGATGTGTGTAGGAGCTCATTAGACTGGAGATTTATGACCGACTGAACACCAAGACTGACCTGAGAATCGGGAACGGATGGATAGAGAAGAGAAATGGGAGTCACAGAGAGAGAGAGAGAGAGAGAGAGAGAGAGAGAGAGAGAGAGAGAGAGAGAGAGAGAGAGAGAGAGAGAGAGTGTGTGTGTATGAATGGAGCGTGAAGAGAGAGCAATAAGGATGCTACTGTACTAGGAGTCGGGGTTTCATTGTGAAGCCTACTGCCTAGGGCCAAAACAGACCTGAGACCTGCCAAAAACGCTTGTCTCCTGCTGCTTTGTCACAGAGCTGACTCTCACCAGGCGTGTTATAGATATCACACAACAGCTTTCTGATGGGCCTTTTAAATGGCATCCACTTGAGAGTTAAGAGACTTAAAGAAAATCGAATTACACTGTAATACAGTGTAACGGCACTAATGAGGGGCTGATTAACAACTGCCCCATTAGGCCTCTGTCTGTCTGTCTGTCTGTCTGTCTGTCTGTCTGTCTGTCTGTCTGTCTGTCTGTCTGTCTGTCTGTCTGTCTGTCTGTCTGTCTGTCTGTCTGTCTGTCTGTCTGTCTGTCTGTCTGTCTGTCCCTCTCTCCCTCTCTCGCTCTCTCGCTCTCTCTCTCTCTCTCTCTCTCTCTGGTGCCCTGACATTTAACTTTTAAAACAAGTAATTAGCTTAACTCCTAACCTGGCGTGAAATTGCTACTGAAATGAGTCAGACAACGAGACAATCCTTTTCTGAAACACGCACGAGTCCCTGTGAAAATGACTTTAATAGCTAATTATTTTAGCCAGATGCAGGGATGAGGTCCGAAGCACCGGCGTACACACACACCACCAGCAGCACCGTACACACACACCACCAGCAGCACCGTACACACACACCACCAGCAGCACCGTACACACACACCACCAGCAGCACCGTACACACACACCACCAGCAGCACCACCAGCAGCACCGTACACACACACCACCAGCAGCACCGTACACACACACCACCAGCAGCACCGTACACACACACCACCAGCAGCACCGTACACACACACCACCAGCAGCACTGTACACACACACCACCAGCAGCACCGTACACACACACCACCAGCAGAACCGTACACACACACCACCAGCAGCACCACCAGCAGCACTGTACACACACACCACCAGCAGCACCACCAGCAGCACCGTACACACCACCAGCAGCACCGTACACACACACCACCAGCAGCACCGTACACACACACCACCAGCAGCACCGTACACACACACCACCAGCAGCACTGTACACACACACCACCAGCAGCACCGTACACACACACCACCAGCAGCACTGTACACACACACCACCAGCAGCACCGTACACACACACCACCAGCAGCACCGTACACACACACCACCAGCAGCACCGTACACACACACCACCAGCAGCACCGTACACACACCACCAGCAGGAGACCATGACAGCTATGACTGAAGCACTGAACTCCACACAAGTAGAGATGTCCTCCTTGTAGTGACAGGATGCTGAGAAGAGGGTTTCCACTGGAGTGTGTTTGCTTGCTGCCTAGTCTGCCTGCGTACTCACGTGCACAGGATTCACGCTGGCACCAACGTGCGCTCTGTGCACATAAATGCACACATCCGGACAGACAGATGTGCACACACACACACACACACACACAAACATGCACATGCTCACGTGCGCACTCACACATTTGATACCCGAGTCGCACGGTTGAGACGTCATTGACCATATTCACCATTTTGCTCTCATGTCATGCTCAGGAAGGGAATCCCAACCTGAGCGTGACATGAGAGCAAAATGGCCGCTGTGTGCATATGGTCAATGCCCTTTGACTGGTAATATTAAAGTGCCACCTCCCTTTAAGGTTAGAAAAGGTTGGAACTTCAGAGTTTCAGAAATCCTTTTGGTCTCTCCTCCTCAATCTCTCCTTCATACCCTGCTGTGTTACAACCAGCCCTGTTTAGACATCCTTTATATATATATATAATGTCAAGATAGTGCCTGCTTGGCAGTCCTTAGTAGACCTTGGTAGTGATGAGGAGCACTTTCAGCAAAAGACTCATACCCCCCCGACACTCCACTAACCGCCAGCGGCCATCAGGCTCCAAAACCGTGGGCAAGGACTGCTGCCAGTAGCTGGAGAACTAACGGCTGGAGAACTCGAGGACTATTAGGAATGTCTGACCACTAAGTGTGTCTGACTCTTACCACCAAAACCTGCACGGATTACAATGTATGACGTACTGTATTTCATGCCAGTTAGGGTACCTTGTGTATACTGCACCTTGTGTATACTGTTTACTTTTACTCTTACTCATAGTATATATTCAGATTCAAATTCTTTATTGCCTATATTTATTGTAACATACAATATATCCGATACATACAGACCCTCATCTGCACCTTTTTTACACAGTTTTTTCTCATATTTTTATATTCAGATCAAATTGTATTGCCTATATTTATGTCTTATGTTATGTTATGCCATACCTGTACCTCCCCTCCCCTCCCCCTCCCCCAAGCCGCTATTTCCTATTAATTAAGGGTATCAATAAAGTAATATCTTATCTTATCTTACTGTACATTTCATAGGAAGTGATAGGGAAAGTATCACATGAGAGGTTGGGGAAAACCGGTACATTTGAGGCTAATTGCCAAGTTGAAGCAGCTGTGCCTGGACGGCCTGCACTGGTCTCAGATCCCCTTCTCTGTTTGATTTCTTTTAGATTTTTTAACTGTCTTTTTCCCCCATACTACCACGAAAAAACGTTGATCACCATTTAATCTGAACTACAACTACAACTACATCATAGCAGGTCGTTCACTGGAGCGCGGACGGGGTTGGCCGAACGTCCATGAAGTAGATGCTGACAAGCCACACCGGCGAGTCTAGGCCTCCGTTTGGTCCACTTAGAGTCGCATTCACTACTGTAGGTTGTATCATGTTCAAACATGTGGGTTTCAGTTCAAGGTTACAAGTTTAGGTTTCCTGGTCCTGGTTAGCTTTAGTTAGCTTCAGTGCTCTTTAAGCGTGATAGTTATATTACCCCTAGAGTAGACATGTTTATGATTATTCCGACGAGTCAGAGGCCTGGGTCGTAACACCCCACTTATTAATTTATTTTCTTTCTTTCCTTTCTTTCTTTCCTTTCTTTCTTTCTCTCTTTCTTTCTTTCTTTCTTTCTTTCTTTCTTTCTTTCTTTCTTTCTTTCTTTCTTTCTTTCTTTCTTTCTTTCTTTCTTTCTTTCTTTCTTTCTTTCTTTCTTTCTTTCTTTCTTTCTTTCTTTCTTTCTTTCTTTCTTTCTTTCTTTCTTTCTTTCTTTCTTTCTTTCTTTCTTTCTTTCTTTCTTTCTTTCTTTCTTTCTTTCTTTCTTTCTTTCTTTCTTTCTTTCTTCGCAGTCATGAAGACATGGTCCTCCTAAATATCACGCACGCCTCTACTCTCCATTTCATGCCTCATGTTTTGGAGGGAGTTTTACGGCTCTTGTAAACGTCCTCCAGACGTTTGTCAGGCCCAGACGGCCGGTCCTGTTTTATATCAATAAATCCAGCAACTATCATTCACATTCATATCCGGCCATGGCTGCACAACCGTTGCCACGGGGACAAGGATTTCCCAGCCTGTTAAGACTCTTAACACCCAGGCAGCACTATACTGTACGACCTTCTCTGTGCGAAGCATCCATCAGCTATCAGCCATTACCATCTGACAGCAACCTGGACCACATCATTCCGTAGAGATTACCAGCCTTAAGGAGCCAGGCAGGCCGATCAAGGACCTCCTATATCAGGTAGGCCCATCAAGCAAACACTTGCTTACTGTAGAGACCCAAGGTTGGGCTAGAGTTCATGGTATTGAGAGAGAGAGGACAGTATACACTCAAAGTCACTCACACTGACAGGTATTAATAGTGTGGCAGGGAGGAGAACTTATGAGCTGGGGGAGGAGAGATGTTCACCTCTAACCCTTAAGACACTAACCCGCCTCCATTTTGAGCTTGGTTCTCTGTAAGGTTTGACAATATCTGCGGTTGAGAAACCATATTGTTGGTCAGAGTGTGCATCACACCTGTGCTGGTAATGAAAGCCCTGAAGGCCCAGTGTATTAGCTGTAGATACTGGTGAGGGAACGCCTCACAATGGAGCTATTCCACAAGAGAGAAGACAACAGCTGAGCTGACCCAAATTCTCAGTTCTGGAAAGTCTTTAGTTTTCTCCAGGTTAGTGTTTAGTTTGTGTTATCTGTTAGTTTAGCTAACAAAGGACAAATCTAGTGGTCACCCATCGTGTTGGCTTTGTTGTTGTTGTTGTTGTTGTTGTTGTTGTTGTTGTTGCATCCCATTGGCCAGATAATAAAATGTATGGGATTATATTAGTCTTGCAGTAGCCAACCGTTGGGCAATCTGGGGCACAACTATTGAAAAGTGGTTAAGGGCTACCCCTTAAGACAAAAAAACATGTGACAGACATATGATTTGACCAACCAAGGACCTCAGAAATTTGTGTCAACTCGTGGGGCGATATATTTCTAAAGTGTGCTACAAGCAAGAGCCAATCATAAGCTTACCTGTACCTTTTCCCTGGCAAAACCCGGACATGCTGACGTGTGATTTAGACTCTAGCCGTCGCTGGAATTGATGACGTACTCTCTTTCTTACACAGTACTGTATATCTGTATGTCATGTATGTCATAAATGTCTTGATGAATTGAAAATGGAGGACCCTTATGTAAACAAGACGAAAGTATTTTTCTGGTCTTCATCCTCTTAGCAGTTTTTTGTATTGAGCCGTACTGTATTGTACCCATTCTGCAATCTGTTAATAAAGTTTTCAATCAATCAATCAATCAATTAATCAATCAATCAATCAATCAACGTAAGATGGTGGGTCTGACCATGTGAGACTAGGGGTCTGACCATGTGAGACTAGGGGTCTGACCATGTGAGACTAGGGGATTATTAATGCTTTCTACTGTGTGTATCCCACAATTCTTGGGATTCATGTGAGGGTGTCATCATCTAAAATCTGCCATTGAAAATCTGGTCAGGTGTAAAAGCTCAGCATTTGTGATAAGTCAGGTACTGTCTACAGTAGCTTCAAAATATGTACCGGCCACCTTGGCCTCTAATTTACTGCAATCCAATAGCCATATATCCTCCACATCAGGCAGCCACACTGGTTCCACGAATCTTATATTTGAAAGTGCCCACTGTTATGACGGTGGTCAACCCCTCCTTATTTGCTCCTCTTAGCCCATGGGTGGCTTTCTGAACCCCCTCTGGGCTTTGATTGATTGATTGATTGAAAACTTTATTAACAGATTGCAGAATGGGTACAGTACAGTACAGCTCAATACATACAATTGTTAAGGGGACGCAGACCAGAGAAAGACTTTTGTCTTGTTTACATCAGGGTCCCCCATTTTCAATTCATCATAACATATATGACACACACAACATACAGATAGACAGTAGGCCTACTGCTACATCTATACATTTAATCATTTATGACATACCAGATTTGCAAATACAGTACTGTTTGTGATACAAAAAGAGTCCAGAAAAGAGAGTATATACATTTGACGTAGAAACTGTACATTGGAGGAGGTTGGGTAGGTGGGGTGGGGTTGAGTGGGTGGGTGGGGGGGGGGACTGTACATTGGAGGTGGTTGGGTGGGTGGGGTGGGGGTGAGGGGTTGGGTAGGAGGGGTGGGTGGGTGGGGGACACACACTGTACAACTGTACAAGCAAAACTGTACATTGGAATATTGACAAAACCATATTTGATAATTTACTGTACATTGCTTCTGCCCGGCCTGGCCATCGGGAGCATCAGGAGATTTCCCCGGTGGCCCGGAGTTTTCCCTCTATAAAAATCATATATTTATTACCCAGGGACAGTGCACATCAATCAACATCTTCAGTTTCCACATCAATGTAAATGTGCCAGAATTAGCGAATGAGCTCGTTTTCATCTGTAGTCCCTGCCCACCATGCATGTCTTTATGGTGTGGGAGGAAACCGGAGTACCCGGTGGAAACCCACGCGAACACAGGGAGAACATACAAACTCCACACTGCTGGGGTTCGAACCCAGGACCTTCTTGCTGTGAGGCAGCAGTGCTAAAGAAATGTAAATACAGTCAGGCCAGTGTTTCTAGTTGCGACAGCACAATAGTCGGTGGACCTCTCAGCAGGCCCAGGCTGACCATTGGGCTAGTGGCCTGGCCTGCTAAATGGCCTGCAGGAAAGAAGAATGTTTGGTAGTGCCTTGAACGCGAGGCTGAAGCGAGGCAGCCAGCCAGGCCCGGGCTGACAGAAGGCTTCTCAGGCCCAGTCCACACGATCACAGGTATTTTTGACACTGAGGTTTAAAAAATAAATTAAAAAAAAATAAACCTCTGTACACACGACTGGTTTAAACTCCGCACCGAGTGATGTAATATACATGTAGTACAATGCCAAAGCAGTAGGTGGCGATGTAGTTCAAACATGAAGGCCATTTTCAACCAATCAGAAGGGTTGAACGCATCACTACACGTCCTGCTCAAAACAGAAACCCGCCATATTTAAATTACCTCGCGTGAACATTAGCAACATAGCATTTATTTGCAGCAAGAAATAAAGTGCAATAAACAAAAAAGGATACATTCACTGTGTGTTCTGCCTCATTTGTTGATGAAACAAAACCAACATCAACACAATTTACCACCAAGAGCGGAGAGTTTAGTCTCACAAAAAGATAGCTGATGTTGTTAGCTTCCATGCTAATGTGATTGGGATTTGCCATTATAATAATTAGCATTGCGGCTAGCGTACATTAGCGTAGTAACGTTAACGCTAGTAGAATGAATGGATGAAAATGTTATTTAACAGATTGCAGAATGGGTACAATACAATATGGCTCAATACAAACAATTGTTAAGAGGATGCATACTGTTGTAGTTTGGACTTGGTTCCTCATAACAATAACTTGACAACACATGAGCTTAGTTGGTAGCCGCAGCTACTTGGGACAGCTCTGCCGTAAACACTGGAAATAATCTCGGTTACTATGTCCACACGCAACCAATGCAACCGGGGTGAGCCCAAAACTCCACCCTGGAATCCGGTTGTGAAAGGACACGGTTGCAGTGTTCCAAAAACCCGGTTGCGTGTGGACGAACAGTGCAACTGCGCACATTAAATCACGGTTACATAAAACACTGCGTTCGCGTGGACAGGGCCTCAGGCTCTACAGGTTCATTGCCTGTAATCAGCTGTCCCTCCCCCTCCTGACTCCTGCAGTAACTACAGCTAAGCTCTTATGTTTGTGTTTGCTCTTATCTTTATTTCAAACATGTAAATAAATACAAACAATATAAAATCAAAACAAATCATTGATCTCAAGAAATTAAATGAAAATAAAATAAAAAAATAAACAAAAGCAAAACATAACTCCATTTACATGTTCGAAAAGGAGTAGGAAGAAGTATACACTTATTTAATCCTACCCCTTTTCCACTACTCAAACCTTACAAAACAAATATATATAAATATATATGCAAAACAAAAAACAAAAAAGGTATATGTAAAACATGAAAGAAATAAAATAAAAATGTAAACACCTGTGAATGTCAAATCCCTTCCTCATCCCTGTACCTTGTGAACATCATTTCCGTATAATTCAGTTTGAATGGTCTCATATTTGGACATAGCTTTAGCACCACATTCAGACTGTTCCACAGTTTCACTCCACATATTGAAATGCAGTGTATTCTCATGGTAGTGCGTACACTAAGAACTTTTAAATTGAGTTCTCCCCTCAGATTATAACCCCCCTCTCTATCAAAGAACAGTTCTTGAATGTTTCCTGGAAGTACATTACCTTTTGCTTTATACATTAATTGTGCTGTTTTAAATTCCACAAGATCATTTAACTTTAATGTTTTTTACTTTAAAAATAATATGTTTGTGTGATCTCGATAACCTGCAATGTGAACTATCCTTATGGCCCTTTTTTGGAGTATAAAAAGTGGTTGTAGTGTAGAATTATAAGTGTTTCCCCAGACTTCAGCGCAGTAATTTAAATAGGTAAAACTAGTGAACAGTATAAATGTAGAGTGATTTTTTATCCAGAATGTGCTTTACTTTACTCATGGCTGAAATGCTTCTTGACAGTTTAGTTTGGACATGTTTTATGTGAGGTTTCCAGCAGATTTTATGGTCTATTATTACACCTAGGAATTTATTTTCATAAACTCTTTCAATAATCACATCATTTATTTTAACTTGTAATTGAGTATTTAATCTACATTTTCCAAATAACATAATTTTAGTTTTGCTCAAATTCAATGATAATTTGTTTCTATCAAACCATTTTTTTTTATTTCTTCATTTCAGATGTGATGACCTCTAAGAGCGGCTGGATATTCTCACCAGAACAAAAAAGATTAGTGTCATCCACAAATAAAATACATTTAAATATATTCGATACTTTACATATATCATTTATGTACAAGATGAACCATTTTGGACCCATCACTGACCCCTGGGGGACACCACAAGCAATGTCCAAACATTCAGATTCATAATCTTTCATCATTACAAATTGTTGCCTTTTATTTAGCTTCTCACCCAATCCTACTACCCCCCTGATCCCATATTGTTCCAATTTCCTGATTAATATATCATGATTGATAGTATCAAACGCTTTTTTCAGATCAATGAATACTCCAGCTACATGTTTTTTCAATGAGTTATATTAACTCAATGGACGCCACGCAGTTGAGCATTGTTTGTACTTACCACGCCAAGCTCTAAGAGATAGGAATAAGTGGCAGTGATTGCAGGGCTATAACTATATTCTATATTATAGCTATGGATACGATACTATGGCCCATTTGACATCGACTATCTATCGTTCAATATGTGTTAAAGAAAAGAAAATGTCATCCATACGTTCTTGTTTTATACCGTGGTGAATATGAGTAATCCTGTCTAATCCCAAAAAACTACGCTATGCAGCAATACGTGCATTTCACTAAAAACTTTGCCGTTTCTCGCCTGTACACGCTACTATTTCGAAATCAAATCTATATTATCGGTATTATGTTTCATCATGAATGCATGAAAGGGTGGGGGGGGGTTTGATGCTTCGATCGTCACCAACGGCATACGCTGTGGAGTAATGTTACACACATATGTTGTGATATCACAGCAGGATTGACATCATATAGCCCTTACCTTCACTAGGATGTACCCCAAAAAGAATATTCCAATTATCTGATCGCGAGTCCCAGTATTGGTGTCGATCGTGTCGCCAACATAATCCGCCACACATCATGCATCGGGAGCATTTCACGCTTCTCAATCTGATCGGGACAACCGCTCCACTTGCCCGACAAAGAAAAGTCTGGCCGGAGACTTTTGATCAACGTACAGGCCAAGATATGTTTCAAAGGGTGCTCGATACTGCCACCTGGGTGGATGCGGCCGGTATTGCACTTTGGCATTCTCAGGATGATTCCCCATGTTAACCCCGAGTCCTTGTGCCTGTAATGAATGGAAATATTGAATAAAAGAAATAACGGCCAAAACCCGAGATATCTCGGGTCTGGCGCCCAACCGCGCTGGTGAGTTAACCCAAGATATCTCGGGTCTGGCACCGAATTAGTTAATGCTAGTGATATTGACTGGTTTGATCTGAATCCATACTGGCTATCAGTGAGTAAATTATGTTTATCAATGAATTTATCTAATCTGTTGTTGAAGAGTTTTTCTAATATTTTTGGAAAACTGAGGAAGTAGAGAAACAGGCCTATAATTTATGGAGTAGTGTTTATCTCCAGTTTTGAACAGAGGTATGACTTTTGCTATTTTCATTTTATTCGGAAATCGACCAGTTTTGAATGATAATTTTTTTTACTATTTTCATATCTATTTCATTACTGTCAGTAGATGTTTTGTTTTTACATTTATTAGTAGTTTCTATAATTTCATTTTCATCTACCGCTTCCAGAAACATTGAACAATATCTTCAGGAGTCACTGGATCTGGGATTTTCCCCACTAATTCTGGTCCAATATTTACAAAAAAATTATTAAAGTTGTTAACCACATCATCCATATTGCTAATAGTTTGATAATTTTCAATAAAATACTGAGGATAGCTTACTTGTCTCGAGCCATTCCTAATAATACCATTTAATATATTCCAAACACCTTTAATATTATATTTGTTGTTATCTAATATTCTACTATAATAATCCTTCTTACATCTTCTCATAATATTAGTTAACTTATTTTTTATTTCTTAATTAATACATTTGTTTTAGTTTTTTTTGGTTCTCACACACTGTTACTGTACTTTGACACCCGTACACTTCATTCAACACCCTGCACCCACCACTGATGAGCTGAAGTCCAGACTCGCCACGGTTCAAGTACAAACAAATTCAAAAGGTCCACACAAGAGCAATATCAATCAATACGAATATTTATTGAATTAAGGCAAAAATTCAGTTTGATAAGCAAGAGAATGGTCATAGACAGTCCGATGGTCAAAAACACAAAACCTCGCAGACAGAAAAAGGGATTGTTCAATACTCAGGGTAGTCGTCCGGTCCAGGGTCAGTACACAAAGGGGAATCTCAGCCAGTCCAGGGTCCAGTACACAAAGAACACCTACTCTCTCTCTCTCTCTCTCTCTCTCTCTCTCTCTCTTCTCTCTCTCTCTCTCTCTCCTCTCTCTCTCTCTCTCCTCTCTCTCTCTCTCTCTCTCTCTCTCTCTCTCTCTCTCTCTCTCTCTCTCTCTCTCTCTCTCTCTCTCTCTCTCTCTCTCTCTCTCTCTCTCTCTCTCTCTCTCTCTCTCTCTCTCTCTCTCTCTCTAATCAGCTAGTGTCTGTGTCGAGAGTGTGTGCATGTGAGATGTGTGTGACTAATGCTGCGCAGGTGTATTCTATCAGTACTAATCGGCTACCTAATTGACTCTACTCCTCCTGTGGCAGACGTATCTCCCATCCTTCACATATCCATGGGAGGGGGAGGAGATCTGTCACAGTAGTTATTAGTGATTTCTATATATAGTTGTGTATTTTATTATTTATTATTCAATAAATATTGGTGAAACGTTAGTCCTTTTGTCGTCTCCCTCCTTGGGTTTATTGAGGTTTATAACAGTAGATTGTACCAATCAGTTGTTGGCTCATTAGTTTGTGATTCACATGCACTAAAAGTCACCAGAATTCAGGAAATTAAGTCTTGTAACTAACATTTCCCAGACCCCCTGCTTAAAAAGTGGCCTCACTGGGGCTATATTTGGCCTCACTGGGGCTATATTTCCCGGCCTGAATGGTTTTTCCCAGTCCGCCTGGCCTCTGATGTGGGGTTGGCATCAGTGTTAAAGTGACGTTTTTGTTTCTTGGAGGGACAAGTGTTTATTGTGAGGAGATGAGATGGTACAGTGGACCAAAAGCTGCCAACATCAAGATTTAATTGAGAAAAGTGAGAGCCAAATTCTAACAGATGGTGAGGGTTACGGTAAATAGAGCATTGCATCAATCTACAGCCAGTGATGCATGGAGGAGAAAGTGGGAAAGGAGGGTAGAGGAGGAAGAGAAGAAGAAGAAGGGCCCTTTGTAACCCGTTTGTGTGATCTTTTCTGATATGCTTGATACCAAAAAAAGAACATGCATCTATTTAGGTTATTCACTCAAGACATAAACCACACATTCGCCTCACACCATTGTATACATTAAATACCCATCTTACCCCCTCCTGCGTTGGACCACACAGCGCTATGCTTATATTCTGCTAACGCTGAGAGACAGAACTCTCCCCGTTTCTTCCCAGGCCATGTAGGGCTTCTGTTACTCAGAAGAGAATTTATATTTTAAGGCCTGTTACTCAGAAGCTTTTATTAAACAAACAAGAACAGTTGAGGAAAAAGGACATAGCGATAAGAGGGTACATCGAGCTTCGCTTTTACTTCCCTTTCTCCCTCTCTCCCTCTGACCAAATATGATGATGATGTGTTACTGGAGGCTGTTGCCCCACCAACAAGCTGGGGCTTATTGAGAGGCTGAAGAAAGCAGGGAATTCAGCAACACTAGGAGAAGCGTCAACTTTAATGCCAAAAGCAACGCATTACAGGGTGACAGCCTTCATCAGGGTTTCAGGCATACTGAGAGGCCGCCATGTACCACATACATACATAGGCGACCTTAAGGTTCAGGGGGGCTCTTTCGAGATGTAATATGGGGCCCTTATCTTATATTAACAAGCTTCCCTCTATGTACATTTACAGGAGAATGTAAAGCAGGCCTTGGACATAAACTGAAACATGCCTCTCTGATGCACAGATTTTCTCTCTCTGACTTAAATGTGTAACTCTCTCTCTCTCTCTCTCTCTCTCTCTCTCTCTCACAATAGGAAGCCAATGTTTTAGGCAAACTTACACATAGCTACTGTAGCCATTGTGCCAAACTCACCACAACGCAGCTCAACTAGACCCTGGAGATTTACATGACTTGGTTTATGTCAAGAGCAAGTTTTCTTCTACAAGGTGAAAGACTTTGCCAGTAAACATCTTTCTGTGTTGGTGTCTTTTCAAGCGTTTCCACTGCCTATCACTTATCCACGTTGGCGCACATTTGCTTGCTTTGTCAATCTGGGACCCTGCTAGCGAGTGGGGCTCGTTTCAGTTGAAGCGGGTGAAACATAGCTAAGGCCACCTATGCATACACACATGCACGCACACACGCACAATATAACCATAATAAATGCACACAAATCTTCAGGATCAGCAGTGCACGGGACAGGTTCGCTGCCCTGTGTCTTGGTGGACAGACAGAGTGGGTGAAGCTGACGGGTTACAACCCCCCCACCCCCCTGCCCCCCCTGAACCCCGTGCCGGCCGGGGAGACGGGAGCAGTGACAATATTCAGACACTATCGCACCGCGCGCTTGCCGAGCCTTGGGGTTCTTCTATGATGTAATGGGTGGGTACCAGGCGAGTAGTTCTGCTCCCCCACTACAGCCTGCACGTACACCCATTAAGTCATTATCATCCCCAGAGCAAACAAACAACTTCATCTTTATGTAAACGAGCTGCCTTAAAGCTCACCCTGCATTCATCCCATTCATATGCAGAAGCAGGAGGAGGGGGCCACAACAATAACGCCAACCATTACAAAATTATGTATATATATATAAACTAGCTATTTCAAGGTGAGCCTTGAGCAATTTGAGTCATGTGCATCTTTATTTATTTATTTTTTTATTTTTTTTCAAAGTCTCAAAATGTTAGCCTCCAAGGCTATCATCAAGGTTAGAGCAGTAGCCACGGGAGAATCTCTGCTGCCTTTAGCCTTTCCCCCTGATCCATCACACCACGGTGGGCGAGGGCTGACATGAACTTGAGGGCCTGTGGCCACAGAAAGAAACACGTATGAATGTCACTTTGTTTTAAACGTGACTCTGGGAGAAGAGACAGAGAGGAAAGCACAGAAGAGGACAGCGGACATGCAACCATAAAGAAAAGAACAATGTATTGTTGACTTGCCCAGAAAATCAAATGTTTAGAATATTAAATATTTTTTAAGACTAATTAAAATAAAAGTACTGTAGCGACCCTGGGATTTGGGTCGGTTGGTCAGCCGAGCTGTCAGTCACTCTGCACTCTGCCAACCTGGGGCTGGCGACGACGCTATTGGTCATGCAAGCCGGGGGTTGGCAGAGGGGAGGGGGCAGGGGCTGACATGGAAAGGGTATAAGAGGGTGTGGCACCTAGGGTGCAGTCTCTTGAGGCATGGGAAGTGGTAGCGATGAGTCACGTGTATACTGCAACCTATGCACCTGTGTTGTAATAAAGAAGCAAAGAGTGAGGGCGGCTGGGTAGCACAGTGGAGAATGCACTTGCTTATACCACTGCAGAGACTCTGGGATCGAATCCAGCTGTCAGCGGTACCTCCGGCTTGGTCAGTCGTCCCTACTAACACAATTGGCAGTGTTAGCGGGTGGGAAGCCGGCGGGGTATGTGTCCTGGTCGCGTGAATACTTTCGACAACAAATGTTTGTTTCCACTCTGATTGGCCAGGTCATGTGACATGTGCGCCAATCGTGGGACAGCAAGTTCTGCGCCTATTTCCGGGTCTAACAGCCTGCAAACTACCTGGCGTTCTATCGCCATGCTCTAAGACAAACTCTAACCTTAACCAACTTCGAAAGAGTGCCTAAGCTTAACCGTCGGACTCAGGGCAGGCGTTCTATCGCCATGCTCTAAGACAAACTCTAACCTTAACCAACTTCGAAAGAGCGCCTAAGCTTAACCAGTGTAGAAGCTTGCGGTCCCACGATTGGGCGTACATGTCACATGACCAGAAATGACCTGGCCAATCAGAGACGCGGAAACAAACATTTGTTGTCTAAATTGGTGTCCTGGTCGTTGTAAACTGCGGTTCCTACTGGTCGGTCGGGGCGCCTGTTCAGCAGGGAGGGGATCGGGGGGAAATAGCGTGAACCTCCGCACGCGTTACATTCCCGCAGTGAGAGTCCTCGCTGTCAGGTGAACAGAAGCGGCTGGCTGACTCCACATTTATCGGAGGAGGCATGTGGTAGTTCTACACCCTCCCTAGGCCGACAGTGGGACAATGTGCGCAACGACCAGGAAGGGAATTGGCATAACGACAAAATTGGGATGGGAGCAAAATACAGAAAAAGTTAACAAAAGAATTCTTTTTTTAAAGCAAAGAGTGAGAACTAACACCTGCCTCGAAAGTCGTCAATAACGTTGAAAGTGAAACGTTACAATACTTTTTTGAAGATCAAATTGTTAGGGATAGTATTAGTGGAGGACCCAAGCGCAGAACAGGACGGGGAGAAAAAGGCAATAGGCAGACGAGACGTGGAGCCAGGGGTGAAGTGAAAAAATAGCAGCAGCAAACAAAACAAGGAATATCTCACAATGAGAGCACATACAAAAACATAACAGAAAACCACAGCAGAGCTGGTAGGGAAAAAATACTCCAAACTACAAATAAAACACTAACAAACAAGACGGACTGTACATGAAAACAAAAGATGGAAACAAACTGAAAACTAACGACAAGGAACACGAACGGGGGCAAACAGACCATGAACCAAAACAGCAGTAGCAAACGTGGACATCAAACATGGAACCAAAACAATGAACCGACAATGGAGGACAGGAAACACACAGCATATATTAGGGGTGAACCGATATATCGGTCGGGTATCGGTATCGGCCGATAAGTGCCTTGTTGACTGCCATCGGCCTATCGGCCGATAAGCTCAAATTTGCCGATGGCAGTGGCCGATAAATATCCATCAATTTGTGTCGCGTCAATCTGGTCCACACGTTCAAACTTTGAAAAAAGTTTCAGTCAAGCGACCTGCACAACGCCGCCCCCACACACACACGCTACTGCATCAAAGTTACTTATGATTAACAAAGGCATTCGTTTTGTGGCATTAACGTTATATAGTTACACATTCAATAACATCAGCATATTTACCCGAGTCGACCACAGCAAGCATTACTCATTCATATCTCTCACTTCCTTCCTTTGCTCAGAGAGCCCGTACTGAATTGTACCCATTCTGCAATCTGTTAATAAAGTTTTCAATCAGACAAATGTATAGAAAAGCTTTTATTATAACATTCGTTGCAGTAAAATCATTATGCCTCGTTTAGTACTCCTGCGGAGCGCTGGTAATCTACTCGTGGGCTGGGAGCTAACGTTATTAGCTTTGTTGTTGATCTCTCGTGAAAATCAATGGCGGACTTCCCGGAAGTAAAAAACGAATAAGCGCTTGCCGATTGGTGGTAAGAACAGCAGGAGGTGGGTGCTAGCGGTGTGACGTAATTGGCAGAATCGACTGTCAATCAAAATTGTTCTGTTGTACCTGACACGACACATGCATTGCAAACTCAGATTATGGAGATATTACTGGAGAACATGGAGCTTTGTTTGGAAGAGATACAGTGAGTGCTGTCTCTTAAACTCTTAAAACTCATACACTTTTTTGTCTTTTTAGTCAAGTTAGTCTGTTGAAGATGAAAGTCAGTGGGTATTGTATGACTCAGACTTCAGCAATAATCATGAGCATTATAAAATATATAAAAAACATGGCATGATGGAATACCATAAACATATTTCTTGATGTTTCCTTTTTTAAGTAAGTAAAGGGGCCTATGTTCATATCGGTGAGCACAATTTGTAACACAAAAAGAGAGATGTGTAGCCTATTTATTTATTTAATATCTTATTTATTATTATTATTTTATTTGTTGCCATGCCTAAAATAATAGCAAAGCATAGGGCTAACACATTTTCATAAACAATAATATAATTTTTTGTTATATGGTTATAATAAAAGCTTTTCTATACATTTGTCTGATTGATTGATTGAAAATGGCACAAATGACACGCAAATTAGATGATTTTGTCACAAGCCAAGGTATGGCGAGTGCCATACCTTGCCATACCAAAACAACGCCCCTGGTATAGGGGACCATTTATGAGCTGTATCTTTCAAAACGTGAGCCGTTAAAATTACCTTTGGACTTCATGAGACCATGGATCAGATAAATTCACCATGAACTCAAAAGTTCAGCGTATAAGGAAAAATT